>NC_088700.1:336250-672500 GCF_028017835.1 Emys orbicularis
CTAACAGGACCGCGTCACAAGTAAGAGGGGTCTTTTCTGGTAAAGGTTAGGGGGCACAAAGTTGTCATTTTCTTGGTGGGGTAGGAAGGTAAGTCGGGAAGGGTGTCGCTGAGGGACGGAGGATTGATTGGAAAGGGGACACTCAGCAGGATCCCTCCCTTACCTGTTCATTTCCAGATCTTTTCACATTGGGGACTCCCCCCCTGCCCCATTGTGTACAGGAGGAGTATTTTACTAAAGAAAGGGTGACTGCCCTGTAATCAGGGTTCAGGTCACTTTCCCTTTTCTCCTCTCTGCATTGGCCCTCTTCACGCCAAGGTCCAAAGTGAGCTCCCTCTAACTAGGGGGTGGGTCTTTCCCTGCCTTTCACAAGGTAACACTGCCATTTGGAAGGTAGTTCTAGAAACCAGCCTCTTGAGAGGGTTCAGGGTTTGTCCTACTAGCTGTCCCGTGCCCTCCTCAGTCACTCACGCACACAGCCAAGTCAAAGCCCGCGTCCTCTGCATCTACCTGGACCCGCGTTCTGCCGCAAGCTCTCCTGCGCTCTGAAAGAGATCGGTGCCGAAAAGTAGGTATTGGGGTCATTTCCGGCAGGGCCGTGTACCTTGCCAATGTAATCTGAATGTACACTGTACACGTGCTCTCTACTGAGCCACACCTAACCCGCTTCACCTCTCTCTTTCTAGCAACTCAAAGGACAAAATGGACAAGACGACACAAGCACCAAAGAAACTGCAGGAAAAGGGAAGAAAAAGCCACGGCCAAAGGCTGCACACACCGCACACACCGCACCCCTGTACCGTGGGCTCGGGTTCGACACTTCTCTGCACAGGCTTAATCCCCCTTCAGGTGCCCGGTAAAAGGACCTCCCTGTAAATAAGGATCAAGGTCCATTCCTTGCCAACCAAAATGCTTTATGGGTCCCTTCCATAGCTGAGGCTGAGCGACCCCCCTTTAAAAAGGGTTGAGGTCTCTCTGGGTTTGAGCTCCTTAGGACCTAGCCTTTAAAATGCCCCGTGCCGTTGACCTCTCCCTGTCAGAAGGGTGCAGGTCTCCCCTTTCTAATTCCTCTTGGGCCGTTGGCACTCGCTGGGCAACGAGACCACCCACTTCTGAGGGAAGGGAGGTCTCTCCTTTACAGCGCTTTTCGCTCTGGCCCATTGGAACGCCCCTGGCTTAAGGACCACCCTGTAAGGAGGGTTTCGGTCTCCTTTGCCATGCAAATTAAGCCACAGGTCACTTTAACACGCCCGGCAAAATGACCGCCCTGTAACCAGGGTGTAAGGTCTTATACCTCTCACGCTTAAGCTAGGGGAGCCTTTCTGTGCCTGTGGCTGAGCGACTCCCCCTGACCACACACCCCTTGAGAAGGGTTGAACTTCTGTTTCTCTTAGTCACAGTAAATTCCCACAGAATGATTTCTACTTGGCTTTTTTGAGATTTGAAGTGAAATCTTACTTGGGACCTATCCCGGTCAGATGGAACATGGTGTGGCGAAGGGGCGGCTGTAAGGGGATGGCGGAGGCCGTGGAAAATTCGCCCCTTTTCTCAAAAAAGCCAAGAAATGGCCCAACCAAGCAAATGTCACAAAGTCTGGAAATGAACAGGTGAGGTGCGGGGCTCCTTGCAGACCCTCACTTCCGTCTAATCCTTCCTCAAGTCCTTTTGCCCTGCCCAATTTACACCGCTCAACCAACCACAACTTTCACCCTTTGTTTTCTTGTGCACAAGAAAGAACACTGTCGGACTGATGAGTGTCTATTGTAGGGATTCGGACAGCTCCGTTAGTTGTGTCCGAATTCCAGGCCTTGTGTCTCTTTGGTGATAAAGAGAGGAGATTCCTCGGGCTACGTTCGAAGAGATTCATGTGGCGGTCCTTTCTGAAATGTGTTGATGTTGAGATGTTGTACGTAGATGCGGTGGTTTTCAGAGCCGGCACGTGGGTGCACCTAACCCTACTAACAGGACCGCGTCACAAGTAAGAGAGGTCTTTTCTGGTAAAGGTAGGGGGCACAAAGTTGTCATTTTCTTGGTGGGGTAGGAAGGTAAGTTGGGAAGGGTGTCGCTGAGGGACGGAGGATTGATTGGAAAGGGGACACTCAGCAGGATCCCTCCCTTACCTGTTCATTTCCAGATCTTTTCACATTGGGGACTCCCCCCCTGCTCCATTGTGTACAGGAGGAGTATTTTACTAAAGAAAGGGTGACTGCCCTGTAATCAGGGTTCAGGTCGCTTTCCCTTTTCTCCTCTCTGCATTGGCCCTCTTCACGCCAAGGTCCAAAGTGAGCTCCCTCTAACTAGGGGGTGGGTCTTTCCCTGCCTTTCACAAGGTAACACTGCCATTTGGAAGGTAGTTCTAGAAACCAGCCTCTTGAGAGGGTTCAGGGTTTGTCCTACTAGCTGTCCCGTGCCCTCCTCACTCACTCACGCACTCAGCCAAGTCAAAGCCCGCGTCCTCTGCATCCACCTGGACCCGCGTTCTGCCGCAAGCTCTCCTGCGCTCTGAAAGAGATCGGTGCCGAAAAGTAGGTATTGGGGTAATTTCCGGCACGGGCAAGTACCTTGCCAATGTAATCTGAATGTACCTTGTACTCGTGCTCTCTACTGAGCCACACCTAACCCGCTTCACCTCTCTCTTTCTAGCAACTCAAAGGACAAAATGGACAAGACGACACAAGCACCAAAGAAACTGCAGGAAAAGGGAAGAAAAAGCCACGGACAAAGGCTGCACACACCGCACACACCGCACCCCTGCACCGAGGGCTCGGGTTCGACACTTCTCCGCACAGGCTTAATCCCCCTTCAGGTGCCCGGTAAAAGGACCTCCCTGTAAACAAGGATCAAGGTCCATTCCTTGCCAACCAAAATGCTTTATGGGTCCCTTCCATAGCTGAGGCTGAGCGACCCCCCTTTAAAAAGGCTTGAGGTCTCTGTGGATTTGAGCTCCTTAGGACCTAGCCTTTAAAATGCCCCGTGCCGTTGACCTCTCCCTGTCAGAAGGGTGCAGGTCTCCCCTTTCTAACTCCTCTTGGGCCGTTGGCACTCGCTGGGCAACGAGACCACCCACTTCTGAGGGAAGGGAGGTCTCTCCTTTACAGCGCTTTTCGCTCTGGCCCATTGGAACGCCCCTGGCTTAAGGACCATCCTGTAAGGAGGGTTTCGGTCTCCTTTGCCATGCAAATTAAGCCACAGGTCACTTTGACACGCCCGGCAAAATGACCGCCCTGTAACCAGGGTGTAAGGTCTTATACCTCTCACGCTTAAGCTAGGGGAGCCTTTCTGTGCCTGCGGCTGAGCGACTCCCCCCGACCCCCCCACCCCTTGAGAAGGGTTGAACTTCTGTTTCTCTTAGTCACTTTAAATTCCCACAGAATGATTTCTTCTTGGCGTTTTTGAGATTTGAAGTGAAATCTTACTTGGGACCTATCCCGGTCAGATGGAACATGGTGTGGCGAAGGGGCGGCTGTAAGGGGATGGCGGAGGCCGTGGAAAATTCGCCCCTTTTCTCAAAAAAGCCAAGAAATGGCCCAACCAAGCAAATGTCACAAAGTCTGGAAATGAACAGGTGAGGTGCGGGGCTCCTTGCAGACCCTCACTTCCGTGTAATCCTTCCTCAAGTCCTTTTGCCCTGCCCAATTTACACCGCTCAACCAACCACAACTTTCACCCTTTGTTTTCTTGTGCACAAGAAAGAACACTGTCGGACTGATGAGTGTCTACTGTAGGGATTCGGACAGCTCCGTTAGTTGTGTCCGAATTCCAGGCCTTGTGTCTCTTTGGTGATAAAGAGAGGAGATTCCTCGGGCTACGTTCGAAGAGATTGATGTGGCGGTCCTTTCTGAAATGTGTTGATGTTGAGATGTTGTAGGTAGATGCGGTGGTTTTCAGAGCCGGCACGTGGGTGCACCTAACCCTACTAACAGGACCGCGTCACAAGTAAGAGGGGTCTTTTCTGGTAAAGGTTAGGGGGCACAAAGTTGTCATTTTCTTGGTGGGGTAGGAAGGTAAGTCGGGAAGGGTGTCGCTGAGGGACGGAGGATTGATTGGAAAGGGGACACTCAGCAGGATCCCTCCCTTACCTGTTCATTTCCAGATCTTTTCACATTGGGGACTCCCCCCCTGCCCCATTGTGTACAGGAGGAGTATTTTACTAAAGAAAGGGTGACTGCCCTGTAATCAGGGTTCAGGTCGCTTTCCCTTTTCTCCTCTCTGCATTGGCCCTCTTCACGCCAAGGTCCAAAGTGAGCTCCCTCTAACTAGGGGGTGGGTCTTTCCCTGCCTTTCACAAGGTAACACTGCCATTTGGAAGGTAGTTCTAGAAACCAGCCTCTTGAGAGGGTTCAGGGTTTGTCCTACTAGCTGTCCCGTGCCCTCCTCACTCACTCACGCACTCAGCCAAGTCAAAGCCCGCGTCCTCTGCATCTACCTGGACCCGCGTTCTGCCGCAAGCTCTCCTGCGCTCTGAAAGAGATCGGTGCCGAAAAGTAGGTATTGGGGTCATTTCCGGCAGGGCCGTGTACCTTGCCAATGTAATCTGAATGTACACTGTACACGTGCTCTCTACTGAGCCACACCTAACCCGCTTCACCTCTCTCTTTCTAGCAACTCAAAGGACAAAATGGACAAGACGACACAAGCACCAAAGAAACTGCAGGAAAAGGGAAGAAAAAGCCACGGCCAAAGGCTGCACACACCGCACACACCGCACCCCTGTACCGTGGGCTCGGGTTCGACACTTCTCCGCACAGGCTTAATCCCCCTTCAGGTGCCCGGTAAAAGGACCTCCCTGTAAATAAGGATCAAGGTCCATACCTTGCCAACCAAAATGCTTTATGGGTCCCTTCCATAGCTGAGGCTGAGCGACCCCCCTTTAAAAAGGGTTGAGGTCTCTCTGGGTTTGAGCTCCTTAGGACCTAGCCTTTAAAATGCCCCGTGCCGTTGACCTCTCCCTGTCAGAAGGGTGCAGGTCTCCCCTTTCTAATTCCTCTTGGGCCGTTGGCACTCGCTGGGCAACGAGACCACCCACTTCTGAGGGAAGGGAGGTCTCTCCTTTACAGCGCTTTTCGCTCTGGCCCATTGGAACGCCCCTGGCTTAAGGACCACCCTGTAAGGAGGGTTTCGGTCTCCTTTGCCATGCAAATTAAGCCACAGGTCACTTTGACACGCCCGGCAAAATGACCGCCCTGTAACCAGGGTGTAAGGTCTTATACCTCTCACGCTTAAGCTAGGGGAGCCTTTCTGTGCCTGTGGCTGAGCGACTCCCCCTGACCACACACCCCTTGAGAAGGGTTGAACTTCTGTTTCTCTTAGTCACAGTAAATTCCCACAGAATGATTTCTTCTTGGCTTTTTTGAGATTTGAAGTGAAATCTTACTTGGGACCTATCCCGGTCAGATGGAACATGGTGTGGCGAAGGGGCGGCTGTAAGGGGATGGCGGAGGCCGTGGAAAATTCGCCCCTTTTCTCAAAAAAGCCAAGAAATGGCCCAACCAAGCAAATGTCACAAAGTCTGGAAATGAACAGGTGAGGTGCGGGGCTCCTTGCAGACCCTCACTTCCGTCTAATCCTTCCTCAAGTCCTTTTGCCCTGCCCAATTTACACCGCTCAACCAACCACAACTTTCACCCTTTGTTTTCTTGTGCACAAGAAAGAACACTGTCGGACTGATGAGTGTCTATTGTAGGGATTCGGACAGCTCCGTTAGTTGTGTCCGAATTCCAGGCCTTGTGTCTCTTTGGTGATAAAGAGAGGAGATTCCTCGGGCTACGTTCGAAGAGATTCATGTGGCGGTCCTTTCTGAAATGTGTTGATGTTGAGATGTTGTAGGTAGATGCGGTGGTTTTCAGAGCCGGCACGTGGGTGCACCTAACCCTACTAACAGGACCGCGTCACAAGTAAGAGAGGTCTTTTCTGGTAAAGGTAGGGGGCACAAAGTTGTCATTTTCTTGGTGGGGTAGGAGGTAAATCGGGAAGGGTGTCGCTGAGGGATGGAGGATTGATTGGAAAGGGGACACTCAGCAGGATCCCTCCCTTACCTGTTCATTTCCAGATCTTTTCACATTGGGGACTCCCCCCCTGCCCCATTGTGTACAGGAGGAGTATTTTACTAAAGAAAGAGTGACTGCCCTGTAATCAGGGTTCAGGTCGCTTTCCCTTTTCTCCTCTCTGCATTGGCCCTCTTCACGCCAAGGTCCAAAGTGAGCTCCCTCTAACTAGGGGGTGGGTCTTTCCCTGCCTTTCACAAGGTAACACTGCCATTTGGAAGGTAGTTCTAGAAACCAGCCTCTTGAGAGGGTTCAGGGTTTGTCCTACTAGCTGTCCCGTGCCCTCCTCACTCACTCACGCACTCAGCCAAGTCAAAGCCCGCGTCCTCTGCATCCACCTGGACCCGCGTTCTGCCGCAAGCTCTCCTGCGCTCTGAAAGAGATCGGTGCCGAAAAGTAGGTATTGGGGTAATTTCCGGCACGGGCAAGTACCTTGCCAATGTAATCTGAATGTACCTTGTACTCGTGCTCTCTACTGAGCCACACCTAACCCGCTTCACCTCTCTCTTTCTAGCAACTCAAAGGACAAAATGGACAAGACGACACAAGCACCAAAGAATCTGCAGGAAAAGGGAAGAAAAAGCCACGGACAAAGGCTGCACACACCGCACACACTGCACCCCTGCACCGAGGGCTCGGGTTCGACACTTCTCCGCACAGGCTTAATCCCCCTTCAGGTGCCCGGTAAAAGGACCTCCCTGTAAATAAGGATCAAGGTCCATTCCTTGCCAACCAAAATGCTTTATGGGTCCCTTCCATAGCTGAGGCTGAGCGACCCCCCTTTAAAAAGGGTTGAGGTCTCTGTGGGTTTGAGCTCCTTAGGACCTAGCCTTTAAAATGCCCCGTGCCGTTGACCTCTCCCTGTCAGAAGGGTGCAGGTCTCCCCTTTCTAACTCCTCTTGGGCCGTTGGCACTCGCTGGGCAACGAGACCACCCACTTCTGAGGGAAGGGAGGTCTCTCCTTTACAGCGCTTTTCGCTCTGGCCCATTGGAACGCCCCTGGCTTAAGGACCATCCTGTAAGGAGGGTTTCGGTCTCCTTTGCCATGCAAATTAAGCCACAGGTCACTTTGACACGCCCGGCAAAATGACCGCCCTGTAACCAGGGTGTAAGGTCTTATACCTCTCACGCTTAAGCTAGGGGAGCCTTTCTGTGCCTGTGGCTGAGCGACTCCCCCTGACCACACACCCCTTGAGAAGGGTTGAACTTCTGTTTCTCTTAGTCACAGTAAATTCCCACAGAATGATTTCTACTTGGCTTTTTTGAGATTTGAAGTGAAAGCTTACTTGGGACCTATCCCGGTCAGATGGAACATGGTGTGGCGAAGGGGCGGCTGTAAGGGGATGGCGGAGGCCGTGGAAAATTCGCCCCTTTTCTCAAAAAAGCCAAGAAATGGCCCAACCAAGCAAATGTCACAAAGTCTGGAAATGAACAGGTGAGGTGGGGGGCTCCTTTCAGACCCTCACTTCCGTGTAATCCTTCCTCAAGTCCTTTTGCCCTGCCCAATTTACACCGCTCTACCAACCACAACTTTCACCCTTTGTTTTCTTGTGCACAAGAAAGAAAACTCTCGGACTGATGAGTGTCAAGTGTAGGGATTCGGACAGCTCCGTTAGTTGTGTCCGAATTCCAGGCCTTGTGTCTCTTTGGTGATAAAGAGAGGAGATTCCTCGGGCTACGTTCGAAGAGATTCATGTGGCGGTCCTTTCTGAAATGTGTTGATGTTGAGATGTTGTAGGTAGATGCGGTGGTATTCAGAGCCGGCACGTGGGTGCACCTAACCCTACTAACAGGACCGCGTCACAAGTAAGAGAGGTCTTTTCTGGTAAAGGTAGGGGGCACAAAGTTGTCATTTTCTTGGTGGGGTAGGAGGTAAATCGGGAAGGGTGTCGCTGAGGGATGGAGGATTGATTGGAAAGGGGACACTCAGCAGGATCCCTCCCTTACCTGTTCATTTCCAGATCTTTTCACATTGGGGACTCCCCCCCTGCCCCATTGTGTACAGGAGGAGTATTTTACTAAAGAAAGGGTGACTGCCCTGTAATCAGGGTTCAGGTCGCTTTCCCTTTTCTCCTCTCTGCATTGGCCCTCTTCACGCCAAGGTCCAAAGTGAGCTCCCTCTAACTAGGGGGTGGGTCTTTCCCTGCCTTTCACAAGGTAACACTGCCATTTGGAAGGTAGTTCTAGAAACCAGCCTCTTGAGAGGGTTCAGGGTTTGTCCTACTAGCTGTCCCGCGCCCTCCTCACTCACGCACTCAGCCAAGTCAAAGCCCGCGTCCTCTGCATCCACCTGGACCCGCGTTCTGCCGCAAGCTCTCCTGCGCTCTGAAAGAGATCGGTGCCGAAAAGTAGGTATTGGGGTCATTTCCGACACGGGCAAGTACCTTGCCAATGGAATCTGAATGTACCTTGTACTCGTGCTCTCTACTGAGCCACACCTAACCCGCTTCACCTCTCTCTTTCTAGCAACTCAAAGGACAAAATGGACAAGACGACACAAGCACCAAAGAAACTGCAGGAAAAGGGAAGAAAAAGCCACGGACAAAGGCTGCACACACCGCACACACTGCACCCCTGCACCGAGGGCTCGGGTTCGACACTTCTCCGCACAGGCTTAATCCCCCTTCAGGTGCCCGGTAAAAGGACCTCCCTGTAAACAAGGATCAAGGTCCATTCCTTGCCAACCAAAATGCTTTATGGGTCCCTTCCATAGCTGAGGCTGAGCGACCCCCCTTTAAAAAGGCTTGAGGTCTCTGTGGGTTTGAGCTCCTTAGGACCTAGCCTTTAAAATGCCCCGTGCCGTTGACCTCTCCCTGTCAGAAGGGTGCAGGTCTCCCCTTTCTAACTCCTCTTGGGCCGTTGGCACTCGCTGGGCAACGAGACCACCCACTTCTGAGGGAAGGGAGGTCTCTCCTTTACAGCGCTTTTCGCTCTGGCCCATTGGAACGCCCCTGGCTTAAGGACCATCCTGTAAGGAGGGTTTCGGTCTCCTTTGCCATGCAAATTAAGCCACAGGTCACTTTGACACGCCCGGCAAAATGACCGCCCTGTAACCAGGGTGTAAGGTCTTATACCTCTCACGCTTAAGCTAGGGGAGCCTTTCTGTGCCTGTGGCTGAGCGACTCCCCCTGACCCCCCACCCCTTGAGAAGGGTTGAACTTCTGTTTCTCTTAGTCACAGTAAATTCCCACAGAATGATTTCTTCTTGGCGTTTTTGAGATTTGAAGTGAAATCTTACTTGGGACCTATCCCGGTCAGATGGAACATGGTGTGGCGAAGGGGCGGCTGTAAGGGGATGGCGGAGGCCGTGGAAAATTCGCCCCTTTTCTCAAAAAAGCCAAGAAATGGCCCAACCAAGCAAATGTCACAAAGTCTGGAAATGAACAGGTGAGGTGGGGGGCTCCTTTCAGACCCTCACTTCCGTGTAATCCTTCCTCAAGTCCTTTTGCCCTGCCCAATTTACACCGCTCTACCAACCACAACTTTCACCCTTTGTTTTCTTGTGCACAAGAAAGAAAACTCTCGGACTGATGAGTGTCAAGTGTAGGGATTCGGACAGCTCCGTTAGTTGTGTCCGAATTCCAGGCCTTGTGTCTCTTTGGTGATAAAGAGAGGAGATTCCTCGGGCTACGTTCGAAGAGATTCATGTGGCGGTCCTTTCTGAAATGTGTTGATGTTGAGATGTTGTAGGTAGATGCGGTGGTATTCAGAGCCGGCACGTGGGTGCACCTAACCCTACTAACAGGACCGCGTCACAAGTAAGAGAGGTCTTTTCTGGTAAAGGTAGGGGGCACAAAGTTGTCATTTTCTTGGTGGGGTAGGAGGTAAATCGGGAAGGGTGTCGCTGAGGGATGGAGGATTGATTGGAAAGGGGACACTCAGCAGGATCCCTCCCTTACCTGTTCATTTCCAGATCTTTTCACATTGGGGACTCCCCCCCTGCCCCATTGTGTACAGGAGGAGTATTTTACTAAAGAAAGGGTGACTGCCCTGTAATCAGGGTTCAGGTCGCTTTCCCTTTTCTCCTCTCTGCATTGGCCCTCTTCACGCCAAGGTCCAAAGTGAGCTCCCTCTAACTAGGGGGTGGGTCTTTCCCTGCCTTTCACAAGGTAACACTGCCATTTGGAAGGTAGTTCTAGAAACCAGCCTCTTGAGAGGGTTCAGGGTTTGTCCTACTAGCTGTCCCGTGCCCTCCTCACTCACGCACTCAGCCAAGTCAAAGCCCGCGTCCTCTGCATCCACCTGGACCCGCGTTCTGCCGCAAGCTCTCCTGCGCTCTGAAAGAGATCGGTGCCGAAAAGTAGGTATTGGGGTCATTTCCGGCACGGGCAAGTACCTTGCCAATGGAATCTGAATGTACCTTGTACTCGTGCTCTCTACTGAGCCACACCTAACCCGCTTCACCTCTCTCTTTCTAGCAACTCAAAGGACAAAATGGACAAGACGACACAAGCACCAAAGAAACTGCAGGAAAAGGGAAGAAAAAGCCACGGACAAAGGCTGCACACACCGCACACACTGCACCCCTGCACCGAGGGCTCGGGTTCGACACTTCTCCGCACAGGCTTAATCCCCCTTCAGGTGCCCGGTAAAAGGACCTCCCTGTAAACAAGGATCAAGGTCCATTCCTTGCCAACCAAAATGCTTTATGGGTCCCTTCCATAGCTGAGGCTGAGCGACCCCCCTTTAAAAAGGCTTGAGGTCTCTGTGGGTTTGAGCTCCTTAGGACCTAGCCTTTAAAATGCCCCGTGCCGTTGACCTCTCCCTGTCAGAAGGGTGCAGGTCTCCCCTTTCTAACTCCTCTTGGGCCGTTGGCACTCGCTGGGCAACGAGACCACCCACTTCTGAGGGAAGGGAGGTCTCTCCTTTACAGCGCTTTTCGCTCTGGCCCATTGGAACGCCCCTGGCTTAAGGACCATCCTGTAAGGAGGGTTTCGGTCTCCTTTGCCATGCAAATTAAGCCACAGGTCACTTTGACACGCCCGGCAAAATGACCGCCCTGTAACCAGGGTGTAAGGTCTTATACCTCTCACGCTTAAGCTAGGGGAGCCTTTCTGTGCCTGTGGCTGAGCGACTCCCCCCGACCCCCCACCCCTTGAGAAGGGTTGAACTTCTGTTTCTCTTAGTCACAGTAAATTCCCACAGAATGATTTCTTCTTGGCGTTTTTGAGATTTGAAGTGAAATCTTACTTGGGACCTATCCCGGTCAGATGGAACATGGTGTGGCGAAGGGGCGGCTGTAAGGGGATGGCGGAGGCCGTGGAAAATTCGCCCCTTTTCTCAAAAAAGCCAAGAAATGGCCCAACCAAGCAAATGTCACAAAGTCTGGAAATGAACAGGTGAGGTGGGGGGCTCCTTTCAGACCCTCACTTCCGTGTAATCCTTCCTCAAGTCCTTTTGCCCTGCCCAATTTACACCGCTCTACCAACCACAACTTTCACCCTTTGTTTTCTTGTGCACAAGAAAGAAAACTCTCGGACTGATGAGTGTCAAGTGTAGGGATTCGGACAGCTCCGTTAGTTGTGTCCGAATTCCAGGCCTTGTGTCTCTTTGGTGATAAAGAGAGGAGATTCCTCGGGCTACGTTCGAAGAGATTCATGTGGCGGTCCTTTCTGAAATGTGTTGATGTTGAGATGTTGTAGGTAGATGCGGTGGTATTCAGAGCCGGCACGTGGGTGCACCTAACCCTACTAACAGGACCGCGTCACAAGTAAGAGAGGTCTTTTCTGGTAAAGGTAGGGGGCACAAAGTTGTCATTTTCTTGGTGGGGTAGGAGGTAAATCGGGAAGGGTGTCGCTGAGGGATGGAGGATTGATTGGAAAGGGGACACTCAGCAGGATCCCTCCCTTACCTGTTCATTTCCAGATCTTTTCACATTGGGGACTCCCCCCCTGCCCCATTGTGTACAGGAGGAGTATTTTACTAAAGAAAGGGTGACTGCCCTGTAATCAGGGTTCAGGTCGCTTTCCCTTTTCTCCTCTCTGCATTGGCCCTCTTCACGCCAAGGTCCAAAGTGAGCTCCCTCTAACTAGGGGGTGGGTCTTTCCCTGCCTTTCACAAGGTAACACTGCCATTTGGAAGGTAGTTCTAGAAACCAGCCTCTTGAGAGGGTTCAGGGTTTGTCCTACTAGCTGTCCCGTGCCCTCCTCACTCACGCACTCAGCCAAGTCAAAGCCCGCGTCCTCTGCATCCACCTGGACCCGCGTTCTGCCGCAAGCTCTCCTGCGCTCTGAAAGAGATCGGTGCCGAAAAGTAGGTATTGGGGTAATTTCCGGCACGGGCAAGTACCTTGCCAATGTAATCTGAATGTACCTTGTACTCGTGCTCTCTACTGAGCCACACCTAACCCGCTTCACCTCTCTCTTTCTAGCAACTCAAAGGACAAAATGGACAAGACGACACAAGCACCAAAGAAACTGCAGGAAAAGGGAAGAAAAAGCCACGGACAAAGGCTGCACACACCGCACACACTGCACCCCTGCACCGAGGGCTCGGGTTCGACACTTCTCCGCACAGGCTTAATCCCCCTTCAGGTGCCCGGTAAAAGGACCTCCCTGTAAATAAGGATCAAGGTCCATTCCTTGCCAACCAAAATGCTTTATGGGTCCCTTCCATAGCTGAGGCTGAGCGACCCCCCTTTAAAAAGGGTTGAGGTCTCTCTGGGTTTGAGCTCCTTAGGACCTAGCCTTTAAAATGCCCCGTGCCGTTGACCTCTCCCTGTCAGAAGGGTGCAGGTCTCCCCTTTCTAACTCCTCTTGGGCCGTTGGCACTCGCTGGGCAACGAGACCACCCACTTCTGAGGGAAGGGAGGTCTCTCCTTTACAGCGCTTTTCGCTCTGGCCCATTGGAACGCCCCTGGCTTAAGGACCATCCTGTAAGGAGGGTTTCGGTCTCCTTTGCCATGCAAATTAAGCCACAGGTCACTTTGACACGCCCGGCAAAATGACCGCCCTGTAACCAGGGTGTAAGGTCTTATACCTCTCACGCTTAAGCTAGGGGAGCCTTTCTGTGCCTGCGGCTGAGCGACTCCCCCCGACCCCCCACCCCTTGAGAAGGGTTGAACTTCTGTTTCTCTTAGTCACAGTAAATTCCCACAGAATGATTTCTTCTTGGCGTTTTTGAGATTTGAAGTGAAATCTTACTTGGGACCTATCCCGGTCAGATGGAACATGGTGTGGCGAAGGGGCGGCTGTAAGGGGATGGCGGAGGCCGTGGAAAATTCGCCCCTTTTCTCAAAAAAGCCAAGAAATGGCCCAACCAAGCAAATGTCACAAAGTCTGGAAATGAACAGCTGAGGTGGGGGGCTCCTTTCAGACCCTCACTTCCGTCTAATCCTTCCTCTAGTCCTTTTGCCCTGCCCTATTTACACCGCTCAACCAACCACAACTTTCACCCTTTGTTTTCCTGTGCACAATAAAGAACACTGTCGGACTGATGAGTGTCAACTGTAGGGATTCGGACAGCTCCGTTAGTTGTGTCCGAATTCCAGGCCTTGTGTCTCTTTGGTGATAAAGAGAGGAGATTCCTCGGGCTACGTTCGAAGAGATTCATGTGGCGGTCCTTTCTGAAATGTGTGGATGTTGAGATGTTGTAGGTAGATGCGGTGGTATTCAGAGCCGGCACGTGGGTGCACCTAACCCTACTAACAGGACCGCGTTACAAGTAAGAGAGGTCTTTTCTGGTAAAGGTAGGGGGCACAAAGTTGTCATTTTCTTGGTGGGGTAGGAGGTAAGTCGGGAAGGGTGTCGCTGAGGGATGGAGGATTGATTGGAAAGGGGACACTCAGCAGGATCCCTCCCTTACCTGTTCATTTCCAGATCTTTTCACATTGGGGACTCCCCCCCTGCCCCATTGTGTACAGGAGGAGTATTTTACTAAAGAAAGGGTGACTGCCCTGTAATCAGGGTTCAGGTCGCTTTCCCTTTTCTCCTCTCTGCATTGGCCCTCTTCACGCCAAGGTCCAAAGTGAGCTCCCTCTAACTAGGGGGTGGGTCTTTCCCTGCCTTTCACAAGGTAACACTGCCATTTGGAAGGTAGTTCTAGAAACCAGCCTCTTGAGAGGGTTCAGGGTTTGTCCTACTAGCTGTCCCGTGCCCTCCTCACTCACTCACGCACTCAGCCAAGTCAAAGCCCGCGTCCTCTGCATCCACCTGGACCCGCGTTCTGCCGCAAGCTCTCCTGCGCTCTGAAAGAGATCGGTGCCGAAAAGTAGGTATTGGGGTCATTTCCGGCAGGGCCGTGTACCTTGCCAATGTAATCTGAATGTACACTGTACACGTGCTCTCTACTGAGCCACACCTAACCCGCTTCACCTCTCTCTTTCTAGCAACTCAAAGGACAAAATGGACAAGACGACACAAGCACCAAAGAAACTGCAGGAAAAGGGAAGAAAAAGCCACGGACAAAGGCTGCACACACCGCACACACCGCACCCCTGTACCGTGGGCTCGGGTTCGACACTTCTCCGCACAGGCTTAATCCCCCTTCAGGTGCCCGGTAAAAGGATCTCCCTGTAAACAAGGATCAAGGTCCATTCCTTGCCAACCAAAATGCTTTATGGGTCCCTTCCATAGCTGAGGCTGAGCGACCCCCCTTTAAAAAGGGTTGAGGTCTCTCTGGGTTTGAGCTCCTTAGGACCTAGCCTTTAAAATGCCCCGTGCCGTTGACCTCTCCCTGTCAGAAGGGTGCAGGTCTCCCCTTTCTAATTCCTCTTGGGCCGTTGGCACTCGCTGGGCAACGAGACCACCCACTTCTGAGGGAAGGGAGGTCTCTCCTTTACAGCGCTTTTCGCTCTGGCCCATTGGAACGCCCCTGGCTTAAGGACCATCCTGTAAGGAGGGTTTCGGTCTCCTTTGCCATGCAAATTAAGCCACGGGTCACTTTGACACGCCCAGGAAAATGACCGCCCTGTAACCAGGGTGTAAGGTCTTATACCTCTCACGCTTAAGCTAGGGGAGCCTTTCTGTGCCTGTGGCTGAGCGACTCCCCCCGACCCCGCACCCCTTGAGAAGGGTTGAACTTCTGTTTCTCTTAGTCACAGTAAATTCCCACAGAATGATTTCTACTTGGCGTTTTTGAGATTTGAAGTGAAATCTTCCTTGGGACCTATCCCGGTCAGATGGAACATGGTGTGGCGAAGGGGCGGCTGTAAGGGGATGGCGGAGGCCGTGGAAAATTCGCCCCTTTTCTCAAAAAAGCCAAGATATGGCCCAACCAAGCAAATGTCACAAAGTCTGGAAATGAACAGGTGAGGTGGGGGGCTCCTTTCAGACCCTCACTTCCGTCTAATCCTTCCTCAAGTCCTTTTGCCCTGCCCAATTTACACCGCTCAACCAACCACAACTTTCCCCCTTTGTTTACTTGTGTACAATAAAGAACACTGTCGGACTGATGAGTGTCAACTGTAGGGATTCGGACAGCTCCGTTAGTTGTGTCCGAATTCCAGGCCTTGTGTCTCTTTGGTGATAAAGAGAGGAGATTCCTCGGGCTACGTTCGAAGAGATTCATGTGGCGGTCCTTTCTGAAATGTGTGGATGTTGAGATGTTGTAGGTAGATGCGGTGGTATTCAGAGCCGGCACGTGGGTGCACCTAACCCTACTAACAGGACCGCGTCACAAGTAAGAGGGGTCTTTTCTGGTAAAGGTAGGGGGCACAAAGTTGTCATTTTCTTGGTGGGGTAGGAGGTAAGTCGGGAAGGGTGTCGCTGAGGGATGGAGGATTGATTGGAAAGGGGACACTCAGCAGGATCCCTCCCTTACCTGTTCATTTCCAGATCTTTTCACATTGGGGACTACCCTCCCCCACTTTTGTAAAGGAGGAGTATTTTACTAAAGAAAGGGTGACTGCCCTGTAATCAGGGTTCAGGTCTCTTTCCCTTTTCTCCTCTCTGCATTGGCCCTCTTCACGCCAAGGTCCAAAGTGAGCTCCCTCTAACTAGGGGGTGGGTCTTTCCCTGCCTTTCACAAGGTAACACTGCCATTTGGAAGGTAGTTCTAGAAACCATATTCTTGAGAGGGTTCCCCCCAGGAAAAAGGGGAAAAACAAATCAGTCGGCAACGTCTCGTAGGCTCTTCTTTTCGCCTCTCCTGCACAGAGTGGCTCTGCCCTCCACCCTCTTCCCATTACATCTTTAGCATTTACCCAGAAAGCACCCTTTGTAACGGCACCCGACAGTCACTCTGCACATCAGACTCTGGCCCCTCCCCAGCCTAAATACCACAGAGATCCGTATCCAACGATGAAGCACATGGCCTGTGAAGAATACTACAGTGAGTACAGATGAGGAATTGAAAGCATTGACCGCTTACTCACAGCCTTTTAAGCGGAAGGCAGAAAGCTGAGGACTGTTCATTTCTGCTTAGGAGAATGTCCAAGCTGATCATGTCTACGTTTGCCAGTTTCTCCTCCGGCTGGGGCTCCTGGACAATTCCTCTGCAAGCGCAGCAGGAAAAGCCAAGCATGAGCCATCACTACCCAAAGCTCTGTTGGTGCTTGAAATCTTGGTCTCATCCTGGCCTCCCTCTCCCATCCCATCTACATCGGCCCTACTTGATGAACAGAGACCGACTTAACACCGACAGTCATCGCTCCACTTTAGAGCCAACTGCCACATGATTTTCATCTGCTCCTACTTCTCCATGGCTCCCGAGACCTAACCTGTGGGGTTGCACACCTAGCACCCCTGCCTGTGTCCTACGAAGGAAGACAGCACAAGGAAAGGCAAGGACAGACACAGAGAGTTACAGGGTGTGTGTTGGCCAACGTACTAGAAAGAGAGAGAGAAAAAGGTGGGAGGAAGGCAAGCAACTCACCACCTGGAGTCATCCTCCTGGATCTAACCTGCTGCAGAGGACACACCGGTCCTGGCCAGAGAAATGAGCAGCCCCTGGAAATGGGGACCTTGTCTCCCTCAAAACCACAACTAGTCAGGAACCTTTTCTTCCAACCCAGACCTAGCTAACGGGGTGTCCCTACCAAGAGCAAGATGGGCCATGAGCAGAGCCCTCACCAAACCAGACACTTATCTCACTGAAAGTGGCGGCGCTTCCGCTCTCAGATGGATGGCTTTTGTGTCGCATCAACAACGCTCGCAGTCTCGTCGCTCTCGCTCCCTTTCCATCGCATGAGGGCAGTAGACTGACGCATGACTTCTTTTCCCTTGCTACTAAACCCATCACAAGGGGGAAAAACAAATAAGTTACCCTCTCAGTCGGCAATGTCGGGTAGGCTCTTCTTTCCCCTCCCCCACATAGTGGGGCTGCGCCCTCAACCCTCTTCCCATTACACCTTCAGGACTAAAAGTAGAAAGCACCCCTTGCAATGACACCGGAAATAGTCAGTCTGCACAGCAGACTCTGGTCAGAAATGCAGGGCTTTGGAGCTGTGCTCCGGCTCCGCTCCAGCTCCAAACAAAAACCTGCAGCTCCACTGCTCCAGAGCTGCTTCACGCTCCAGCTCCAGGCTCCACTCCAAAGCCCTGCGAAATGCCAAACCCGCACAAAAATATGCAGAAAGTGGTCATGTTTTTGGCCTAATTGGCTTGTGAGTTGCTTGTTGGCTAATTTTTGACTTGTAGGTTGTTGCTTCTTGTAGCTTCTTGCTTTTTTTTTTTATCGGCTCCCAGTAAAGACGGGAGAGAAGCAGAGGTGCACAGTGGGCCCACCACAGTCCCAGACGACATGCCAGGGGAGATTTAGTCACATAGAGTGTTGGGGTTCTTAGGGATTGGCTTGATTTTTGGCTTCTTATGAAAGTCGGGGTGCTTATATACCCAGTGAAAGTTGGCAACTGTGACTCTGGTCCCTTCCCCAGCCTTAATCCCACAGAGCACTATATTCAACGAGGAGGCACACGGCCTCTGAACAAAACTGGAGTGAGTACAGATGAGGAATTCCAAACATTGACTGCTTACTCACAGCCAGTAATGTGGAAGGCAGAAACACGAGAACTATTCATGTCTCCTTAGAAGGATGTCCAGGCTGCTCAGGTCCACTTCTGCCATATTCTTGTCCAGCTAGGGCTCCTGGACGATTCCTCTGCAAACTAATAAAGCCAAGCAAGAACTATCACTACACAGAGCTCTATTGGTGCGTTGAATCTTGCCCTCATCCCTGCCTCTGTCTCCCATTCCATCTACATCAGCCACAGTCGAGGAACAGAGACTGAGCCCACACTATCAGTCACCGCTCTACTCTAGTATCCACTGCCCCGCATGGTTTTCGTACACTCCTACTTCTCCATGGCTCCCGACACCTGGCCTGTGGGGATGCACACCTAGCACCCCTGACCGTGTCCTACGAAGGGTGCATGTTGGGAAGCAAGGAGAGAGAAGGGCTGAGGGGCCCCATGGGTGGAGGGAGGGACTCGGGGGAAGGGTAGGGATAGGGGTGCAGGTTGGGGAATGTTGGAGAAAGGAGAAAAGGGCACTGGGGGGCCCACAGATCTAGGGACAGAGTGGGGTGCAGATTGCATTGGGCTGGGGGTATTGGGAGGGAGGAAAAAAGGGGGCTATGGGGCCCAACGGATGGGGGGATGAACTGGGGGGGCTGTTGGGGAGGAAGGGGGGCTGAGCAGTCCCTACAGGTGGAGGCATGGATGGAGGCGCAGGTTGTGGTGAGCTGGGAGAATGTTGGAGAGAGATGGGGGCTGAGGAGTCCCATGAGTGGAGGAATGAACTGAGGAATACAGGCATGTGGGTTGGGGAAAGTTGTTGCAGGCTGGGGGGTGTTGGGGAGGGAGGGGGGCTGAGGGGCACTATGGGAGGAGGCAGGGATGTGGGAAAGGTAGGGATGGGGTGCAGTTTGGGGTGACCTAGGAGGTGTTGGAGGGAGAAGAAAGGAGGACTGAGGGGCCCAACGGATGGGGGGGATAGACGGGAGCGGGTTGGTTTGGGCTAGAGGAACGGGGGTGCAGGTTGGAGAAGGTTGCAGGCATGGGAGGCGGGGCGGGTGGGTTGGGGAAGGTTGGGGTGGGGGGTGGGTTGAGGAAGGTTGCGGCGGGCTGAGGGGTGCGGGGGGGATGGGGTGCAGGTTGAGGAAGGTCGCGGCGGGCTGGGGGTGTGGGGGGGGATGAGGAAATTTGCGGCGGGCTGGGGGGTGTGAGGGGGACGAGGAAAGTTGTGGGGGGCGGGTTGGGGAAGGTTACGGTGGGTTGGAGACCGGGGAAGTGGGTTGGGGCGGACTGGGGGTGCAGGTTAGAGAAGGTTGCGGGGGGGGGGGGGCAAGGAAGGTTGCGGCGGGCTGGGGGTGCGGGTTAGAGAAGGTTGCAGCGGGCTGGGGGTGCGGATTAGAGAAGGTTGCGGCGGGCTGGGGGTGTGGGGGGACAGGGCGGGCTGGGGGTGCGGAGGGACGGGGGAGAGGTTGCGGCGGGCTGGGGGTGCGGGTTAGAGAAGGTCGCGGCAGGCTTGGGGTGTGGGGGGACGGGGGGAGGTTGTGGTGGGCTGGGGGTGCAGATTAGAGAAGGTTGCGGCAGGCTGGGGGTGCGAGGTCGTGGCAGGCTGGGGGTGCAGGGGGACGGGTTAGAGAAGGTTGCGGCGGGCTGAAGGTGCGGGGGGCGCGCGGGGGGTGCAGGTTAGAGAAGGTTGCGGCGGGCTGGGGAGCCGGGGGGGTGGGTTAGAGAAGGTTGCGGCAGGCTGGGGGGGCGGGGGGGAGGTCGTGGCGGGCTGGGGGGGCGGGTTAGAGAAGGTTGCGGGGGCAGGGGGCAGGTTAGAGAAGGTCGTGGCGGGCTGGGGGTGCGAGGGGGAGGTTGCGGCGGGCTGGGGGTGCGGGGTAGGAGATCATGGCGGGCTGGGGTGCGGGGGGACGGGTTAGAGGTCGTGGTGGGCTGGGGGGGGCGGGTTGGGGAAGGGTACGGTGGGTTGGGGACCGGGGAAGCGGATTGTGGCGAGCTGGGAAAGGTTGCGGCGGGCTGGGGGTGCAGGGGAATGGGTTAGAGAAGGTTGTGGCGGGCTGGGGGGGCGGGTTGGGGACCGGGGAGGCGGATTGTGGCGAGCTGGGAAAGGTTGCGTGGGACTGGGGGTGCGGAGGGGAGGTAATGGCGGGCTGGGGGTGCGGGCGGACGGGGTGCGGGCTAGGGGGGCGAGTTAGAGAAGACTGTGGCGGGCTGGGGGGAGGTTGCGGCGGGCTGAGGTGCGGGGGGAGGTCGTGGCGGGCTGGGAGTGCGGGCGGGGGGGGGCGAGCTAGAGAAGACTGTGGCGAGAAGACAGACGTGTTGACACGGGAGCGACTGGCGCAGAACGGAAGCCGAGTCCCTGGCGTACCGCGGTTGGCGTCCAGACCGCTGATATCACTTCCTCTTCCAACAACTTCCGTTTCCGGCCCCGCTCTGCAAACGGAAGCTGTAATGCCAAAAGCGCCTCCCGCCCAAACAGAGGGCGCTGGGCCCCGACCCCGCCTCTCCCACGGTGCCGCTGGATCTGCGGTGACTGATAGGAGTTGTAGGCCGGGGTATACCACATCTCCCACAAGCCACTGCTTCACTCCTTCCCTCCGCCCCTTCCCCCCCAGCGGGGCTTAGCTGGGCACATGGCAATAGTGGGGGCTGTGGATGGGCGCCGAGGGTGGGGGGTCTTACGGGGAGAGGTGTGTGTCCTGAGGAGAATTGAGGCTGGGGGGCAGGTGGGAGATGGGGAATAAGCAGAGGGATTCGGGGCTTCTGGCAGTTTTGGGGTGTCAGGTTGTGGCTAGGCCAATCTGGGTTGAAGTGGGGACAGGTTGCTTTAGGACCGGCTCAGGGGGCATGGGAATGGGCAGGAGCAGGAGGGATGCAGGGGACAGGGGAGAGTAGAAGATTTTGGATGAGGAGGATGGGGGTGCAGATGCCCCAGGGGGAGGAAATGAGAGGGATTAGGGGGCTTTATCTAGGTGAGTGGAGGAGGGTGAATGCCGGGGGTGTGGTAGGAGCAAGAGTTGAAGTGGTTTCAGAGGAGGAAACTGAGGCACATAAGCCAAGGAGGGAAAGCAAAGTTGATGGGGGGGGGGTGGCTAAGGGTGCCCCACTGTCACCTACTGTCCCCACTCATGGGAGGGGTCACCCATCCCCTCACTGTGAGGTTGGCTGCTCCCACTGGCAGCACAGCTCAGGGATGCTCCCTCTGTGACTTGCTGTTGCACATATAGAGGGCACGTCTCATAGCAGCTTGTGCTTCTCACCACCCCCTGACAGCTAGAAGTTTCTGGCTCCTCACTCCATAGTGGGAGAAAGCACAAGACACTCCCATCACCCCTGCCACCTCCATACCTTTTTCTCCTCGATCCAACCACTTGCTTAGTGCCTTGCCCCTGCTGTGACATCTCAACATAGAGATGGGGCTAAAGGGTACCTGCCAAAATCCTGGGATAGCTCCCCTCCAGCATGGTACATGCGGTTAAGAGTGAAGGGAAAGGGGAGTAGCCTGCCCCCTCGTCCCACATGTTTAGTAGTTTGTGATGTAAAAAAACCTGCTGTGACGGTACAAACGGAGAAACAGATCTTTCTATACATTATTACAGAGATTAAGTGGCACTGTTATGCAAAGGTGCGTTGGAGTTAGAGATGCTAGAATGCATAGTCCACCACCACACATTTTTATTTCAAAAAACACTACCAACCTATCAGAATACATCCTTACTCCTTAGAGTAGGCTGCCAGTGTGATAAGCATGACTGAGATACTAAAGAACTCAGAGTTATATGTAGTTAAAATTGTCTGTATTGTTCCGTGGTGTGATGGTTCAGCCTCAACCGTGCTTGTTTCCCCATCTGTAGAAGGTTAAGGATTACATCCTCCTCCTCCTGCCAGCCAGAATCTTGTGTCTGAAGCAGATTTCAAGGCAGTAATAGACCTTTAGGGTCACCGCTTTGTTGTAGGTTTACAATTAGCATTTTGAAATAAGTAAATAATTGTTTTCTCTTGCATTGCAATTTGATGTTCCTGTTCAAATATTCTGTGTAAATCAATCCTGTTTTGTGCATGAATGAGGAGTGTGTGTGTTAGAAGATAAGTGTGAAGGCAATCACCAGACCAAATGTTCTAGGGAGGACAGACAAAGGTGCTAGGAGATTACAACATGCCCCTATTGAGATGTCAAAGGAGCGCAGATTGACGACTCTAAAAAATAAGGCAAGCACCTATCAATTGGGACAAGATAGCTGTGATCAAAACCAGCATGGGGTAAGTCCCCAAGAGACTGATGAAGGAATAAAATAAGCAATAAGAACAATTTTAGAAAACAAGCACTCGTCAAACAGCAATTGATTACAGCTCTGCTTCCACACAGCATAACGATGCAAAACTCATTGGTCCCAATAAAGTTAGATCACTATATAAACAGGGTGCTTTGCCATGCAATTTTGGGTTCGTCCTGCCTAGACTTCCCCGGAGCATCGTGTCACAACTGACAGAACCTGGCTCCTTCCTATCCGTAATCAACCTAGCTGGCCACTAGGTTGCTCCGGACTCTGTACTGGTAACTACAGTATGTCTGTAATTGAATGTATATGCTAATTGTATCTCCAATAAATGCGGCATATTGCCTTTTCCCCTGAAAAAGATCCTGTGTGCTTCTTATAAGCATAACACAGTAGGGGTGGGATGGTGGAAGAAACAGGGGAAGGGAAGCATTCTGGGGAATACATTTTCAACACCCAAGTGGGTCTTTGCAAACTTGTCAATATGATGTATTTATGTATTTTTAATCACACCTCCAGCGGCTCCAAATAGCACATAGGGCAGCACATTCTGCAAACAAAGGTAAGAGACTACAATTCCCCTGCTGCATCAAGGCACACTGCACTAGAAGCACACGTGAGAAGCAGCAGCAGCTTTAAGTCCTTGTTCCCCCCCCACACACACACACACACAGAATCTGCACTGAGAGCTATAGACGTCTATGTCTCAATCACCACTGGACACATGCAGGTGAACATGTCTATGAAGGGAGGCTGTAGACCAACAGGCAAGGAGAGAGAGCATGTTGGCCAACACCTTAGAGAGAAGTAATGAAGGAAGAACAAACAACACCTGTAGTCACCTTCCTGGTTCCAGGCCTCTGCTCAGGAGGACATGCTTCGCCCTGCCCAGGGAGATCAGAAACTCCCAAGATGAGGAAATTCTCCCCCTGCACCCAGAATGAGCAGGAAATCTTTTATTAGAAAACAAGCTGCAGCTAGAGGGAAGCAGGAGTCTGTACTCAGCCTTTACTACACATTTATCTTAGAGGCCAGTCAGGGTAATGCACCGGTGTCCCCTGGAGCAGCAGTGACACCCAGTGGCCAGTCAGGATAATGAACAGACTATTTCCCCTGGAGCAGCCGTGACAGCTGGTGGTCAGTCAGGATAATGCACAGAGTAAAAATAACAGGAGTACTTGTGGCACCTTAGAGACTAACAAATTTATTAGAGCATAAGCTTTCGTGGGCTACAACCCACTTCTTCGGATGCATATAGAGTGAAACATATATTGTACTCCTGTTATTTTTGCGGATACAGACTAACACGGCTGCTACTCTGAAATGCACAGAGTGCATCTGCCCTGGACCGGCAGTGACACCAGTGGCTAGTCAGAGGTAATGCATGGACTGTCTCTTCCATGGAGCAGCAGTGACACCCAGTGGCCAGACAAGGTTATGCACAGAGTGTTTCTCAAAGAAGAACAGTAACACCCCAGGGACAGCATCAACCTCTTCCGGTGGTGGTTGTGGTGAATAGACAAATATGTGGCAGCTGCAACCCCCCCTGCCATGAGGCCCTGCCCCTCCTGTAGTTCCCCCCCCTGCTCCTCCTCAGCGAAGTGCCAGCCCTGCCTCCTCTCCTCCAAGGCCCTGGCCCATGGCCATGTCAGAGGCCAGAAGCCAGAGTCGGGCAGGGTGAAGCAGTTGCTGCACTAGCTGATGTCATAGTGCAGTCAGCCGCAGAGCTTCCCCATCTTGTCCTCCTGCTGCTTGGGGCCCCAGGGCTGTGGCTGCTCCTCAGCTCCCTACTGCCCTTTGACCGCTCACCGCCCATAAGAGCCTCCCTGGTGCGGGGTCCAGCACAACCCTCGGGGAGCAGGACTCAGGAACCCAGGCCAGAGCACATCAGTCCGGGATGCTGTGCTGAGCCTTGGACCCTCCACCTGCCCTGGGTGGTACACCCTTGTGAGCGGACACACGGGCCAAGGGCTACGCCCCCGCTCACATCCTCTGAAGCAAGCCAGAGTTGATAGGGAGGAGGACTAGAGTAGCGTGACCAGGGAAGCTCACCCAAGTGATGTAGAAGGAAGAGAGTTGAGGACTGAGCATCTCTGGTTACAGGCAAGTTGCTCTCCACATAATTACCGTACTTCAGGAAGACTTCATAGCACCAGACAAGTCCTTGGGAGGGGACAAACGACTCCCCCAAGCTTATCGTACCTCACATAGATGCAAAGGCCTTTTCTCAGAGACCCACCCCATGCTGACAAGAGTTCTTGCAGTCCTCCCTCAATACTTAACTTAAACAAATTTCTATTTGCTCTGACTCCACAGATCACTGTCTGGTTTCCATCTCCCCGGATGGTCTCAGGGTGGCTGCTCCTTTTGGTCTCTGCCACAGGTTGGTCATTCTCTCATCTACCCAAAATCAATAGGAACTGAAAAGAGAGAGAGAGAAAACACTTGTAAGTTAGGCAAGCACTGGTGCCTGTAAGACTTAGACAGACAGACAGACACACACACACACACACACACACACACACACACACACCTGGCTGCTGCTCATTGGACCCCCTTCCCTATACCTCTCCAGCCTACCCAAGGCCTAAAATGCTCATCACTCATAAGGAACTATAATCAACCAGGTCTCTCCACACCCTCAGTCCACGACACCCAAGCCTGCCCAGGATGCTCTGGTTCTCTGAAGAAAGGAACGGTTGAGTATGGAACTGGAGAACAATGTGGTCTCCAGTGACTCTCACCAGATGACATGGAAGGACAGACCAGAAACTACAGAGCATCTCTACTTGCACGCAGGTCACCCTCCTTCACATTTAGTTATGGGGACGAGGGGGACACTTCCAGACAATTACCAGCCAAAGACACTTCTACTATCTCCCGTCATTGGATATGGGCAGGTGTAGAAACCTGTGGGGGATGCAGACTTGGGTGTCAATAGCTCTGTGCCTAGATGGGTCATGTTAGGTATAGATTTACAGGTGGAGGGACATGAAAGGAAGTGACTTATTGTTGCTGCTGTCTCTAGTCTAGTGGATGCGATCTAGAGTTGACGGGACCTGTCTGCTTCCCTGAAATTATGTATTAAGTGCTTGGGTAGTCAGAGCCCTCTGAGAGAGCAGTGAGAGGCCATTCACAGGGAGCTGATACCTGTGTGCAGGCCCTTGCAGGGGGAGGTGGCAGAGGCCTTGCACCTGTGGTGTACCTAACGGTGTAATGGGAAAGGGGATTGTGGTCAAGAGCCTTCACAGCATTGCAAACTCCAATGATAACTTTCACATTTCTTCTGGGGTTGTGTTTAGAACCAAGGGAAAAGAAGTTTGAGGGTCAGAGTCCAGTCCCGTTGTGAAATGGAAAGCACACCTGAGCCAGTGCTTCCTGGGCCCCCCACTGCCTATCAAACTTCTCCATCAATGAGCCCTGAGGACCCTGCGTCTGGGAAGAGGGTGCACGCTCCCACTTTGGCTGGGCTTGGTGTGAGCGGGAGTGAATCTCTTCCTGTCTTGGGTGTGTTGAGGTCACGCAGGCTTTTTGCTCCCTCGGGGTGGGGTGTGGTCTTTGGCTGAAGGTGACATGGATGCTATGAGGATGCTATGTTACTCCTGGGGGAATTCTGTGCCCCTGTGCATGTTCATAATTAATGAGCTGCACATACTTTTAATTTTTTGCACAGAAAAAAAAACTTCTGCTTGAAAGTTGCTGCAGTTCCACCTTTTCCCCCCACCAGAGGGCTCTGTGGCAGTAGATCAGAGCAGCAGCTCCCAGCCAGCTAGGGAAGAGAAACGGCCTGCCTTTTTCACAGTGCCTATTGGGCCAAGTCAGGAGATAGGTGACCCTGTCTGTCTCCCCATAGACCCTAAGGGCTAGTGGGGGAGGACAGACAGGGGCAGGGGCTGAATGGGAGTGGAGGTGCAGGGCCACATGGGCAGAGGGGAAGGGAAGCGCAGAGCTGAGCGGGTGCACAGAGACACATGGGGACAGGGGGGGAAGTGCAGGGCCCAATGGGGGGAGTAGATGTGAGAGTGGGGGTGAGTGACATGTGGACAGGGGTGCAAGGACACAGGGGATGGGGGAGTGGGTGTCTGAGTAGGGATGCAGACACATGGGGGTGCAGGGGCAGATCTGCCTGACTGAATGGGAGAGGCTAGGGGTCAGCCACACTCTGCATGGGGGAAGCTTCCTAACAGTCCCTCCCCCCTCCAGCTAGGTCATCATCCATGTTTCCCCCTTCCACAGTAAGTCCTTCTATGCAAACAGCCTCAGGCAATCATCTCCTGTACTGCCCTGATGGTGCCACTTCCCCAGCAGACAGTAGGGGAACCTGGGTCTACCCTCTAGTCCAGGTTCCAGTCCAGGGACCTTCAACCCAGCAGTTCTGGGCTTTACTCTCCCAGCCCTCACTGTTCTTTCCCTAGACTGCTTTCTACAATTCCTGCCCCCCACCCTGGGAGTACCAGTTCCACGCTCTCCTCCCTACTAGCAACGCTCCTTACCCAGTAGCCTCCAAACACTCCTCTCTCTTCCCAAGGAGTCAACCGCTGCCTGTTGCCAGCTTTATAGGCCCTGCCCAGCTGAGCCTGCTTGCAATCAATTTCCTGCTCCCTGGCTCTTCCTCCAGGTGCAGCCTGTGGAGTTAATAGACCTGGCTAGTCACCTAAATCCCTTCCAGGCCTGGGTGGGGTGGACACCCCACCACAAAGCTCCACATTGGATGCCAGTTAAATATAGGATAATTACTGTTTGAGATTTACAAACATTAAAGAGCTTTGGTTATTGCTTGAAAACAAGTTACATTTGACATGCATTTTATAAACAATTGATTAATAACTTGGAGCTTCCCTGAAAGTTTTATTAATTGGGGCATGAATAATTAACAATCAAAGCCAGCGTCTTCACTTTCTACATTATCCTGAATAATGAGGATTTTTCGCTGCATATTTATATATTCACGATGAAACAAGTGACTGTATGTTCTTATAGAGCAGTTGTAAGCTTTGCCACAGGAATAAGGCTATTGAAAAAGAAAAGCAAACAGCATGAGGCAGTGAAGTAGCTACCTGCTCCGTAAAACCTCCATCTCACACACAACCTACTAGTAAATAGCTAGTGGAAAAGAGTCTCTGTTTCCTAATTTGTAATATGGGGATGACAACACACTTTCCTTTGAATCTGTGAATGAAAAGCCCTCCACAGGGGCAGCCATTTTGATTATGCTAGCACATGACCCCAATTCCCGCGCGCACACACCTTTGAAGGCTAGCTGCCTTGGTGCAGTTAGAAGCATTAAATACTAATTAACAGTTACTGGAAAACTTGATTCTGCTGCAGACTTTCTGTTCAGTGATTCCAAAGAGCTCTGATCTACATAGGCAGAAATTTGTCCTTTACATGACTGGCCCCATAAAGATTTTGGCCCTGGCTCAGTCAAACACTGGTGCACTCGAGCAGGGCTACACACTCATGCAGTCAGTGGGTGTTTCCAGGCCTAGGACCTTCCCCAGCACCTGGGGAATGGGCAGAGGAGGCACCAACTCCCAGGATACACCCAAGCTGGCAGCCATAGAGATGACCAGCTGTCCTCATGCGTCGCTCTCAGTACCGGGTTTACTACAGTGCCAATGGTGCCATCGCACTGGGCCCACACTTGGAAGGGGTCCATAACGACACAAGCCCCAGCATCTTGGCAGTGGGTCCCTCTCCCAGGCCGGAGGCAGGGCCGGACCCGGCTGCTTCTAGTGCAGACAGAGACTTGCACAGCTTGGTGGTGCCGACCCTGTCTCTCTCCCCACTGGCCAACGGACACTTGACAAAATTACCGTACTTAGTGACGGAGATTGGGGGCGTTATGTCATTCAGTCATTCAACATTTCTTGACAAATTACCATGGGCCACAAAATTTTTACCATGGACACATTGCTGATCCCTGGAGAGAGAGAGAGACCAGGCCCCTGGGACTCCTCCCTTCACACAGCTCCTTGGGACCCCCCAGCCCAGCTCCACAGCGACCCACTTTCCCCAGCCCTGCCCTGCAGAGGGGCCACTGACACAATGGTGGTGGGGGGGTGTCAGTGCTTCAATTGGTGGAGTTACACACAGGGCAGTGCCACACCTGGCCACCAGAAGTCACTGCCCAAATGGTGTGGGGGAGGTCTACACACAGGTCATCCCCTGCCCCACCTGGGGTCACTCCCCCAAGGGGGGGAACCCAGCCCACTGCCCAAACCTTAACCCTTCCTTTGTTTTTATTGTGATGTTGTATTTACCATATTTAATACATTATTAAAAACAAATCTTAAGGAAATTATTTATGATCCTATGACTTCACTGGTACCTGAATTGCTGGTTGTCACAAATGGCTACCTCTGAACCAGGGGAGGGGCAGACAGTTTTTCCTCCTGTCACAGTTTGCTACTCCTGTGAAATCTCTTTAAAATTTGGACACAAGTAAAAGGATCTTGCTCATTTAGAACACATACGTATTAAATTAGAAAAATCTCATTTTATGAGTGTCCCAATTTAAAATAAAGATTTCACAGAAGTCAAAACTCTGACATGGTCCAACCCATCTGTCACAACTCCCTACCCCTAGACCCAGGAATGGGAAATTGTGGGTGTAGCAAATGTGGCAGGACAGCCAAAAAAAAAAAAAAAAAATCTAGGTGTCAGTAACTCCTAGTAGTAGGAAATTGGGACATCGAGCAGTTTGTGATGCTACAGCCCCGGCCCAGCTTTGTCCACCCCATTGAGCCAGTTTTGTGCCCTGCAGGTAGTCACTATGGTGTAACAGTGCTATGGTGCTACAGAGAAGATGGTGGCACATTTCCCACTCCTGAGACACCAGGGGCCCCACCTGTTTGGGTCACTGGCTGCCTGGCTCAGCTGGGCCCTGGGCTGCAGCTCCAGCTGGAGGCGGGCGGGGGCAGGTGGGGTTTGTTAGCCTCAGTCTCTGTGCTTAGTAGGCTGCTCTGGGTACAGGATGTGAGGAGGTTTGAGGGACACCCCCTGGCCAGAGTCTTGCTGCCCAAGGAAGGTGAGACCTGCGGCAGGCTTTGGAGCAGCTGGTTCAGCAGCCAGAAGACCGCATGCTTGTATATCCCTGAGCAGCAGGTTGCGCACTGCATGTAGCACACCCAGGGGCAGGTTCTGCTGGGTGGATGGTGCAGGAAACAGTGTCACCCCGGAGGTGACAGGGCCAGCAGCCATGAGCTGAACCCACCAACTTAGCAGCCTGTGACATCCCCATCCATCCCTTCAGCCCTGTCCAACCCTTCAGCCATCCATGCATCCCCCTGTATGCCATATACATTGCTCCATCCAGCCACATGCCTTACACACTCATCTCCATATGCATCCCTCTGTCTCTCTGATTGTCCATGCAGTGCTCAGCACAATGAGACCCGGACCTTGAATGAGGCTTTTGGGTGCTGCAGTAATGGATCTGGGGGTGATAGTATGGGTCTGGGCAGCTCTAGTACCAGCCCCTCTTCTTCTAAGCCCAAACTCTCTACAAAGATGGGGGGCTGGAAGGAGCGGCCCCCTGAGCCTGGCAGGCAGTACACATCCTTCCCAGTAAGGCAGAGACCATGCCCATAGGCAGATAGATCCTGCTCAGCCCCATGAGAGACCGAGGGGGCCCGGGAGAAGAGGGTGCATGCCACTGAGCATGACAAGTGATGTGGATTCTCACCCAGAGCAGATGGATCCTGCCTGGAGCATGGGAGACCGCGGGGTCCTTATCCATTACTTGGCTGAGTTGCAGGCTCTCCACATGATGTCAGCTTTCTCTGCCTTGGGTTGCCATGAGGAGTAGGGGCAGGCACCAGGTGTACAAGGATTTGGGGGCTCAGTGTCTGGGAGGGGTTTTGGGGATACAAGGGGCTTTGGGGAAGGATGCAGATACCTACATCTGGGCTGTAGGGGGGAGTTCCAGGGGGATTAGACAATAAGCACACTCATACTGGGTCAGACCAATGGTCCATCTAGTCCAACATTCCTGTCTACAACTGTGGCCAGTACTTTTGGCCTTCACAATATCCCCTGGTAATGAGCTTCACAGTTTGACAGTTTGTTGTGTGAAGAAGTACTTTCTTTAGCTTAATTTAAACCTGCTGCCTATTAATTTCATTGAGTGGCCCCCTGGTTCGTAGGTTAGGAGAGGGGTAAAGAACACTTCCTTATTCACTTTCTCTACGCCATTGCTGATTTCATGGACCTCTATCATAACCCTCCTTAATCATCTCTTTTCTAAGCTGACCGGTCCTAGGCTTTTTAATCTTTCCTCCCATGGAGGTGATTCCAATCATTGTGGTTGACGCCCTTCTCTGCACTTTTTTCCAATTCTAATATAGCTTTTGTGATATGGGGTAACTACAACTATATGCAATATTCAAGGTGTGGGCATATCAGAGATTTACATAGTGGCATTAAGGTATTTTCTGTTTTATTATTTTTCCCTTTCCTAATAGTTCCTAACACTCAGTTAGCTTTTTTGTGCTGCTGCACACTGAACAGATGTTTGCAAAGAACTATCCACTATGACTCCAAGATTTCTTTCTTGCATGATAACAGCTAATCAACACTGAACTTTATCTGTCATTTTGTTGCCCCGTCACCAAGTTTTCTGAGGTCCCTTTGTAACACTTCACTGTCAGCTTTTTCAAGATAGTGAAGTCTCTTTCCAGAAGTGGATAAGTTGTGAGCAAGAACTGCTATGAGGGGCATAGTGGTAGAGTCCCTCTCTGTGATAATATATAGATCTCTTATAGATCTAACGATACAAAAGTAGAGCTAGCTAGGCCAAAAAAGAATTTGAAGAGCAACTTGCAAAAGACAAAAACTAACTGCAAAATTATTGTAAATATATCAGAAGCAGGAAGCCTGACAAACAATCAGTAGGGCTACTGGATGATCAAGGTGCTAAAGGAGCGCTCCAGGAAGACAAGGCCATTGCAGAGAAGCTAATTGAATTATTTGCATTGGTCTTCCCTGCAGAGGATGCGATTCCCTCATCTGAGCCATTCCTGCTAGGTGACAAATCTGAGGAACTGTCCCAGACTGAGGTGTCAACAGAGGATGTTTTGGAACAAATTGATTCATTACATTTAATTAAATAGTAATAAGTCACCAGGCTCTGATGGTATTCACCCAAGAGTTCTGAAGGAACTCATATACAAAATTGCATAACTGCTAACTGTGGTATGTAATGGAAGGCCCTCACATACGTTTTGGACTGCCACTGCACAGTGATCTAACAGAAGGTTAGGAACCATTAGTAAAGGGATAGACGAGACAGAAAATATCATAATGCCACTATATGAATCCGTGGTATGCCCAAACATTAACTACTGCGTGCAGTTTTGGTCGCCCTATCTCAAAACAGATGTATTAGAATTGGAAAAGGTGCAGAGAAGGGCAACAGCAATGATTATGGGTATGGAAAAACTTCCATAGGAGGAGAGATGAAAAATACTGGCACTGTTCAGTTTAGAAAAGAGATGATTAAGGAGGATATGATAGAGGTCTATAAAATCATGACTAGTATGGAGAAAGTGAATAAGGAGTGGCTAGACTCCATAGTCCACCAATGCAAACTTTTTTTGTTTTTGTGGTTTTGTTATGAGTTTTTTAAGCGAAAGACAACTACATCGTTACTCCCTGGAGAAAGACTGCAACTGTGATGTGTGTTTGTTTCCCCATCTGTAAAATGCTGATGATTATAGCCTCTTTCCTTTCGATCTCTGCATGAAAAACCCTCCAGAGCAGCTAATGTAGCCTGACTGATAACATATAATGACCTCCCATTGGAGCAGTGAATGTCACTCCTCACCATAGGCATGCGCAGCACATTTCATTAGGGTGTGCACCCAGGGAATTTTATTTATTTATTTTTTTAAAGGCAAACATCATAAGGTTGGGGTGTGGGAGGGAGTGCGGGGTGTGGGAGGGGGTGTGGTGTGCAAGAAGGGGCTCAGGGCAAGGGATTGGGGCAGAGGAGGGGTGCAGGGCGTATGAGGGGGCTCAGGGAATGGGGTTGCGGTGCAGGAGGGATGCGGAGTGCAGGAGGGAGCTCAGGGCAGGGGGTTGCAGTGCAGGAGGGATGCGGAGTGCAGGAGGGAGCTCAGGACAGGAAGTTGGGGTGTAGGGTAGGGCAGGGGGCTCAGGGCAGGGGGTTGGGGTGTGAGGTGCAGGCAGGGGGCTTAGGGCAGGGGGTTGGGGTACAGGAGAGGTGCAGGGTGTGACGGGGGCTCAGGGCAGGAAGTTGGAGTGCATGGGGGTGCAGGAGGGGGCTCAGGGAAGGGGGTTGGGGTGCAGGAGGGGTGCGGGGTGCAGGCAGGGGGCTCAGGGCAGGGAGTTGGGGGGCGAGGTGCAGGAGGGGTTCGGGGTCCGGCCCAGCGCCGCTTACCTGCAGCGCCGCACTCCCTGCCTGCCTGCCCTGGCCCCACGCCATGTCGCACCGCTCACCACGTCCCTGCACGGCCCCTGGGGAGGGGGTGGCACAGGGCTCCGCGCGCTGCCCTTGCCACACCTCCAGGTACCTCTCCAAAGCTCCCATTGGCCGCGGTTCCCCGTTCCCGGCCAATGGGAGCTGCGGGGGGCGGAGCCTGGAGCAACGCACGGAGCCCTCTGCCCCCCCACCCCGGGCCCCAGGGACGTGGTGCCGCAACAGCCGCTTCTGAGAGCAACATGGGGCTTGCAGCACCACAGGGGGCAAATCCCGCGGGCCAGATCCAAAGCCGCGGGCAGACCCGGCACACCCCGTGCGCACGCCTATGCTCCTCACACTTTCAAGGCTACTGCTCTTGGTACTCTTAAAAGCATCAAATACTAATTTAACAACATTTCACTGGAAAACCTGTTTATACTGCAGACTTTATAAACTGGAGTTTTTAAAAATGAGCTTGAAGAGAAAGTCTAACTCTGAAGCAAAGGTCTGTCTCCTTTATGTAACTGAGTCCATGGAGGGACTGGCCCTAATCCTGCAGACACTTATGCATGTGCGTAACATTAGATGCATATCCTTTGAATGTTTGCAGGCACAAAACCATCCCCAGCAATTACAGTAGAACCTCAGGGTTACAAATACCCCAGGAATGGAGGTTGTTCATAACTCTGAACAAAAATGTTATGGTTGTTCTTCCAAAAGTTTACAACTGAACATAGTTTGAATACAGCTTTAAAACTTTACTATGCAGAAGAAAAATACTGCTTTTAACCATCTTAATGTAACCCTTCTGCCCCTCTGAGTTGGCAGCAACAAGGGCCGGGTTCAGTATCTAGGGGTTCCGTTTCAATAACGCAACGCAAAACCGGCTCGAGCCCCCACCCAGTGACCTGGGACAATTACATACCATTCCCCGGGTGCCTCTAGGAGGCAATACTTCCCCTCTCGCAAGCACGGAGTCTGAGAGTAGCAAAAGCCTTTTAATAAAGGAGGGAAACAGTGCGGCATTATGTTGGGGAAACACCACAAACAGGATTCATAACACAAACCATGAGCAAAAGACCCACCTCCAAGTAAGTTTGGCAGTGTCCTTTTGTGACGTTATTGACATAAACTGGGACCATATAGATCATTGTTGCAACCAAGGTCCTGTAGTGGCACCCAAATCTTGTATAAAGGGGGTCAAATGGGGTGTCTAAGACAAGGTTATGGTTTACTGGTTATGATTATGCTGTCTATATGGGTGTATCAGTTTTGTAGTTGAAGTTATGAATATTGGCTCTATACTGTCTGTATGGCAAACTTAGGCTTTGTCTTCACTACCCGCCGATCCGGCGGGTAGCAATCGGTTTATCGGGGATCGGCTTACCGCGTCTAGTGAAGACGCGGTAAAATCGATCCCTGATCGCTCTGCCGTCGACTCCGGAAATCCACCTCGGCAGGAGGCGGCAGCGGAGTCGGCGGCAGCGCGGCAGCGGTCGACTTTCCCGCGTCCTCACCGCTAGGTAAGCCGACCTAAAATACGCAACTTCAGCTACGGTATTCACGTAGCTGAAGTTGCGTATCTTAGGTCGGACCCCCGCTGTAGTGTAGACCTAGCCTTATGCTATGCTTCTGGGTGACATCCCAGACAAACTGGGATTAGCTCTGCCTAGCCTGCTTGATGGCCCATTAAGGACCATCAGCTATACAATGGACCCATTGAGAGAAGGCCAATATACCTTCAGACTCAGCAAAGTATGCAGGGACTGGCCCATGTGACTCCAGGCTCCATTTTGCTGTAATTTTCCACAGTGAGAACAAAGAGGTGTTCTTACACCTGGAAAAGACTATATAAGGCTGATTCCTCATTTCCATCTGGTCTTCAATCCTGCTTCATACCTCTGGAGGAACTTTGCTGCAAGCTGAAGCTTTGAACAAAGGACTGAGGACCCATCCCAGCGGGGGATGTATTCCAGAGACTTGATTTGAACCTGCAGTTTATTCTATCGCTGCTGCAAGCCTGAACCAAGAACTTTGCCATTACTGTATGTAATTGATTCCATTTAACCAATTCTAACTCTCATCTCTATCTTTTTCCTTTTATGAATAAACCTTTAGATTTTAGGTTCTAAAGGATTGGCAACAGCGTGATTTGTGGGTAAGATCTGATTTGTATATTGACCTGGGTCTGGGGCTTGGTCCTTTGGGATCAGGAGAACCTTTTTCTTTTACTGGGGTATTGGTTTTCATAACCATTTGTCCCCATAACGAGTGGCACTGGTGGTAATACTGGGAAACTGGAGTGCCTAAGGAGATTGCTTGTGAGACTTGCGGTTAGCCAGTGGGGTGAGACCGAAGTCCTCTTAGTCTGCCTGGTTTGGTTTGCCGTAGAGGTGGAAAAAACCCCAGCCTTGGGCTGTAACTGCCCTATTTGAGCAATTTGTCCTGAGTTGGCACTCTCAGTTGGGTTCCGCCAGAACCGCATAGTCACACCTTTTCTCCTCAGGGTCTTAAGTCCAATCACCCCAAAGTCCAACAACCCCAAAGTCTCTGTCCCTGGTCAGTGCCGCCCCAGAGTTCAAAAGTTTATCTGCAGAGTTTTACCCCCAGCCTGGGCGGAAATGGCGGGGGCACACGGGATGTTATGGGGCACCTTACGTGGTCCAAGGCCGACTGCCCCACCTCTCCGTGGAGTTCTGCTGCAGCCTTTACCACGAATGGCTCCGCTCTACCAGCCGCGCCGCGCCACGCCACTCTGCTCCGCTCCTCCAGCCGTCCCCGCAAACTGCTCCACTCTGCTCTGCTCCCTGTTCCGTGGGCTGCTCCAACCGTCCCACAAACTGCTCAGCTCTGCCAGCCGCTCCACTTCACCAGACGTCCCATGAACCGCTCCAGCTGCCCCCGCAAATGGCTCCGCTCTGCGCTGCTCCGCTTGCTATTCCATGGGCCGCTCCAACCATCCCACAAACTGCTCGGCTCTGCCAGCTGCTCTTCAGGCTCCCCCAGTGGTTAACACAGCACTTAGTGATCTCAGCTCAGCAATTTTAGCTCTTTTAGTGATTTCAGCTCTTAGTGATTTCAGCTTGTAGTAGGGGAGCCCCAGTACTAGTGCACCATTGGCCCAAAGTGAATTCAGTTCAGCAACTTCTAGCTAGACTCCTAATGGAAGCAAACTTAGCTCTGCTATTCAACAGTGGAAAGAGGGAATAGTGCAATTGGTGTTCCACGCCCTCAAAAGGAGCCCATACCATCAGGCACACATACCTGTCCCTAACCTCTCTCAATTCACTGGGTTTTGTAACCCATGCCCCTTGTCTAGCGAGTGCTACTTAGTTACTGGTGAGTCCCTCTGTCATACAACAGTTCCACTGGCCTTGATTCACAGAATCAGGGTAACAACACTTTATTCTTCCTGCCCCAATAACAGAGAAACTGGGGATCCCACACCAGCCAAAGTAACCACTTTCAGTTGTTGTTGTCCCAGGCTAGGCGGGTGGGTGTGCCTATGCAAACAAGATCAGCCCCTGAAGTTCTTTTCCACCCTCACCATAATTCACCACCAGATGTCAGGGTAGAGCTTATCCTGACTCTGCTTACATTAATTTAAATGAAAACAAGCACAGAAACAGTTTCCTTACCTTGTCAAACCTTTTTTTAAACTTCCCCTTTTTAAAAAATAGTTTACATTTAATACACTACTGTACTCTATTTGCCTTTTTTTTAAATCTCTGCTGCTGCCTGATTACATATTTCCTGTTCCAAATGAGGTGTGTGTTTGACGTGTCAGTATGTAACTCTGGTGTTCGTAAGTCTAGAGTTTCTACTGTAGCCACCACACAAAATTCACTTAAAGTCAAGTATTCATTAAGCTAATTTTTCCTACTGGGGACTAGGCTGCTGCAACAGGGATGGGATGGGAGGAGCCTAGGGTAACTTCTAGGGAACAGATTTTTAGGCCTGACTGGAGTCTTTGCAAAAGCAAAGTTACAACCTCACCCCCCACCCCACCCCCGCGCACACACACACACAAAACACCCTACCGATCAATCACTGAACAGACATCCAGCTGCACCAAGCAGTGCCCAGGTCGCCACAATCTAGAAACACAGGCCAGAGAAGACAACTCCCATGAGGTATCAGGGCCCGGTGGGGAGCTGCACTAGAAATACACATTAGATCAGGGGTAGGCAACCTATGGCACACGTGCTGAAGGCAGCACGCGAGCTGATTTTCACTGCCTGGGTCCTGGCCACCGATCCGGGGGGCTCTGCATTTTAATTTAATTTTAAATGAAGCTTCTTAAACATTTTAAAAACCTTATTTACTTTACATACAACAATAGTTTAGTTATATATTATAGAAATAGACCTTCTAAAAATGTTAAAATGTATTATTGGCACGCGAAACCTTAAATTAGAGTGAATAAATAAAGACTCGGCACATCACTTCTGAAAGGTTGCCGACCCCTGCATTAGATGTTGCCAAGGAAGATCAGCAGCTCTCAAGATGGAGAAATTCTCCACCTCCCCCTAGAGCTAGTTGGGAACCTTTTATTGGATATTAGCCCCAGCCAAAGGGAAGTACTGTCTCTAGTCATCTGAGCTGTCACCAGAGCCTTTAGGAGACAAACACTTATCTTAGTGACAACAACAGCTGCTTTGCTCCCCGCTGGTCTTGCCTGGCCCCTGTCTTGAGGCCAGGCTAGTTTTGTTCTCCACCTCAGGACGGAGCTGAACTACTCTGCTACAAGTGTTCCCTTGCAGAAAACACAACCCAAGAAGAAAAAGTTAGTGGCAGAGACAGCAATGGTATTTAGCTCTGGCTCTTGCTATTCCAGAGGGATTTTTTCTACACCCCTTGAGACAGTAACAGCTAACTGAAGAGGCATCTGGCTGCTCCTGCACCCAAAGCAATCACACTGCACAGCAGACTATTGTCCCTTACCCTTGCCTTTATCCCAAAGAGGTCTGTACCTAACCAGAATGCTCATGTCCTCTGAAAGGCGCTAGAGTCAGTACAGACAAGGAGCAGAGTGCAATGACCAGTTATTCACACCCAGTAATGTGGAAGGCAGAGAATTGAGGCCTGAGCATCTCTGGTTACAGGCAATTTGCCCTCCTGGAAGATAACCATAATTCAAGAAAACTAATGCTTTCCGTTCCCGGGGCCCTGACAACTCCAAGTGGGAAGCAAGGGCTCCCCCAACCTTCACATGCCCTAGTTATATTCAATGACTTTTTTCTCATGGACCCACCCCATGCTAACATAACACGTTTCTCTCCATAGACAAGAGTGTTTGCAGCTCTCTTTCAATACTTAGCTTAAGCAAATTTCCGTTTGCACCTACTCCACAGCCCACTGTCTGGTTTCCATTCCTCTGAATGGGCTCAGGGTGGCTGCTCCTTCTCCTGGTCTCTCCTCCAGGTTGGCCATTCTCTCATCTTCCCAATGTCATTAGGAACTGAAAAGAGGACGTAGGCCAGTACTGGCGTGTGGTGGACGGACATGGGCAATCAGGTCACCTGGCTTCTGCTTCCTGGAGCCCCCTTCCCTAGTCCCCTCCAGCCTAGCCAGCGCTTGAAGTGATCAGCTCTGGTAAGAGACTACAGTCCTGCAGGTCTCTCCCTACCGCCATCCCAGCCCATGCCTGGCCAGGATGCTCAGGTCCTCTGAAGGACCAGAAGATGGTTTTCTTTGGCTGTACTCGATATTGTGTCCAGTGACTCACACCCAGTGACTTGGAAGGACAGACAAGGAATAACAGAGGGTCCCGAGTTGCAGGCAGGTTTTCCTCCTTCACATTCAGTCTTGGGGAGCAGGGTGATGCTCCTAGCCCATTAACAGCCAAATGCAGGGCTCCAACCTCCCCAGGACCCATCCCATGCAAACAAGAAGAATCTCTCTGCTCTCAGGGAGGCACCTTGCTACTCAGACACTGGATAGAGAGACATCATTTCAGCAAAATACACAGCTGCTCCTCCTCCATCACCAGACAGAACTCTTTGGCTACTCAGCTCCTGCTAAGTAGGATGTCTAGGCAGCTCAGGTCCTCTTCTTCCAGCCCCTCATCGGGCTGGGCTGCTCCACTGGCCTGGACAAGTCCTCTGCAAGCACAGCAAATAACCCAACAGCCATCGCTTCCTGAACTTGTGCTGGGGTGTGAACTTCTATCTTCCCTGCCTCACCCACACTAGAGCAGACCTAGATTAAGAGAGAGAGTCAACAATGATTAAAGCTAAGAATATATCACGGAAGTCACAAAATTCAGTGACATTTTCTGCCTCAGCCCTGGGGCAGCGACACTGGAACTGTCAGCCGCTGGGGGCCCCGTAGTTATCAGCCACCGGTGGAGGCAGGGGCCCCCTTCAGCTCTCAGCAGCCATGGGTGGTGGGGGAACTTCCACAGGCCCATGCCACAACAGATGGACCCCAGAGCTCCCAGCCGCTGCAGGCAGACTGGAGTTCCGCAGCCCCATGCCATTGCAGATGGACCCCATAGCTCCCAGCCATCACAGGCGGACCCTAGAGCTCCCATTTGCCACATGTCGCAGCGGGACCCAGGAGCACCCAGCCACTGTGGGCAGGGCCCCACAGCTTCAGCTGCTGCAGGCAGCGGGGGAACCCCACAGGCCTACACCACTGCGTATGAAACCCAGAGCTCCCAGCCGCTGCAGGTGGACCCAGGAGTTCAAAACAGCCATTGATGGTTTGGGGACCCCACAGCCCCACGTCATTACAAATAGACCCCTGTAGCAAACATGATCCTACCCCCTCTCTAGGGTGCCACTGACACAAAAACGATCTAAAAAAAACTACTTATGAATCACTATTGGTTGGCACCCCATTGCCACCCGTACTTCTATGCTGCTGCTGGCCAAACCCTCCTGCCAAAATCTAACCCCCAACCCAAAGTTTTAAACCCCCCCCCAAACCGGAGCCCAAATTGCACCAAAAATTGCTCACCCTGGTCCCCAACCCTAAACCCCTTAACCCAAACCATAGCCCAATCCTCCCCCCAACCCTAACCGCAAGCTCTGAGCCCAACCCCGCTAAGCCTGACACCCCCCCCCCCCCCAACTCCCACACTGTGCAAACCCCCAGGAATCCTGCTTCGTACAGGCCGCCCAGCTACAGGGACTTCGCTCACACACACAGAAACGGATTCTGCAGCTACAAACATCGCGCGCGTTCGCTGACAGCGCCCACCGCAAAGCAGGGAGTTCGGTCCAACCCCCAGGACCAGCGGCTGCGCCCACAGGCCTGTGGCTGGTTCGCTGCTCACAGGGTCCTCGCACTCCAGCCTGGCAATTTCCTGCCTCTCTTTAGCGACTCCAAACGGTCCCAGGGCTTCGAGAAGTTTCTGAGCCACAGTGCCTGCAGCAGCGATCTCCACCCCCAGGCAGTGACAGCCCATTGGCTGCCAGCTTGGTCAGAAAACGTCACCTAGTGACAGCCCATTGGCTGCCAGCTCGGTCAGAAAATGTCACCTAGCGACAGCCCATTGGCTGCCAGAAAACACCGGCGCGTGCAAGCGGGCGCAACCTGTGAACACCCCCCTGCAGCTTTTCACCAGGCAGGACGGCAGTGCCTGCTGCTGGGGGTCTCCGTTCCTCCGCCCGGGCAGCCGGAATCGGCGCCACTCGGCCTCGACCTGTTTCTTGCGGGCATTCGCTGAGCTCTGACTGCACAAGGCCCTGACGGCTCCGCCCAGCATTGCTTTCAGAAAGCGTCACCAATGGGAGATTAGCTCTGTCAGAAAACGTCACTTAGTGAGGGCCCTGTAGGAGATCAGCTTTCAGAAAACCTCACCTCACTAGGCCCACTGGGAGATCAGCTGTCAGAAAACGCGGGGCAGGCTGGCACCACAGCTCTTCTCAAGTTGCCAGACAGCGAGCGGCCCGCCCCACCCACCCCCGTAACGTAGCAGCTCTTCCCACACTCACCAGCGGGTACTAGATGGGCCCATGCTGCCTTCCAATCCAGGCACTGCCGCGCGCCTCAACCGCTCCCCCATGCTCTTCCGTTCCGTGGTCAGTCACCCAGAGCCACCATCACGATAGCGTGCCTAAGACGTGGGCAATAACACCCCACAACAAAGCCAGGCAACAGCTTAGTTAAGAGAAGAAGAAAAAACTCAGAGGTTTAGTCTCAAAACCGCCAGGAAACATAATTTTGGCACAACACCAAATTTGTGTAATCTTGTGTAATCTCTCTTCTCTAGCTTATTCAAAGTGCCCGGCGCTCCTTCATCACGTCGGGCAACAGGCTTCCAGCTCAGGGTGACCACACCCCCAGTCAGTGGCAGGCTACCAATAAGCTACACTAAAAATATGGGTCCCAACCCCAAAATTTACTCAAATTTGACACCAGTGTCCCCAAACTGCCAGCTTTTAATATTCAAATAAGATATGCCACCCTCAATCAACTCCTCTTGCTCTCCAGTGGAAGCCTGCCACCAGAGAACAACATTGATATTTAAATTAGCTAGTACGTCGCTCAGTCAATTCCCTCTGCTCTCCAGCAGGTGACGTCGGAGAGCTCTGAGCTTGCTCACTTACCTTTCTCCCATCATCTTCAGGCCCCAAGGTTTGCAAATGCATCTCTAGGATTCTAGCAGAAGAATATCACTTATTCTAGCAGAAGCATATCACTTATTCACTTGGGTTAGCAGTTGAGGAATGTCGTGCTGTTCTGAGGGGACGTACTTGCATACTTGGGATATTATTGCAAAGATACAATTAGAATTTCTGTTAGACAATTTTAAGGGCAATTTATATTTGGTAAAAACCTTATTTAGTGAAAGAAATGCTGGCATGACAGCATGGTTACTGGAGCTACAAAACACTTTCCCTCATGGGTGAAACAAGAAGTTAGAATTAGAAAATTACATAGTTTGTTCCAATGTTGGTACAGGTTTAATTTCGCTTATGTGCAGGTTTGTTTAAGGCTGACTGTTTTGGTTTATTGGTTTGGTTTGGGTTTTTTTAGTTGAAGTGGAGCTTTTAATTGACTTTTGCTGGATTGGAATGTCTGACATGCAATACCAGTTTTGACATAGTTCTGCATATTTTATACAGATTTGGCCAGTAGTCAACAATTAAATTGCTTTATAGGTGGTTTTAATACTAGGGCTTATTTATTTTATGTTATTTTATCATCCTGTAGTAGCACTCTTTTTTGATAATTTATGACATTTGTTAATTTTTGTTTTTAAAAACAAAATCAGCTTTTCTTAATGTTTGGGTTTTAAATTAAGCATTGTTTACAGTTTCAAATTTTGGATTCTGATGGGCTATTTAAGAGGATTTGGGATTTAATAATAAAATTTGGACAGATTTAGATTATTTATATGGACTTGGACTAAATCCTATTTACTATTTTATTTTAAGAAAAGTGATATTGCTGTAAACCCTGGCCAGGGGGGAGAGGAGATGAGCCTGGCCTTTAACTGAGGAGCAGAGGCATGGCCCCAATGCGGGTGGAGACAGGTGATGAGGGGGGCGCAGCCCCTCAATTTTTTCTCCAGCCCACCTCACTCCCCCCCCAGCAAACGGCAAGAGGCTGATGCCACACCTGCTGGCCACTCTGCATTACCCCAACTGGTCACTGGGTGTCACTGCTGCTCCATGGGAGACCCCCCCCCAGTGCATTACCTTGACTGGACACCGGGTGTCACTGCTATGCCAAGGGGAACATGCTCTGTGCATTACCCTGACAGGCCACTGCTCCAAGGGAGACATACTCTCTGCATTACCCTGACTGTCCACCGGGTGTCACTGCTGCTTCATGGGAGATACACTCTGTGCATTTCCCTGACTGGCCACCGGGTGTCACTGCTGCTCCAAGAGAAACACCTTCTGTGCATTACCCCAACTGGCCACCAGGTGTCACTGCTATGCCAAGGGAAACATACTCTGTGCATTACCCTGATTGGCCACTGGGTGTCACTGTTCCTCCAAGGGAGACATACTCTCTGCATTTCCCTGACTAGCTACCGGGTGTCACTGCTGCTCCATGGGAGACCCTCCCCCATGCATTACCTTGACTGGCCACTGGGTGTCACTTCTGTGCCAAGGGAAACATGCTATTTGCATTTCCCTGACTGGCCACTAGATGTCACTGCTGCTTCATGGGAGATACAGTCTGTGCATTACCCTGACTGGCCACCGGGTGTCACTGCTGCTTCATGGGAGATACAGTCTGTGCATTACCTCGACTGGCCACCGGGTGTCACTGCTGTGCCAAGGGAAACACCTTCTGTGCAATACCCTGACTGGCCACCAGGTGTCACTGCTGTGCCAAGAGAAACACATTCTGTGCATTTCCCTGACTGGCCACTGGGTGTCACTGCTGCTCCAAGAGAAACACATTCTGTGCATTACCATAACTGGCCATCAGGTGTCACTGCTGTGCCAAGGGAAACATGCTCTGTGCATTACCCTGACTGGCCACCGGGTGTCACTGCTGCTTCATGGGCGATATGCTCTATGCATTTCCCTGACTGGCCACCGGGTGTCACTGCTATGCCAAGGGAAACATACTCTGTGCATTACCCTGATTGGCCACTGGGTGTCACTGTTCCTTCAAGGGAGACATACTCTCTGCAATTCCCTGACTAGCCACCGGGTGTCACTGCTGCTCCATGGGAGACCCCCCCCCCCATGCATTACCCTGACTGGCCACCAGGTGTCACTGCTGCTCCAAGAGAAACACATTCAGTGCCTTTCCCTGACTGGCCATCAGGTGTCACTGCTGTGCCAATGGAAACGTGCTCTGTGCATTACCCCGATTGACCACTGGGTGTCACTGCTTCTCCAAGGGAACCACTGTCTGTGCATCATCCCGACTGGCCACTAGGTGTCACTGCTGGTCCAATGGAACACCTGTGCGTTACCCTGAGGGTACGTCTTCACTTACATCCGGGTCCGGATGTAAGCAATCGGTTTTCTGAGTTCGATTTATCGCGTCTGGTTAAGACACGATAAATCGATCCCGGATCGATCCCGGAAGTGCCCCGGATCGATCGCTGGTACTCCAGCTCGGCGAGCGGAGTACGCAGCATCGACGGGGGAGCCTTCCTGCCGCGTCTGGACCGCGGTAACTTCGGACTAAGGTACTTCGAGGCGTACCTTAGTCCGAAGTGGGGGGGTTAGTGTAGACCAGGCCTAAGTGACCACCGGGTGTGTCACTGCTGCTCCAAAGAAATGTGCTCAGTGCATTACCCTGACTGACCACCGGGTGTCACTGTCGCTGCAAAGGAAACACACTCTGTGCATTACCCCAACTGGCCGCCGGGTGTCACTGCTCCTCCATGGGAGAGATACACTTTTCATTAGCCAACCTGGCTAGCTCTCTGGCCACCCAGCTCTGATGACAGTGCCACCAGCAGCAGCAGTGCAGAAGTCCTCACTTAACTATGCGCTGCCCAAAGCAGGCAGAGGGTTCAGGGTGCCCCACAGCAACCCAACAGACCCACTCTGCCCCAGGCTCCTGGGCCTGCCGCCCGTGGTTGATGCTCCCTGAGGGCTCTGCAAGAGCCAGGTTCCCCCACCCGGGTGGCTCTTGGGGGCTGCAAGCAGTCGAAGGGCGGCGGGAAGCTGAGGGGCAGCCGCATCCCCAGGTCCAAGAGCAGCAGCAGGAGAAGGAGACAGGGGAGCACCCCAGCTGCCCATACCATGGCACAGCCAGCGCATCAGTCATCCCCCACTGGCCGGCTCCAGCCGCCAACCTGGTGAGGAGGAGGGCAATGGGGGGATGGGGCAGGAGGCAGGGCTGGCACTTAAGAGGAGCAGAGCCATAGAGATGGGTGGGGCCCTGTACCAAGGGGGGGTGCAGCCCCCCAATTTTCTGTCTAGCCTACCTCAGCCCCCCCACAGGGAAGAGGATGGTGCCACCCATGGAGGGGGGAAATTGGGGTTTGAGGGTTTAGGGTTTGGATTACAGGGTCAGAGTCTAGGGGTTGGATTAGGGTAAGGGGGAGTTAGGTTTAGGGTGTGGATTAGGTTTGGAAAGGGATAGGGGTTGAGAGGGAGAGTCAGGGCCGCCCGGGGGGGGCAAGTGGGGCAATTTGCCCCAGGCCTCGCAGGGGCCCCCACGAGAATATAGTATTGCAACTTTTTTTATGGAAGGGGCCCCCAAAATTGCTTTTCCCCAGGCCCCCTGAATCCTCTAGGCAGCCCTGGGGAGAGTTAGATTAGAGGAGGGGAGGGGTATGTTCTGGGAGGCAGGGTTGAGGGTTAGAGGGTTGTGTTTAATGCGAGGGTTAGGATTAGCTTTAGGGATTAGATTGGGTAAGAGTTTGGGTTCAAAGGTGGGTTAGAGTTAAGGGGTTAGGGTTATAGTCACGGTGGGGGTTATGATATAATAGGGTGATGATCAGGGTTAGTTGAAGGGTTAGGGTGCAGGGGCCAGGGTTGGGTTGCCTAGGGTGAAGGGAGGGATCAGGGTTTAGGGTTGGGTTGTGGTGTGGGATAGGGTCAAAGGTTAGGGGGAGGAGTTGGGTTAGAGTACTGGGGAACAGGAGTTAGGGTTTGGGATTAGGGTTAGCAGGTGAGGGCTCAGGGTTTGTCCTTTTTGCTCTTCTAATTGCTTGAATTGACCATTCTGTATCAATTTCCTGTAAATGTAGTTTAATTCCTTTTATTGACTTTTCAAAAACATTAGTTTCATTATTATTATAACATCACCTATATTTTTATTGTGAAATAGTAAATTACAGGTTTTAATACTCATGGTTTTTTTTGTTTTTTAATGTCAGGCTATTATTTGTGATCATACCACTTGAATGCTGCCTGATTTCCTTGGTTGCCTCAGCCCTGGTCCAGAAGTAGCAATTTGTGACGGATGGTGTCTGGCCTATCACAGTTTCCTACCCCATGAAATCTCTATATTAAATTTGGATCTCAATAAAACAAATGTTTTCTAACTTAGAAAAATGTATTGTTTGAAATTGGGACACATGAAATGAGTTTTCTAATAGAGATTTCCCAGAAGTAGCACACTGTGACAATGCATACCCCATCTGCCACAAATCGCTACTCCTAGACCCAGGGCTGGTGAATTGCATGAGGACAGCAAAAACGTGCTATGTAGATGTCAGTAACTGCAACTGGTAGGAAATTGGGGCAGGGAGCAATTTGTAATAGTACGTCCTGACACTACAGAGGAGATACTGGGATGTTTCCCCCCCACCAGACATCAGGCTCTCCACCTTAGGGTCAGTGGCTGCCAGGGCAGCTGGGGGCTGGTCTTGGTCTCTGTGATGAGCAGGCTACTCTGGGTGCAGGAGAGGGTGAGATCTGGGGCAGGTCGTTCAGCAGCCAGGAACCCACGTGCTTGTCCGTCCCTGAGCAGCTGAGGAGCACAGTGTGCAGCTGGTCCATGCACCTGCTGTAGCGCTGCTCGGTGGCCAGGCTCTGCTTGGTGGTGGCTGCAAGAGATGGGTCAGCATCAAAAACAGCACAGCAAATGGGGAGTCAGGAGCTGCTGTGGCAATCAGCCACCAGCCAAACTCACAAACCTGTCAGCCTGCAGCATCACCATCTGTCCTCCATGTGCCACACACACCTCTCCACCCCTCCTCTGTATGCCAGAGACGCTCATCTATCCATCTCCAGACATCTCTGTTTCTCTCTGATTTTCCATGCAGCACCCAACACAATGAGGACCGGACCTGAGTGAGCCTTTTGGGTGCTGCAGTAGTGGAGCTGTAGGGTGACAGTGCATCTCTGGGCATCTCTAGTCTCAGCTCCTTTTCTCTTGAGCCCGAAGCCATGACTGAGTTCACACCTCTCGGACCCAGACCCCATAGCCCCGAAGATACTCAACCAACCACTCGTGCTCTGTGATCCCGTTACAGCAACAAGAATCTCCCCAAAGTCCCCATGAAGAGGAGGAGGAGTGACACCTTGAGCCTGGCAGGCAGCATGAACTGTCCTCAGCATGGCATGGACCATCCCCAGGGCAGACAGATCCTATATGACCCATACGAGACCACAGGGGGAAAGAGAGTGCATCCCACTGAACCCGATAGGAGGTGTGGACCCTCCCTCTGGGTTGCATTGGGGCAGACAGACCCTCCCCCAAAATGGATCCTCCCCAACCCATGGGAGACTACAGAGTGCCAGGGAGTCTTTACCCAGGGTCTTGCTTTGTTGCAGGCTCTCCATGTGCTACACCGTGATCTCCAGCACGTCAACTTTCTGCAGCTTGGATTGCTGTAAGGAGTGGAGGGAGGCACTGTTAATGAGCGATGGCAGGTACAAGGATTTGGGGACTCAAGGTGCTGGGGTGTCGCAAGTGGGACAGTGCCATGTGTATCCGTCCATCCCCCTCCCCCCCATTTGGGCAGTGACCCCTGGTTGCTATTTCACACTTTAAGAAAAGAGCCAAATGCCACTGTTTGTCACAGGGTAATTTTATTTAACACAAAGCATTCTTCATCAGAAATTTACAACCCTCACCTTGCCCAGCACCTGCCCAAGCCGACGCAGTCACTCATGACAGCAAATACCCCAGAACATACAGACCCAAAGGGCAGCAGCTTTAATTTGAAGCAATGAGATGCCGCCTAGAGAACCTAGTGAGCGGCTGTGGGGAAGTAGATAAATTGCAACTAACTACAATGGGGAAAATCATAATCCACCAGGGAGAAAAACTGACTCCACTGGGAAATCAAACCAGCTCCAGCGAGCCTGGGATTTCCAGCAATTCAGGATTGGAGCAAGAATTTTCCACTTCCCTTCATTGTCTGGCAATTTCCAGGGAAGGGTAAGGTTAGAGAGCCCTCCACAAATGGATAATTCCCAGCCCACTGTGACCAAATGCACCCCTGTATTCACACCCTACACACTCTTGTAACAATCTTTGGACAAAATATGCCTTGTGAGGTAGCATTTTAAACTCAATGATCAATACTATTTTGGTGAAATGGCTGTAGCAACAGTCTGTGTAAAGTTATGAAATTCCACCTATAGGGTATTAAAAGCACAAGTTCCAATTCACATAGCCTGATTAGGTGGAAGTGGTCAAGCACACCTGTCCTAAAGAAAGGGATGTGCGTTTGCCTCAATTTGCATTTCAGCTGTAAACAGGTTCCACAGAGGACAAGAGGGGGAAGAAAGAAGCAGTATACACAGATTAACAGAAACAGCACAAAGCTTCCTTCTTCCACCAAACTCCATGTCTCCTTGCTCTCAGCAAGAAAGAACTTTACCTAAGGTGAACACTCAGGAAAATGTTTTTCAAATGGTGACCGAGCTATAAAAGTGAAGGGCAAAAACACCCAAGTTCTCTCTCCCTCCCCATCTCCCTTTCACCTAAGATGATCAGAGAAACAGCTGCTGGACCCTGGAAGCAGATGCTGGCCTGAGAGTTTGGGCAGCAATATTACTGGAACCTGTGGGAAGGGACTTCTCAAGCCTAGTTTGTTAAGTTTAGAAAGCATTTTATCTTTATTTTTTCTTGTAACCATTTCTTCTTTAATGCCTTATTACTTTTGTTCACTTAAAACCTCTCTATGTAGTTAAATAAACTTGTTTTATTCTTGAACCAAAACTAATCCAGTGTTGTGAATTGTAAATGGAATTATCCACAAGGTGGCAGATTTTTGTATATTGACCTCCTAGAGGTACAGCAGACCTAATCTATCTGGCCTGTCCAGGAGAGGGCTGGACAGTGCACAACACGTTTTTGGGGTAAAATTCAGGACAGGGAGTGTGTTGGGGTCACCCTGCATGTGGTAGCCCAGGTCTGATGGAAGCCAAAGTGTGACTGGTGAGTGCTGACAAGCTCTGGGATCAGAGTTGTAGCCATACACAGACACTTGGGAGGGGGAAGGGGGGAGCATCACGCTGACAGGCTGTTTGTGAGCTACCCAAGTCAGAGCTATAACAGAGAAGCACGGTGAGGCACCCCCCCGTTGCAGGTCAGGTGACATAGTCCCACACTGGTCAGGATTACAGCCTGGAACATCATACCTGGGCCACAGCAAGAGCCCCCCCCAGCTGTTGTAGTGTTATAAAACACTCCCCAGCAGAATCTGTTACTTTGCTGTTGAGGATGCTGGAGCAAGCTGACCATGTACAGTAACAGGGGCAAAAGGAAGGTGTGGGGTGGGGCGGGGCGGGGAAGGTCTAGACAAGGCTGCTCTTCCCTCTCTGAAATGATGTAGTGAGTTTCTGACACCTTCCCTCTCCCCCCCATACACCCTGCTCTTTAAATACTCACACTCTTCATTCAGGTGTTTACATACAAGTGACATCTGCACAGAGATGTTCACAAATTGGTCTGCTCAGCTGTTCCCATTACCTCCAGGTAATGGAGTTTCATACCTTTTAATTCTTTACTTTTCAAGAAACCTTCATATCTTCTTATAACACTTCCTTGGGTTTTATTGTGACTCTCATTTACCATATTTAATACATTATTAAAAAACAAAACATTATCAAGTCTATTTTTATGATCACATGACTTCACTGGTGCTTGAATTGCTGGTTGGCCGGAATGGCTACCTCTAGACCAAGGGAGGGGTGGACAGCCGTTGCTCCTGTGAAACCGCTTTTTAAAATTTACACACAAGTAAAACAAGATTTTGCTAACTTAGAAAAAAATGTATTAAAATAGTGATTTCACACACGTTGAAACCTAAGTTACCGCTAAGCTGCGCAGCAGCATATTAAGCACTGTGCAGGTACTCAGGGCTGTGGCGCGGAGACATGCCTCTCCCCCAGCCCCGGACCTGCTGCGGCCGGGGAAGAAGCACCTATCCTGTGGCCCCAGCCCTGGAGCTGCCGCATTAGGGAGAGGTGCCTCTCCCCCCAGCCCAGGTGCTGCTGCGGGGAGAGAGAGCTGCGGGGAGTCCTCTCCCCCCCTTCCTGTAGTCCCAGGGCAGCCTGGACCCCAAACCCCTCATCCCCAGCCCTGAGACCACACCCCCAGACGGAGCCCTCACTCCCCCGCACCTCAACACTCTGCCCCAGCCCTGAGCCCCATCCCACACTCCGAACGCCTCGGCCCCACACCCGCCACATGAATTTTGTTACGTGCACCAATATGGAGGTAATGTGTGACACATCACCTCCATATTGGTGCACATAACAAAATTCCTTCCACACATGAGTGGGAAAAATTAGAGGGAACACTGGTTGAAACTCTGACAAAGTCCAACCCATCTGTCACAACTCCCTTTCCCATAGACCCAGGAATGGGAAATTGTGGGTGTAGCAAATGGTGACAGGGCAGTCCTCCGCCCTCAACCCTCTCCATTCCACCTTTAGCATTACAACCAAAAAGCACCCCTTGCAACAGCACCCGAAATAATCACTCTGCACAGCAGACTCTGGCCCCTCCCCAGCCGTAATCTCACAGAGTCCTGTACCCAACGAGGAAGCACACGGCCTGTGAAGAATACTACAGCGAGCACAGATGAGGAATTCAAAGCACTGACCGCTTACTCACAGCCAGTTTTGCGGGAGTCAGAAAGCTGAGGACTGTTCATGTCTGCTGACAAGCATGTCCGGTCTGCTCATGTCCACTTCTGCCACTTTCTCCTCAAGATCGGGCTCCTGGAAAATTACTCTGGAAGCGCAGCTGCAAAAGCCAAACATGAGCCATCACTACACAAAGCTCTATTGGTGCTTCAAAGCCTGCCCTCATCCTGGCCTCCCTCTCCAATGCCATCTACGTCGGCCCCACTCGATGGACAGAGACCGAGTTAACATCGACAGTCACAGCACTGCATGATTTTCATCCCCTCCTACTTCTCCATGTCTCCCGAGACATAGCCTGTGGGGATGCACACGTAGCACGCCTGCCCGTGTCCTACGAAGGGAGATGGCACGAGGAGAGGAGAGGAGAGGAGAGGAGAGAGAGAGAGAAAGTTGGCCAACACACTGGAGAAGAGAGCGAGAGAAAAAAATGGGAGGAAGGCAAGCAACTCACCACCTGGAGTCATCCTCCTAGATGCAACCTTCCGCTGCGTAGGAGACACCGCTCCTGGCCAGAGAAATGAGCAGACCCTGAAAATGGGGGCCTTGTGTCTCTCGTAAGCACAGCTGGTCAGGAACCATTTCTTACAAACCCAACCCCAGCTAACGGGGCGTCCCTACCTGGAGCCCTCACCAAACCAGACACTTATCTCACTGACAGTAGCGACTGCTCCACTGCCAAATGGTCGGCTCCTGACTTGCATCAACAATGCTCGCAGGCTCACCGCTCTCGCTCGCTTTCCATCCGACGAGGGGAGTAACCTCTGACGTTTGATTTCTTTTCCCTCGGTACTAAACCCGGCACAAGGAGGAAAAACAAATAAAGTTATCATTTCAGTGGGCAACGTCGCGTAGGCTATTCTTTTCGCCTCTCACACATGGCGGCGCTCCGCCCCGAATCTCCCCCCCCCCACCCCATTATGCCTTTAGCATTACAACTAAAAAGCAGCCCTTTCAACGGCACTCGAAATAATCACTCTGCACAGCAGACTCTGGCCCCTCCGCAGCCTAAATCTCACAGAGACCCGTACCCAACGAGGAAGCACATGGCACGTGAAGAATACTACAGCGAGCACAGATGAGCAATTCAAAGCACTGACCACTTACTCACAGACAGTTATGCGGGACTCAGAAAGCTGAGGACAGTTCATATCTGCTTACAAGGATGTCCAGTCTGCTCATGTCCACTTCTGCCACTTTCTCCTCAGGCTGGGGCTCCTGGAAAATACCTCTGGAAGCGCAGCTGCAAAAGTCAAACATGAGCCATCACTACTCAAAGCTCTACTGGTGCTTCAAATTTTGCCCTCATCCTGGCCTCCCTCTCCAATCCCATCTACCTCGGCCCCACTCGATGGACAGAGACCGAGATAACACCAACAGTCACAGCTCGACTTTAGCGCCCACAGCCCTGCATGATTTTCTTCCGCTCCTACTTCTCCATGGATCCCGAGACCTGGCCTGTGGGGATGCACACCAACCAGTGCTCTACAAACAGGCATGAGGAGAGGAGAGGAGAGAGAGCGTGTGTTGGCCAACATACTAGAGAAGAGAGAGAGAGAGAGAGAAAAACATGGGAGGAAAGCAAGCACCTGTAGTTATTCTCCTGGAGGTAAGCTTCTGCTGCAGAGGAGACATGGTTCCTGACCAGAGAAATGAGCAACCTCTGAAAATAGGGACCTTTTCTCCCTCGTAACCACAGTTAGTCAGGAACCTTTTCATACAAACCCAGCCCTACTGTACTAGGCTTCCCAACCTGGACTCAGGTGGAGTCTGAGTAGAGCCCTCACCAAACCAGACACTTATCTCACTGACAGCGGCGTCTCCTCGGCTCCCAGATGGATGGCTTTTGCGTGGCATCAACAATGCTCAGAGTCTCGACGCTGTGGCTCGCTTTCCATCGCATGAGGGCAGTAGACTGACGCCTGACTTAGTTTTCCTTGGTACTAAACCTAGCAGAGGGGGGGAAAAAAACAAAAAAATTAGCATCTCTGTCTGCAATGTCGCATAGTCTCTTCATTTCACATCTCCCATATCCCATGGCTCCGCCCTCAACCCATCTCCTATTACTACGTTACAACTGCAACTAGAAGGCCCCCCTTTGTAACAGCACCCAAAATACTCACTTTCCTCAGGAGACTCTTGTCCCTTCCCCAGCCTTAATCCCAGAGCCTCGTAACTAACGAGGAAGCACACGGCCTGTGAAGAATACTACAGCGAGCACAGATGAGGAATTCAAAGCACTGACCTCTTACTCACAGCCAGCGATGCAGAAGGCAGAAACATGAAGACTATTCATGTCTCCTTAGAAGGATGTCCAGGCTGCTCAGGTCCACTTCTGCCATATTCTTGTCCGGCTAGGGCTCCTGGACAATTCCTCTGCAAACTAATGAAGCCAAGCAAGAACTATCACTACACAGAGCTCTATTGGTGCGTTGAATCGTGCCCTCATTCCTGCCTCCCTCTCCAGTCCCATCTACATCAGCCCCACTGGATGAACAGAGACCGAGTAAACACAGACAGTCACAGCTCCACTTTAGCGCCCACTGCCCCGCATGCTTTTCGTCCGCTCCAACATCTCCATGGCTCCCGAGACCTGGCCTCTGGGGATGCACACCTAGCACACCTGCCTGTGTCCTACAAAGGGAGGCAGAACAAGGAAAGGCAAGGACAGACACAGAGAGATAGAGGGAGTGTGTTGGCCAACGTACTAGAGAAGAGAGAGAGACAGATAGAAAGACATGGGAGGAAGGCAAGCAACTCACCGTCTGGAGTCATCCTCCTGAATGCAACCTTCCGCTGCCGAGGACACACCATATCTGGCCAGAGAAATGAGCAGTCCCTGAAAATGGGGACCTTGTCTCTCTCATAACCACAGCTGGTCAGGAACCATTTCTTACAAACCCAGCCCCAGCTAACGGGGCGTCCCTACCTGGAGCCAGGGGGGCCCTACGCAGAGCCCTCACCAAACCAGACACTTATCTCACTGACAATAGTGACTGCTCCACTGCCAACTGGACGGCTCCTGACTTGCATCAACAATGCTCGCAGGCTCACTGCTCTTGCTCGCTTTCCATCCGACGAGGGGAGTAAACTCTGATGTTTGGTTTCTTTTCCCTCGGTACTAAACCCGGCACAAGGAGGAAAAACAATGAAGTTACTATCTCAGTGGGCAGCGTCGCGTAGGCTATTCTTTTCGCCTCTCCCACACGGCGGCGCTCCGCCCCAAACCCTCCCCCCCATTACGCCTTTAGCATTACAACCAAAAAGCACCCCTTGCAACGGCACCCGACAGTCACTCTGCACAGCAGACTCTGGCCCCTCCCCAGCCGTAATCTCACAGAGCCCCATACCCAACGAGAAAGCACACGGCCTGTGAATACTACAGCGAACACAGATGAGCAATTCAAAGCACTGACCGCTTACTCACAGCCAGTTATGCGGGAGTCAGAAAGCTGAGGACTGTTCAAGTCTGCTTACAAGGATGTCCAGTGTGCTCATGTCCACTTCTGCCAGGGCTCTTGGAAAATTCCTCTGGAAGCGCAGCTGCAGAAGTCAAACATGAGCCATCACTACTCAAAGCTCTACTGGTGCTTCAAATTTTGCCCTCATCCTGGCCTCCCTCTCCAATCCCATCTACCTCGGCCCCACTCGATGAACAGAGACCGAGTTAACACCAACAGTCACAGCCCTGCATGATTTTCGTCCCCTCCTAGTTTTCCATAGCTCCCGAGACCTGGCCTGCGGGGATGCACACCTAGCAAGCCTGCTCGTCTCCTACGAAGGCACGAGGACCGGAGACAAAAGAGAGTGAGAAAGTTGGCCAACACACTAGAGAAGAGAGAGAGAGAGAAATGAGAGGAAAGCAAGCAACTGACCACCTGGAATCATCTTCCTGAATCCAACCTTACTCTGCAGAGGAGACACCATTCCTGACCAGAGAAATGAGCAACCTCTGAAAATAGGGACCTTTTCTGCCTCGTGACCACAGCTAGTCAAGAACCTTTTCATACAAACCCAGTCCTAACTTACTGGGCTTCCCTACGTGGACTCAGTGGAGCGTGAGCAGAGCACTCACCAAACCAGACACTTCTCACTGACAGAAGTGACTGCTCCACTGCCAACTGGTCGGCTCCTGACTTGCATCGACAATGCTCGCGGGCTCACCGCTCTCGCTCGCCTTCCATCCGACGAGGGGCGTAAACTCTGACGTTTCATTTCTTTTCCCTCAGTACTAAACCCGGCACAAGGAGGAAAAACAAATAAGATACCACCTCAGTGGGCAACGTCGCGTAGGCTATTCTTTTCGCCTCTCCCACACGGCAGCGCTCCGCCCCGAACCCTCCCCCGCATAACGCCCTTAGCACTAGAACTAAAAAGCACCCCTTGCAACGGCATCCGAAATAATCACTCTGCACAGCAGGCTCTGGCCCCTCCCCAGCTGTAATCGTACAGAGCCCCGTACCCAACGAGAAAGCACATGGCCTGCAAAGACTACAACAGCGAGCGCAGATGGGCAATTCAAAGCACTGACCGCTTACTCACAGCCAATTACGCGGGAGTCAGAAAGCGGACGACTGTTCATGTCTGCTTACAAGGATGTCCATTCTGCTCATGTCCATTTCTGCCAGTTTCTCCTCGGGATAGGGCTCCTGGAAAATTCCTCTGGAAGCGCAGCTGCAAAAGCCAAGCATGAGCCATCACTACTTTCCATTGGTGCTGGAAATCTTGCCCTCAGCCCTGCCTCCCTCTCCAGTCCCATCTACATTGGCCCCGCTCAATGAACAGAGACCGAGTTAACACCGACAGTCACCGCTCCACTCTCGCACCCACTGCCCCGCATGATTTTCGTCCGCGACTCCCGAGATCTGGCCTGTGGGGATGCACACCTAGCACGCCTGCCCGTGTCCTACGAAGGGAGACAGCACAAGGAGAGGAGAGGAGAGGAGAGGAGAGGCAGTGAGAAAGTTGGCCAACACACTAGAGAAGAGAGAGAGACAGACATGGGAGGGAGCAAAGCAACTCACCACCTGGAGTCATCCTCCTAGATGCAACCTTCCGCTGCGCAGGAGACACCGCTCCTGGCCAGAGAAATGAGCAGGCCCTGAAAATGGGGACCTTGTCTCTCTCGTAAGCACAGCTGGTCAGGAACCATTTCTTACAAACCCAGCCCCAGCTAACGTGGCGTCCCTAGCAGGAGCAAGGTGGGCCATGAGCAATCACCAAACCAGACACATATCTCACTGAGAGTGGCATCTGCTCGCATCCCAGATAGACGACTCTTGCCTGGAATCAACTATGCTCGTGGTCTCGTTGCTCTGGCTCGCTTTCCATCGCATGAGGGCTTGAGACTCTGACGCGTGACTTCTGTTCCCTCGGTCCTAAACCTAGCAGAAGGGGAAAAAACAAATCCGTTACCATCTCAGTCGGCAATGTCTCATAGGCTTTTCCTTTTGCCTCTCCCGCACAGCGGGGCTCCTCCCACAAACATCTTCCCATTACACCTTTATCATTACAACCAAAAAGCACCCCTTGCAACGGCACCCGATATAGTCACTCTGCACAGCAGACTCTGGCCCCTCCCCAGCCGTAATCTCACAGAGACCTGTATCGAATGAGAAACCACACGGCCTGTGAAAGAATACTACAGCGAGCACAGATGAACAATTCAAAGCACTGACCGCTTACTCACAGCCAATTATGTGGGAGTCAGAAAGCGGAGGACTGTTCATGTCTGCTGAGAAGGATGTCCAGCCTGCTCATGTCCATTTCTGCCAGTTTCTCCTCGGGATAGGGCTCCTGGAAAATTCCTCTGGAAGCGCAGCTGCAAAAGCCAAGCATGAGCCATCACTACTTAAAGCTCTATTTGTTGCTTCAAATCTTGCCCTCATCCTGGCCTCCCTCTCCAATCCCATCTACATCAGCCCCACTTGATGAACAGAGACCGAGTTAACACCGACAGACACAGCCCTGCATGGTTTTCGTCCCCTCCTACTTCTCCATGGCTCCCAAGACCTGGCCTGTGGGGATGCACAGCTAGCATGCATCCCGTGTCGTATGAAGGGAGACGGCACGAGGACAGGAGAGAAAAGAGTGAGAAAGTTGGCCAACACACAAGAGGAGAGAGAGAGAGAAAGAAAAAAAATGGGAGGAAAGTAAGCAACTGACCACCTGGAGTCATCCTCCTGAATCCAACCTTCCGCTGCGGAGCAGACTCCGTTCCTGACCAGAGAAATGAGCAACCTCTGAAAATAGGGACCATTTCCCCCTCGTAACCAGAGTTAGTCAGCAACCTTTTCATACAAACCCAGCCCTAACTTAGTGGCGTGAGCAGAGCCCTCACCAAACCAGACACTTATCTCACTGACAGCGGCGTCTCCTCGGCTCCCAGACGAACGGCTTTTGCGTGGCATCAACAATGTTCAGAGTCTCAACGCTCTCGCTCGCTTTCCATCGCATGAGGGCAGTAGACTCCGACGCGTGACTTCGTTTTCCTTAGTACTAAACCTAACAGAGGGTGGGAAAACCAAAAAAATTAGCATCTCCGTCTGCAATGTCGCGTAGTCTGTTGATTTCACATCTCCCATATCCCACGGCTCCACCCTCAACCCATCTCCCATTACTACGTTACAACTGCAACTAGAAGGCACCCATTGTAACGGCACCCAAAATACTCACTTTCCTCAGGAGACTCTTGTCCCTTGCCCAGCCTTAATCCCAGAGCCTCATACCCAACGAGGAAGCACACGGCCTGTGAAGAAAACTACAGCGACTACAGATGAGGAATTCAAAGCACTGACCTCTTACTCACAGCCAGCGATGCAGAAGGCAGAAACCTGAGGACTATTCATGTCTCCTTAGAAGGATGTCCAGGCCACTCAGGTCCACTTCTGCCATATTCCTGTCCGGCTAGGGCTCCTGGATGATTCCTCTGCAAACTAATAAAGCCAAGCAAGAACTATCACTACACAGAGCTCTATTGGTGCGTCGAGTCTTGCCCTCATCCCTGCCTCCCTCTCCAGTCCCATCTACATCAGCCCCACTCGATGAACAGAGACCGAGTAAACACAGACAGTCACAGCTCCACTTTAGCGCCCACTGCCCCGCATGGTTTTCGTCCACTCCTACTTCTTCATGGCCCCCGAGACCTGGCTAGAATGCACACCTAGCACGCCTGCCCGTGTCCTACGAAGGGAGACGGCACAAGGAGAGGAGAGGAGAGTCAGTGAGAAAGTTGGCCAACACACTAGAGAAGAGAGAGAGACAGACAGACAGATAGAGAGACATGGGAGGAAGGCAAGCAACTCACCACCTGGAGTCATCCTCCTAGATGCAACCTTCCGCTGCGTAGGAGACACCGCTCCTGGCCAGAGAAATGAGCAGACCCTGAAAATGGGGACCTTGTCCCCCTCGTAACCACAGCTAGACAAGAACATTTTCTTACAAACCCAGCCCCAGCTAATGTGGCGTCCCTAGCAGAGGCAAGGTGGGCCGAGAGCACAGAAATCACCAAACCAGACACTTATCTCACTGAGAGTGGCGGACGTTCCCCTCCCAGTTGGACGGCTTTTGCGTGGCATCAACAATGCTCGCGGTCACGTCGCTCTGGCTCGCTTTCCATCGCATGAGGGCTTGAGAATCTGACGCGTGACTTCTTTTCCCTCGGTCCTAAACCCAGCACAAGGGGAAAAAACAAATCCGTTACCATCTCAGTCGGCAACATCTCGTAGGCTCTTCCTTTCGCCTCTCCCTCACGGCGAGGCTCCTCCCTCAAACGTCTTCCCATTACACCTTTAGCATTAGAACCAAAAAGCCCCCCTTGCAGCGGCACCCGACAGTCACTCTGCACAGCAGACTCTGGCCCCTCCCCAGCCGTAATCTCACAGAGCCCCATACCCAACGAGAAAGCACATGGCCTGTGAAGAATACTACAGCGAGCACAGATGAGGAATTCAGAGCATTGACCGCTTACTCACAGCTAGTTATGCGGGAGTCAGAAAGCTGAGGACTGTTCATGTCTGCTTATAAGGATGTCCGGTCTGCTCATCTCCACTTCTGCCACTTTCTCCTCGGGCTAGGACTCTTGGAAAATTCCTCTGGAAGCGCAGCTGCAAAAGCCAAGCATGAGCCATCACTACTTAAAGCTCTATTTGTTGCTTCAAACCTTGCCCTCATCCTGGCCTCCCTCTCCAATCCCATCTACATCAGCCCCACCAGATGAACAGAGACCGAGTTAACACAGACAGTCACCGCTCCACTCTCGCACCCACTCCCATGCATGATTTTCGTCCCCTCCTACTTCTCCATGGCTCCCGAGACAAAGCCTGTGGGGATGCACACGTAGCACGCCTGCCCGTGTCTTACGAAGGGAGACAACACGAGGAAAGGCAAGGACAGACAGAGAGAGCTAGAGGGTGTGTGTTGGCCAACGTACTAGAGAAGAGAGAGAAAGGAAAACATCAGAGGAAAGCAAGCACTCACCACCTGGAGTCATCCTCCTGGATGCAACTTTCTGCTGCGGAGGAGACACCGTTCCTGACCAGAGAAATGAGCAACCTCTCAAAATAGGGACCTTTTCTCCCTCGTGACCACAGCTAGTCAGGAATCTTTTCATACAAACCCAGCCCTACCGTACTGGGCTTCCCTACCTGGACTCAGGTTGGGCGTGAGCAGAGCCCTCATGAAACCAGACACTTATCTCACTGACAGCGGCGTCTCCTCGGCTCCCAGATGGATGGCTTTTGCGTGGCATCAACAATGCTCAGAGTCTCGATGCTCTCGCTCGCTTTCCATCACATGAGGGCAGTAGACTCTGACGCGTGACTTCGTTTTCCTTGGTACTAAACCCAGCGGGAGGGGGGAAGCAAAAAAATTAGCATCTTCGTCTGCAATATCACGTAGTCTCTTCATTTCACATCTCCCATATCCCACGGCTCCGCCCTCAACCCATCTCCCATTACTACGTTACACCTGCAACTAGAAGGCACCCAGAGACCGAGTAAACACAGTCACAGCTCCACTTTAGCGCCCACTGCCCCGAATGGTTTTTGTCCGCTCCTACTTCTCCGTGGCTCCCGAGACCTGGCTAGGATGCACACCTAGCACGGATGCCCGTGGTCCTATGAAGGGAGATGGCATGAGGAGAGGAGAGGAAAGAGAGTGAGAAAGTTGGCCAACACACTAGACAAGAGAGAGAGAGAGACAGACAGAGAGAAAAAAAATGGGAGGAAGGCAAGCAACTCACCACCTGGAGTCATCCTCCTGGATGCAACCTTCCGCTGTCGATGACACACCGCATCTGGGCAGAGAAATGAGCAGCCCCTGAAAATGGGGACCTTGTCTCTCTCGTAACCACAGCTGGTTAGGAACCATTTCTTACAAACCCAGCCCCAGCTAACGGGGCGTCCCTACCTGGAGTCAGGCGGGCCATTAGTAGAGCCCTCACCAAACCAGACACTTATCTCACTGACAATAGCGACTGCTCCACTGCCAACTGGACGGCTCCTGACTTGCATCAACAATGCTCGCAGGCTCACTGCTCTCGCTGGCTTTCCATCCGACGAGGGGAGTAAACTCTGACGTTTGATTTCTTTTCCTTCGGTACTAAACCCGGCACAAGGAGGAAAAACAAATAAGTTACCACCTCAGTGGGCAGCGTCGCGTAGGCTATTCTTTTCGCCTCTCCTACACTGCAGCGCTCCGCCCCAAACCCTCCCCCCCATTACGCCTTTAGCATTACAACTAAAACGCACCCCTTGCAACAGCACCCGAAATAATCACTCTACACAGCAGACTCTGGCCCCTCCCCAGCCGTAATCTCACAGAGCCCCATACCCAACGAGAAAGCACATGGCCTGTGAAGAATACTACAGCGAGCACAGATGAGGAATTCAGAGCATTGACCGCTTACTCACAGCCAGTTATGCGGGAGTCAGAAAGCTGAGGACTGTTCATGTCTGCTGAGAAGGATGTCCAGTCTGCTCATGTCCATTTCTGCCAGTTTCTCCTCGGGATAGGGCTCCTGGAAAATTCCTCTGGAAGCGCAGCTGCAAAAGCCAAGCATGAGCCATCACTACTTAAAACTCTATATGTAGCTTCAAATCTTGCCCTCATCCTGGCCTCGCTCTCCAATCCCATCTACGTCAGCCCCACTCGACGAACAGAGACCGAGATAACACCAACAGTCACAGCCCTGCATGATTTTCCTCCCCTCCTACTTCTCCATGGCTCCCGAGACCTGGCCTGTGGGGATGCACACCTAGCACGCCTGCCCGTGTCCTACAAAGGGAGACAGCACAAGGAAAGGCAAGGACAGACAGAGAGAGAGAGAGAGAGGGTGTGTGTTGGCCAACGTATGAGAGAGAGAGACAGACAGACTAAGAGAGAAATAAAAACATGGGAGGAAAGCAAGCAACTCACCACCTGGAGTCATCCTCCTGGATGCAACCTTCTGCTGCGGAGGAGACACCGTTCCTGACCAGAGAAATGAGCAACCTCTCAAAGTAGGGACCTTTTCTCCCTCGTGACCACAGCTAGTCAGGAATCTTTTCATACAAACCCAGCCCTACCGTACTGGGCTTCTCTACCTGGAATCAGATTGGGCGTGAGCAGAGCCCTCACCAAACCAGACACTTATCTCACGGACAGCAGCATCTCCTCGGCGCCCAGATGGACGGCTTTTGTGTGGCATCATCAATGCTCAGAGTTTTGACGCTCTCGCTCACTTTCCATCGCATCAGGGCAGTAGACTCTGACGCGTGACTTCTTTTTCCTTGATACTAAACCTAGCAGGGGAGGATGGAGGACAAAAAAATTAGCATCTCCATCTGCAATGTGGCGTAGTCTCTTCATTTCACATCTCCTATATCCCACGGTTCCGCCCTCAACCCATCTCCCATTACTACATTACAACTGCAACTAGAAGGCACCCATTGTAACGGAACCCAAAATACTCACTTTGCTCAGGAGACTCGTCCCTTCCCCAGCCTTAATCCCAGAGCCTCATACCCAACGAGGAAGCACACGGCCTGTGAAGAAAACTACAGCGACTACAGATGAGGAATTCAAAGCACTGACCTCTTACTCACAGCCAGTGATGCAGAAGGCAGAAACATAAGGACTATTCATGTCTCCTTAGAAGGATGCCCAGGCTGCTCAGGTCCACTTCCGCCATATTTTTGTGCGGCTAGGGCTCCTGGACGATTTCTCTGCAAACTAATAAAGCCAAGCAAGAACTCTCACTACACAGAGCTCTATTGGTGCGTTGAATCTTGCCCTCATCCCTGCCTCCCTCTCCAGTCCCATCTACATCGGCCCCGCTCAATGAACACAAACTGAGTTAACACCGACAGTCACAGCCCTGCCTGGTTTTCGCCCCCTCCTACTTCTCCATGGCTCCCAAGACCTGTCCCGTGGGGATGCACACCTAGCACGCATGCCCATGTCCTACAAAGGGAGACGGCATGAGGACAGGAGAGGAAAGAGAGTGAGAAAGTTGGCCAACACACAAGAGGAGAGAGAAAAAGAGAGAGAGAGAGAGAGAGAGAGCGCGCAAAAATGGGAGGAAAGCAAGCAACTGACCACCTGGAGTCATCCTCCTGAATCCAACCTTCCACTGCGTAGGAGACACCGCTCCTGGCCAGAGAAATGAGCAGACCCTGAAAATGGGGACCTTGTCCCCCTCATAACCACAGCTAGTCAAGAACATTTTCTTACAAACCCAGCCCCAGCTAACGTGGCGTCCCTAGCAGGAGCAAGGTGGGCCGTGAGCACAGCAATCACCAAACCAGACACTTATCTCACTGAGAGTGGCGGCCGTTCCCCTCCCAGTTGGACGGCTTTTGCGTGGCATCAACAATGCTCGCGATCTCGTCGCTCTGGCTCGCTTTCCATCGCATGAGGGCTTGAGATTCTGACGCGCGACTTCTTTTCCCTCGGCCCTAAACCCAGCACAAGGGGAAAAACAAATCCGTTACCATCTCAGTCGGCAACATCTTGTAGGCTTTCCCTTTCGCCTCTCCCTCACGGCGAGGCTCCTCCCTCAAACGTCTTCCCATTACACCTTTAGCATTAGAACCAAAAAGCCCCCCTTGCAACGGCACCCGACAATCACTCTGCACAGCAGACTCTGGCCCCTCCCCAGCCGTAATCTCACAGAGCCCCATACCCAACAAGAAAGCACATGGCCTGTGAAGAATACTACAGCGAGCACAGATGAGGAATTCAGAGCATTGACCGCTTACTCACAGCCAGTTATGCGGGAGTCAGAAAGCTGAGGACTGTTCATGTCTGCTGAGAAGGATGTCCAGTCTGCTCATGTCCATTTCTGCCAGTTTCTCCTCGGGATAGGGCTCCTGGAAAATTCCTCTGGAAGCGCAGCTGCAAAAGCCAAGCATGAGCCATCACTACTTAAAACTCTATATGTAGCTTCAAATCTTGCCCTCATCCTGGCCTCGCTCTCCAATCCCATCTACTCGACGAACAGAGACCGAGATAACACCAACAGTCACAGCCCTGCATGATTTTCCTCCCCTCCTACTTCTCCATGGCTCCCGAGACCTGGCCTGTGGGGATGCACACCTAGCACGCCTGCCCGTGTCCTACAAAGGGAGACAGCACAAGGAAAGGCAAGGACAGAGAGAGAGAGAGAGAGAGAGAGAGAGAGAGAGAGAGAGAGAGAGGGTGTGTGTTGGCCAACGTATGAGAGAGAGAGACAGACAGACTAAGAGAGAAATAAAAACATGGGAGGAAAGCAAGCAACTCACCACCTGGAGTCATCCTCCTGGATGCAACCTTCCGCTGTCGATGACACACCGCATCTGGGCAGAGAAATGAGCAGCCCCTGAAAATGGGGACCTTGTCTCTCTCGTTACCACAGCTGGTTAGGAACCATTTCTTACAAACCCAGCCCCAGCTAACGGGGCGTCCCTACCTGGAGTCAGGCGGGCCATTAGTAGAGCCCTCACCAAACCAGACACTTATCTCACTGACAATAGCGACTGCTCCACTGCCAACTGGACGGCTCCTGACTTGCATCAACAATGCTCGCAGGCTCACTGCTCTCGCTGGCTTTCCATCCGACGAGGGGAGTAAACTCTGACGTTTGATTTCTTTTCCTTCGGTACTAAACCCGGCACAAGGAGGAAAAACAAATAAGTTACCACCTCAGTGGGCAGCGTCGCGTAGGCTATTCTTTTCGCCTCTCCTACACTGCAGCGCTCCGCCCCAAACCCTCCCCCCCATTACGCCTTTAGCATTACAACTAAAACGCACCCCTTGCAACAGCACCCGAAATAATCACTCTACACAGCAGACTCTGGCCCCTCCCCAGCCGTAATCTCACAGAGCCCCATACCCAACGAGAAAGCACATGGCCTGTGAAGAATACTACAGCGAGCACAGATGAGGAATTCAGAGCATTGACCGCTTACTCACAGCCAGTTATGCGGGAGTCAGAAAGCTGAGGACTGTTCATGTCTGCTGAGAAGGATGTCCAGTCTGCTCATGTCCATTTCTGCCAGTTTCTCCTCGGGATAGGGCTCCTGGAAAATTCCTCTGGAAGCGCAGCTGCAAAAGCCAAGCATGAGCCATCACTACTTAAAACTCTATATGTAGCTTCAAATCTTGCCCTCATCCTGGCCTCGCTCTCCAATCCCATCTACGTCAGCCCCACTCGACGAACAGAGACCGAGATAACACCAACAGTCACAGCCCTGCATGATTTTCCTCCCCTCCTACTTCTCCATGGCTCCCGAGACCTGGCCTGTGGGGATGCACACCTAGCACGCCTGCCCGTGTCCTACAAAGGGAGACAGCACAAGGAAAGGCAAGGACAGACAGAGAGAGAGAGAGAGAGAGAGAGGGTGTGTGTTGGCCAACGTATGAGAGAGAGAGACAGACAGACTAAGAGAGAAATAAAAACATGGGAGGAAAGCAAGCAACTCACCACCTGGAGTCATCCTCCTGGATGCAACCTTCTGCTGCGGAGGAGACACCGTTCCTGACCAGAGAAATGAGCAACCTCTCAAAGTAGGGACCTTTTCTCCCTCGTGACCACAGCTAGTCAGGAATCTTTTCATACAAACCCAGCCCTACCGTACTGGGCTTCTCTACCTGGAATCAGATTGGGCGTGAGCAGAGCCCTCACCAAACCAGACACTTATCTCACGGACAGCAGCATCTCCTCGGCGCCCAGATGGACGGCTTTTGTGTGGCATCATCAATGCTCAGAGTTTTGACGCTCTCGCTCACTTTCCATCGCATCAGGGCAGTAGACTCTGACGCGCGACTTCTTTTTCCTTGATACTAAACCTAGCAGGGGAGGATGGAGGACAAAAAAATTAGCATCTCCATCTGCAATGTGGCGTAGTCTCTTCATTTCACATCTCCTATATCCCACGGTTCCGCCCTCAACCCATCTCCCATTACTACATTACAACTGCAACTAGAAGGCACCCATTGTAACGGCACCCAAAATACTCACTTTGCTCAGGAGACTCGTCCCTTCCCCAGCCTTAATCCCAGAGCCTCATACCCAACGAGGAAGCACACGGCCTGTGAAGAAAACTACAGCGACTACAGATGAGGAATTCAAAGCACTGACCTCTTACTCACAGCCAGTGATGCAGAAGGCAGAAACATAAGGACTATTCATGTCTCCTTAGAAGGATGTCCAGGCTGCTCAGGTCCACTTCCGCCATATTTTTGTGCGGCTAGGGCTCCTGGACGATTTCTCTGCAAACTAATAAAGCCAAGCAAGAACTCTCACTACACAGAGCTCTATTGGTGCGTTGAATCTTGCCCTCATCCCTGCCTCCCTCTCCAGTCCCATCTACATCGGCCCCGCTCAATGAACACAGACCGAGTTAACACCGACAGTCACAGCCCTGCCTGGTTTTCGCCCCCTCCTACTTCTCCATGGCTCCCAAAACCTGTCCCGTGGGGATGCACACCTAGCACGCATGCCCATGTCCTACAAAGGGAGACGGCATGAGTACAGGAGAGGAAAGAGAGTGAGAAAGTTGGCCAACACACAAGAGGAGAGAGAAAAAGAGAGAGAGAGAGAGAGAGAGAGAGAGAGCGCGCGCGCAAAAATGGGAGGAAAGCACGCAACTGACCACCTGGAGTCATCCTCCTGAATCCAACCTTCCACTGCGTAGGAGACACCGCTCCTGGCCAGAGAAATGAGCAGACCCTGAAAATGGGGACCTTGTCCCCCTCATAACCACAGCTAGTCAAGAACATTTTCTTACAAACCCAGCCCCAGCTAACGTGGCGTCCCTAGCAGGAGCAAGGTGGGCCGTGAGCACAGCAATCACCAAACCAGACACTTATCTCACTGAGAGTGGCGGCCGTTCCCCTCCCAGTTGGACGGCTTTTGCGTGGCATCAACAATGCTCGCGATCTCGTCGCTCTGGCTCGCTTTCCATCGCATGAGGGCTTGAGATTCTGACGCGCGACTTCTTTTCCCTCGGCCCTAAACCCAGCACAAGGGGAAAAACAAATCCGTTACCATCTCAGTCGGCAACATCTTGTAGGCTTTCCCTTTCGCCTCTCCCTCACGGCGAGGCTCCTCCCTCAAACGTCTTCCCATTACACCTTTAGCATTAGAACCAAAAAGCCCCCCTTGCAACGGCACCCGACAATCACTCTGCACAGCAGACTCTGGCCCCTCCCCAGCCGTAATCTCACAGAGCCCCATACCCAACAAGAAAGCACATGGCCTGTGAAGAATACTACAGCGAGCACAGATGAGGAATTCAGAGCATTGACCGCTTACTCACAGCCAGTTATGCGGGAGTCAGAAAGCTGAGGACTGTTCATGTCTGCTGAGAAGGATGTCCAGTCTGCTCATGTCCATTTCTGCCAGTTTCTCCTCGGGATAGGGCTCCTGGAAAATTCCTCTGGAAGCGCAGCTGCAAAAGCCAAGCATGAGCCATCACTACTTAAAACTCTATATGTAGCTTCAAATCTTGCCCTCATCCTGGCCTCGCTCTCCAATCCCATCTACTCGACGAACAGAGACCGAGATAACACCAACAGTCACAGCCCTACATGATTTTCCTCCCCTCCTACTTCTCCATGGCTCCCGAGACCTGGCCTGTGGGGATGCACACCTAGCACGCCTGCCCGTGTCCTACAAAGGGAGACAGCACAAGGAAAGGCAAGGACAGAGAGAGAGAGAGAGAGAGAGAGAGAGGGTGTGTGTTGGCCAACGTATGAGAGAGAGAGACAGACAGACTAAGAGAGAAATAAAAACATGGGAGGAAAGCAAGCAACTCACCACCTGGAGTCATCCTCCTGGATGCAACCTTCCGCTGTCGATGACACACCGCATCTGGGCAGAGAAATGAGCAGCCCCTGAAAATGGGGACCTTGTCTCTCTCGTTACCACAGCTGGTTAGGAACCATTTCTTACAAACCCAGCCCCAGCTAACGGGGCGTCCCTACCTGGAGTCAGGCGGGCCATTAGTAGAGCCCTCACCAAACCAGACACTTATCTCACTGACAATAGCGACTGCTCCACTGCCAACTGGACGGCTCCTGACTTGCATCAACAATGCTCGCAGGCTCACTGCTCTCGCTGGCTTTCCATCCGACGAGGGGAGTAAACTCTGACGTTTGATTTCTTTTCCTTCGGTACTAAACCCGGCACAAGGAGGAAAAACAAATAAGTTACCACCTCAGTGGGCAGCGTCGCGTAGGCTATTCTTTTCGCCTCTCCTACACTGCAGCGCTCCGCCCCAAACCCTCCCCCCCATTACGCCTTTAGCATTACAACTAAAACGCACCCCTTGCAACAGCACCCGAAATAATCACTCTACACAGCAGACTCTGGCCCCTCCCCAGCCGTAATCTCACAGAGCCCCATACCCAACGAGAAAGCACATGGCCTGTGAAGAATACTACAGCGAGCACAGATGAGGAATTCAGAGCATTGACCGCTTACTCACAGCCAGTTATGCGGGAGTCAGAAAGCTGAGGACTGTTCATGTCTGCTGAGAAGGATGTCCAGTCTGCTCATGTCCATTTCTGCCAGTTTCTCCTCGGGATAGGGCTCCTGGAAAATTCCTCTGGAAGCGCAGCTGCAAAAGCCAAGCATGAGCCATCACTACTTAAAACTCTATATGTAGCTTCAAATCTTGCCCTCATCCTGGCCTCGCTCTCCAATCCCATCTACGTCAGCCCCACTCGACGAACAGAGACCGAGATAACACCAACAGTCACAGCACTGCATGATTTTCCTCCCCTCCTACTTCTCCATGGCTCCCGAGACCTGGCCTGTGGGGATGCACACCTAGCACGCCTGCCCGTGTCCTACAAAGGGAGACAGCACAAGGAAAGGCAAGGACAGACAGAGAGAGAGAGAGAGAGAGAGAGGGTGTGTGTTGGCCAACGTATGAGAGAGAGAGACAGACAGACTAAGAGAGAAATAAAAACATGGGAGGAAAGCAAGCAACTCACCACCTGGAGTCATCCTCCTGGATGCAACCTTCTGCTGCGGAGGAGACACCGTTCCTGACCAGAGAAATGAGCAACCTCTCAAAGTAGGGACCTTTTCTCCCTCGTGACCACAGCTAGTCAGGAATCTTTTCATACAAACCCAGCCCTACCGTACTGGGCTTCTCTACCTGGAATCAGATTGGGCGTGAGCAGAGCCCTCACCAAACCAGACACTTATCTCACGGACAGCAGCATCTCCTCGGCGCCCAGATGGACGGCTTTTGTGTGGCATCATCAATGCTCAGAGTTTTGACGCTCTCGCTCACTTTCCATCGCATCAGGGCAGTAGACTCTGACGCGCGACTTCTTTTTCCTTGATACTAAACCTAGCAGGGGAGGATGGAGGACAAAAAAATTAGCATCTCCATCTGCAATGTGGCGTAGTCTCTTCATTTCACATCTCCTATATCCCACGGTTCCGCCCTCAACCCATCTCCCATTACTACATTACAACTGCAACTAGAAGGCACCCATTGTAACGGCACCCAAAATACTCACTTTGCTCAGGAGACTCGTCCCTTCCCCAGCCTTAATCCCAGAGCCTCATACCCAACGAGGAAGCACACGGCCTGTGAAGAAAACTACAGCGACTACAGATGAGGAATTCAAAGCACTGACCTCTTACTCACAGCCAGTGATGCAGAAGGCAGAAACATAAGGACTATTCATGTCTCCTTAGAAGGATGTCCAGGCTGCTCAGGTCCACTTCCGCCATATTTTTGTGCGGCTAGGGCTCCTGGACGATTTCTCTGCAAACTAATAAAGCCAAGCAAGAACTCTCACTACACAGAGCTCTATTGGTGCGTTGAATCTTGCCCTCATCCCTGCCTCCCTCTCCAGTCCCATCTACATCGGCCCCGCTCAATGAACACAGACCGAGTTAACACCGACAGTCACAGCCCTGCCTGGTTTTCGCCCCCTCCTACTTCTCCATGGCTCCCAAAACCTGTCCCGTGGGGATGCACACCTAGCACGCATGCCCATGTCCTACAAAGGGAGACGGCATGAGTACAGGAGAGGAAAGAGAGTGAGAAAGTTGGCCAACACACAAGAGGAGAGAGAAAGAGAGAGAGAGAGAGAGAGAGAGCGCGCGCGCAAAAATGGGAGGAAAGCACGCAACTGACCACCTGGAGTCATCCTCCTGAATCCAACCTTCCGCTGCGTAGGAGACACCGCTCCTGGCCAGAGAAATGAGCAGACCCTGAAAATGGGGACCTTGTCCCCCTCATAACCACAGCTAGTCAAGAACATTTTCTTACAAACCCAGCCCCAGCTAACGTGGCGTCCCTAGCAGGAGCAAGGTGGGCCGTGAGCACAGCAATCACCAAACCAGACACTTATCTCACTGAGAGTGGCGGCCGTTCCCCTCCCAGTTGGACGGCTTTTGCGTGGCATCAACAATGCTCGCGATCTCGTCGCTCTGGCTCGCTTTCCATCGCATGAGGGCTTGAGATTCTGACGAGCGACTTCTTTTCCCTCGGTCCTAAACCCAGCACAAGGGGAAAAACAAATCCGTTACCATCTCAGTCGGCAACATCTTGTAGGCTTTCCCTTTCGCCTCTCCCTCACGGCGAGGCTCCTCCCTCAAACGTCTTCCCATTACACCTTTAGCATTAGAACCAAAAAGCGCCCCTTGCAACGGCACCCGACAGTCACTCTGCACAGCAGACTCTGGCCCCTCCCCAGCCGTAATCTCACAGAGCCCCATACCCAACAAGAAAGCACATGGCCTGTGAAGAATACTACAGCGAGCACAGATGAGGAATTCAGAGCATTGACCGCTTACTCACAGCCAGTTATGCGGGAGTCAGAAAGCTGAGGACTGTTCATGTCTGCTGAGAAGGATGTCCAGTCTGCTCATGTCCATTTCTGCCAGTTTCTCCTCGGGATAGGGCTCCTGGAAAATTCCTCTGGAAGCGCAGCTGCAAAAGCCAAGCATGAGCCATCACTACTTAAAACTCTATATGTAGCTTCAAATCTTGCCCTCATCCTGGCCTCGCTCTCCAATCCCATCTACTCGACGAACAGAGACCGAGATAACACCAACAGTCACAGCCCTGCATGATTTTCCTCCCCTCCTACTTCTCCATGGCTCCCGAGACCTGGCCTGTGGGGATGCACACCTAGCACGCCTGCCCGTGTCCTACAAAGGGAGACAGCACAAGGAAAGGCAAGGACAGAGAGAGAGAGAGAGAGAGAGAGAGAGAGAGAGAGAGAGAGAGAGAGAGAGAGAGGTGTGTGTTGGCCAACGTATGAGAGAGAGAGACAGACAGACTAAGAGAGAAATAAAAACATGGGAGGAAAGCAAGCAACTCACCACCTGGAGTCATCCTCCTGGATGCAACCTTCTGCTGCGGAGGAGACACCGTTCCTGACCAGAGAAATGAGCAACCTCTCAAAGTAGGGACCTTTTCTCCCTCGTGACCACAGCTAGTCAGGAATCTTTTCATACAAACCCAGCCCTACCGTACTGGGCTTCTCTACCTGGAATCAGATTGGGCGTGAGCAGAGCCCTCACCAAACCAGACACTTATCTCACGGACAGCAGCATCTCCTCGGCGCCCAGATGGACGGCTTTTGCGTGGCATCATCAATGCTCAGAGTTTTGACGCTCTCGCTCACTTTCCATCGCATCAGGGCAGTAGACTCTGACGCGTGACTTCTTTTTCCTTGATACTAAACCTAGCAGGGGGGGATGGAGGACAAAAAAATTAGCATCTCCATCTGCAATGTGGCGTAGTCTCTTCATTTCACATCTCCCATATCCCACGGTTCCGCCCTCAACCCATCTCCCATTACTACATTACAACTGCAACTAGAAGGCACCCATTATAACGGCACCCAAAATACTCACTTTGCTCAGGAGACTCGTCCCCTCCCCAGCCTTAATCCCAGAGCCTCATACCCAACGAGGAAGCACACGGCCTGTGAAGAAAACTACAGCGACTACAGATGAGGAATTCAAAGCACTGACCTCTTACTCACAGCCAGTGATGCAGAAGGCAGAAACATAAGGACTATTCATGTCTCCTTAGAAGGATGTCCAGGCTGCTCAGGTCCACTTCCGCCATATTTTTGTGCGGCTAGGGCTCCTGGACGATTTCTCTGCAAACTAATAAAGCCAAGCAAGAACTCTCACTACACAGAGCTCTATTGGTGCGTTGAATCTTGCCCTCATCCCTGCCTCCCTCTCCAGTCCCATCTACATCGGCCCCGCTCAATGAACATAGACCGAGTTAACACCGACAGTCACAGCCCTGCCTGGTTTTCGCCCCCTCCTACTTCTCCATGGCTCCCAAGACCTGTCCCGTGGGGATGCACACCTAGCACGCATGCCCATGTCCTACAAAGGGAGACGGCATGAGGACAGGAGAGGAAAGAGAGTGAGAAAGTTGGCCAACACACAAGAGGAGAGAGAGAGAGAGAGAGAGAGAGAGAGCGCAAAAATGGGAGGAAAGCAAGCAACTGACCACCTGGAGTCATCCTCCTGAATCCAACCTTCCACTGCGTAGGAGACACCGCTCCTGGCCAAAGAAATGAGCAGACCCTGAAAATGGGGACCTTGTCCCCCTCATAACCACAGCTAGTCAAGAACATTTTCTTACAAACCCAGCCCCAGCTAACGTGGCGTCCCTAGCAGGAGCAAGGTGGGCCGTGAGCACAGCAATCACCAAACCAGACACTTATCTCACTGAGAGTGGCGGCCGTTCCCCTCCCAGTTGGACGGCTTTTGCGTGGCATCAACAATGCTCGCGATCTCGTCGCTCTGGCTCGCTTTCCATCGCATGAGGGCTTGAGATTCTGACGCGCGACTTCTTTTCCCTCGGTCCTAAACCCAGCACAAGGGGAAAAACAAATCCGTTACCATCTCAGTCGGCAACATCTTGTAGGCTTTCCCTTTCGCCTCTCCCTCACGGCGAGGCTCCTCCCTCAAACGTCTTCCCATTACACCTTTAGCATTAGAACCAAAAAGCCCCCCTTGCAACGGCACCCGACAGTCACTCTGCACAGCAGACTCTGGCCCCTCCCCAGCCGTAATCTCACAGAGCCCCATACCCAACGAGAAAGCACATGGCCTGTGAAGAATACTACAGCGAGCACAGATGAGGAATTCAGAGCATTGACCGCTTACTCACAGCCAGTTATGCGGGAGTCAGAAAGCTGAGGACTGTTCATGTCTGCTGAGAAGGATGTCCAGTCTGCTCATGTCCATTTCTGCCAGTTTCTCCTCGGGATAGGGCTCCTGGAAAATTCCTCTGGAAGCGCAGCTGCAAAAGCCAAGCATGAGCCATCACTACTTAAAACTCTATATGTAGCTTCAAATCTTGCCCTCATCCTGGCCTCGCTCTCCAATCCCATCTACGTCAGCCCCACTCGACGAACAGAGACCGAGATAACACCAACAGTCACAGCCCTGCATGATTTTCCTCCCCTCCTACTTCTCCATGGCTCCCGAGACCTGGCCTGTGGGGATGCACACCTAGCACGCCTGCCCGTGTCCTACAAAGGGAGACAGCACAAGGAAAGGCAAGGACAGACAGAGAGAGAGAGAGAGAGAGGGTGTGTGTTGGCCAACGTATGAGAGAGAGAGACAGACAGACTAAGAGAGAAATAAAAACATGGGAGGAAAGCAAGCAACTCACCACCTGGAGTCATCCTCCTGGATGCAACCTTCTGCTGCGGAGGAGACACCGTTCCTGACCAGAGAAATGAGCAACCTCTCAAAGTAGGGACCTTTTCTCCCTCGTGACCACAGCTAGTCAGGAATCTTTTCATACAAACCCAGCCCTACCGTACTGGGCTTCTCTACCTGGAATCAGATTGGGCGTGAGCAGAGCCCTCACCAAACCAGACACTTATCTCACGGACAGCAGCATCTCCTCGGCGCCCAGATGGACGGCTTTTGCGTGGCATCATCAATGCTCAGAATTTTGACGCTCTCGCTCACTTTCCATCGCATCAGGGCAGTAGACTCTGACGCGCGACTTCTTTTTCCTTGATACTAAACCTAGCAGGGGAGGATGGAGGACAAAAAAATTAGCATCTCCATCTGCAATGTGGCGTAGTCTCTTCATTTCACATCTCCTATATCCCACGGTTCCGCCCTCAACCCATCTCCCATTACTACATTACAACTGCAACTAGAAGGCACCCATTGTAACGGCACCCAAAATACTCACTTTGCTCAGGAGACTCGTCCCTTCCCCAGCCTTAATCCCAGAGCCTCATACCCAACGAGGAAGCACACGGCCTGTGAAGAAAACTACAGCGACTACAGATGAGGAATTCAAAGCACTGACCTCTTACTCACAGCCAGTGATGCAGAAGGCAGAAACATAAGGACTATTCATGTCTCCTTAGAAGGATGTCCAGGCTGCTCAGGTCCACTTCCGCCATATTTTTGTGCGGCTAGGGCTCCTGGACGATTTCTCTGCAAACTAATAAAGCCAAGCAAGAACTCTCACTACACAGAGCTCTATTGGTGCGTTGAATCTTGCCCTCATCCCTGCCTCCCTCTCCAGTCCCATCTACATCGGCCCCGCTCAATGAACACAGACCGAGTTAACACCGACAGTCACAGCCCTGCCTGGTTTTCGCCCCCTCCTACTTCTCCATGGCTCCCAAGACCTGTCCCGTGGGGATGCACACCTAGCACGCATGCCCATGTCCTACAAAGGGAGACGGCATGAGGACAGGAGAGGAAAGAGAGTGAGAAAGTTGGCCAACACACAAGAGGAGAGAGAAAAAGAGAGAGCGAGCAAAAATGGGAGGAAAGCAAGCAACTGACCACCTGGAGTCATCCTCCTGAATCCAACCTTCCACTGCGTAGGAGACACCGCTCCTGGCCAGAGAAATGAGCAGACCCTGAAAATGGGGACCTTGTCCCCCTCATAACCACAGCTAGTCAAGAACATTTTCTTACAAACCCAGCCCCAGCTAACGTGGCGTCCCTAGCAGGAGCAAGGTGGGCCGTGAGCACAGCAATCACCAAACCAGACACTTATCTCACTGACAGCGGCGTCTCCTCGGCTCCCAGATGGATGGCTTTTGCGTGGCATCAACAATGCTCACGGTCTCGTCGCTCTGGCTCGCTTTCCATCACATGAGGGCAGTAGACTCTGACGCGTGACTTCGTTTCCCTTGGTACTAAACCCAGCGGGAGGAGGGAATGAAAAAAATTAGCATCTTCATCTGCAATGTCGCATGGTCTCCTTCATTTCACATCTCCCATATCCCACGGTTCCACACTCAACCCATCTCCCATTACTACGTTACAACTGCAACTAGAAGGCACCCATTGTAATGGCACCCAAAATACTCACTTTGCTCAGGAGACTCTTGTCCCTTCCCCAGCCTTAATCCCAGAGCCTCATGATTAACGAGGAAGCACACGGCCTGTGAAGAAAACTACAGCGGGTACAGATGAGGAATTCAAATCACTGACCTCTTACTCACAGCCAGCGATGCAGAAAGCAGAAACATGAGGACTATTCATGTCTCCTTAGAAGGATGTTCAGGCTGCTCAGGTCCACTTCCGCCATATTCTTGTGCAGCTAGGGCTCCTGAACGATTCCTCTGCAAACTAATAAAGCCAAGCAAGAACTATCACTACACAGAGCTCTATGGGTGCTGGAAATCTTGCCCTCATCGCTGCCTCCCTCTCCAATCCCATCTACATCAGCCCTGCTCAATGAACACAGACCGAGTTAACACCGACAGTCACAGCCCTGCCTGGTTTTCGCCCCCCTCCTACTTCTCCATGGCTCCCAAGACCTATCCCGTGGGGATGCACACCTAGCATGCATGCCCGTGTCCTACAAAGGGAGACGGCATGAGGACAGGAGAGGAAAGAGAGTGAGAAAGTTGGCCAACACACAAGAGGAGAGGGAGAGAGAGAGAGAGAGATAAAAATGGGAGGAAAGCAAGCAACTGACCACCTGGAGTCATCCTCCTGAATCCAACCTTCCGCTGCGTAGGAGACACCGCTCCTGGCCAGAGAAATGAGCAGACCCTGAAAATGGGGACCTTGTCCCCCTCATAACCACAGCTAGTCAAGAACATTTTCTTACAAACCCAGCCCCAGCTAACGTGGCGTCCCTAGCAGGAGCAAGGTGGGCCATGAGCACAGCAATCACCAAACCAGACACTTATCTCACTGAGAGTGGCGGCCGTTCCCCTCCCAGTTGGACGGCTTTTGCGTGGCATCAACAATGCTCGCGATCTCGTCGCTCTGGCTCGCTTTCCATCGCATGAGGGCTTGAGATTCTGACGCGTGACTTCTTTTCCCTCGGTCCTAAACCCAGCACAAGGGGAAAAAACAAATCCGTTACCATCTCAGTCGGCAACATCTTGTAGGCTCTCCCTTTCGCCTCTCCCTCATGGCGGGGCTCCTCCCTCAAACGTCTTCCCATTACACCTTTAGCATTGGAACCAAAAAGCCCCCCTTGCAACGGCACCCGACAGTCACTCTGCACAGCAGACTCTGGCCCCTCCCCAGCCGTAATCTCACAGAGCCCCATACCCAACGAGAAAGCACATGGCCTGTGAAGAATACTACAGCGAGCACAGATGAGGAATTCAGAGCATTGACCGCTTACTCACAGCCAGTTATGCGGGAGTCAGAAAGCTGAGGACTGTTCATGTCTGCTTATAAGGATGTCCGGTCTGCTCATGTCCACTTCTGCCACTTTCTCCTCGGGCTAGGACTCTTGGAAAATTCCTCTGGAAGCGCAGCTGCAAAAGCCAAGCATGAGCCATCACTACTTAAAGCTCTATTTGTTGCTTCAAACCTTGCCCTCATCCTGGCCTCCCTCTCTAATCCCATCTACATCAGCCCCACCAGATGAACAGAGACCGAGTTAACACCGACAGTCACCGCTCCACTCTCGCACCCACTCCCATGCATGATTTTCGTCCCCTCCTACTTCTCCGTGGCTCCCGAGACAAAGCCTGTCGGGATGCACACGTAGCACGCCTGCCCGTGTCTTACGAAGGGAGACAACACGAGGAAAGGCAAGGACAGACAGAGAGAGCGAGAGGGTGTGTATTGGCCAATGTACTAGAGAAGAGAGAGAAAGGAAAACATCGGAGGAAAGCAAGCACTCACCACCTGGAGTCATCCTCCTGGATGCAACTTTCTGCTGCGGAGGAGACACCGTTCCTGACCAGAGAAATGACTACAGATGAGGAATTCAAAGCACTGACCTCTTACTCACAGCCAGCGATGCAGAAGGCAGAAACACTAGGACTATTCATGTCTCCTTAGAAGGATGTCCAGGCTGCTCAGGTCCACTTCCGCCATATTCTTGTGCGGCTAGGGCTCCTGGACGATTTCTCTGCAAACTAATAAAGCCAAGCAAGAACTATCACTACACAGAGCTCTGTTGGTGCATCGAGTCTTGCCCTCAGCCCTGCCTCCCTCTCCAGTCCCATCTACATCGGCCCCGCTCAATGAACAGAGACCGAGTAAATACAGACAGTCACAGCTCCACTTTAGCGCCCACTGCCCCGCATGGTTTTCGTCCGCTCCTACTTCTCCATGGCTCTCAAGACCTGGCCTGTGGGGATGCACACCTAGCACGCCTGACCGTGTCCTACAAAGGGTTCGTGTTGGGGAGGAAGAAGAGAGAAGGGCTGAGGGGCCCCATGGGTGGAGGGTGGGACTGGGGGGAAGGGTAGGGATAGGGGTGCAGGTTGGGGAATGTTGGAGAAAGGAGAAAACGGCACTGGGGGGCCCACAGATCTAGGGACAGAGTGGGGTGCAGGTTGCGTTGGGCTGGGGGTGTTGGGAGGGAGAAGAAAAGGGGGCTGAGGGGCCCAACAAATGGGGGGATGAACTGGGGGGGCTGTTGGGGAGGAAGGGGGGCTGAGCAGTCCCTACAGCTGGAGGCATGGATGGAGACGCAGGTTGTTGTGAGCTGGAGAATGTTGGAGAGAGATGGGGGCTGAGGAGTCCCATGAGTGGAGGAATGAACTGAGGGATACAGGCATGTGGGTTGGGGAAAGTTGTTGCAGGCTGGGGGGTGTTGGGGAGGGAGGGGGGCTGAGGGCGCTATGAGAGGAGGCATGGATGGGGGAAAGGTAGGGATGGGGTGCAGTTTGGGGTGGCCTAGGAGGTGTTGGAGGGAGAAGAAAGGAGGACTGAGGGGCCCAACGGATGCGGGGGGATAGACGGGAGCGGGTTGGTTTGGGCTGGAGGAACGGGGGTGTGGGTTGGAGAAGGTTGCAGGCGTGGGGGGGGGGTGCGCGGGTGGGTTGGGGACCAGGTTGGGGCGGGCTGGGAGCGTGGGGGGATCGGGTGCGGGGGGGACGAGGAAGGTCTTGGCGGGCTGGGGGTGTGGAGGGGGACGAGGAATGTCGCGGCGGGCTGGGAGGTGTGGGAGGGCGCGAGGAAAGTCGCGGCGGGCTGTGGGTGCGGGTTAGAGAAGGTTGCGGCAGGCTGGGGGTGTGGATTAGAGAAGGTTGCGGCAGGCTGGGGGTGCGTGGGGCGTGCTGAGGGCAAGGAAGGTCGTGGCAGGCTGGAGGTGCGGGGGGCGGGTCAGAGAAGGTCGTGGCGGGCTAGGGATGCGGGGGGATGGGGGGCGCGCTGGGGGTGCGGATTAGAGAAGGTTGCGGCGGGCTGAGGGTGCGGGGGAACAGGGGGGCGCTGAGCGTGCGGGGGGGGCGAGGAAGGTCTTGGCGGGGTATGGGGGGCGGGCGGGTCAGAGAAGGTTGTGGCGGGCTGGGGATGCGGGGGGACGGGAGGTGGGCTGGGGGGCAGGTTAGAGAAGGTCGCGGCGGGCTGGCGGTGCGGGGGGTTGGGGGGTGCAGGTTAGAGAAGGTTGCGGCGGGCTGGGGGTGCGGGAGGGTATTTGCGGCGGGCTGGTGGTGCGGGTTAGAGAAGATTGCGGGGGAACAAGGAAGGTTGTGGCAGGCTCGGGGTGCGGGGGGAGGTCGCGGCAGGCTGGGGGTGTGGGGGGACGGGGGACAGGCTGGGGTTGCGGGGGGGAGGAATGTTGCGGCGGGCTGGGGGTGAGGAAGGTCACGGCGGACTGGGGGGACGAGGAAGGTCGCAGCAGGCTGGAGGTACGGGGGGGAGACGGACTGGGGGTGCGAGGAAGTTTGCGGCGGGCTGGGGGTGCGGGGGGACGGGGGACGGAGGGCACGCTGGGGTCGAGGAAGGTCGCAGCGGACTGGGGGTGCAGGGGGGACGAGGAAGATTGCGGCAGGCTGGGGGTGTGGGGGGACGGGGGGGTTGCAGCGGGCTGGGGGTGCGGGGGGACGGGGGCAGGCTGGGGGGATGGGTTAGAGAAGGTTGCGGCCCGCTGGGGGAGTTGGGGGTGCGGGGGGCAGGCTGGGAGTGCAGGGGGGAGGTTGCGGCGGGCGGGTTAGACAAGGTTGCAGCCCGCTGGGGGTGCGGGAGGGGCGAGGAAGGTCGCGGCGGGCTGGGGGTGCGGGGGGCAGGTTGGGGAAGGTTACGGTGAGTTGGGGACCGGGGAAGCGGGTTGGGGCGGACTGGGGGTGCAGATTAGAGAAGGTCGCAGCGGGCTGGGAGTGCGGGGGGGCGAGGGAGGTTGCGAGGTAGGGGGGCAGGCTGGGGGCGGGTTAGAGAAGGTTGCGGCGGGCTGGGAGTGCGGGGGGGACAAGGAAGGTCGCAGCGGGCTGGGCGTGCAGGGGGGAGGTCGCGGTGGGCGGGGAAGGTCGTGGCGGGCTCGGGGGTGGGGGGACGGGGGATGGGCTGGGGGGAAGAATGTTGCGACGGGCTACGGGTGCGGGGGGACCGGGGGCACGTTGGGGGCGAGGAAGGTCGCGGCAGACTGGGGGTGCGGGGGGGACGAGGAAGGTCGCATCAGGCTGGGGGTGCGAGGAAGGTTGCGGCGGGCTCGGGGTGCGGGGGGAGGGAGGACGCGCTGGGGGCAAGGAAGGTCGCAGCGGACCGGGGGTGCGGGGGGGACGAGGAAGGTCGCATCAGGCTCAGGGTGCGAGGAAGGTTGCGGTGGACTGGAGGTGCGGGAGGACGGAGGACGCGCTGGGGGCGAGGAAGGTCGCAGCAGGCTGGGAGTGTGGGGGGATGGGGGGTTGCAGCGGGCTGGGGCTGCGGGGGGGACGAGGAAGGTCGCGGTAGGCTGGGGGTGTGGGGGAACAGGGGGTTGCAGCAGGCTTGGGGTGCGGGGGGGCCGGGGGGCCGGGTTAGAGAAGGTTGCGGCCCGCTGGGGGTGCGAGGAAGGTCGCGGCGGGCTGGGGGTGCGGGGGGACGGGGGTGAAGGGGGGCAGACTGGGGGTGCGGAGTAGAGAAGGTCGCGGCGGGCTAGGGGTGCGGGGGTGGGGGCCAGGCTGGGGGCGGGTTACAGAGGGTTGCTGCGGGTGCGGGGGGGCGAGGGAGGTTGCGGGGGGAGAGCGGTGCGGGGGGACGAGGAAGGTTGGGGCGGGCTGGGGGGGCGCGGAGGGAGAAGGAAGGTTGGGGCGGGGGACCGAGGAAGGTTGCGGCAGGCTGGGGGTGCGGGGGGGGACACGAGGAAGGGCGCGACGGGCTGGGGATGCGGGGGGCGAGGGAGGTTGCGGGGGAGGGGGCGGGTTAGAGAGGGTTGCGGCGGACTGGGAGTGCGGGGGGCGAGGGAGGTTGCGGGGGGAGGGGGCGGGTTAGAGAGGGTTGCGGCGGGCTGGGGGGGCGAGCGAGGTTGCGGGGAGAGGGGAGCAGGCTGGGGGCGGGTTACAGAGGGTTGCGGCGGGCTGGGGGTGCGGGGGGACGAGGAAGGTTGGGGCGGGCTGGGGGAGCGGGTTAGACAAGACTGTGGCGCGCTGGGGTCAGTGGCTGAGACGTGCCGGTACCAAACATACCCGAGAAAGCAGCACTCTAAAAACTACAACTCCCAGGTTGCGTCGCTCATGACGGAAGCGACTGGCACAGAACGGAAGCCGAGTCCCTGGTGTACCGCGGTTGGCGTCCAGACCGCTCATATCACTTCCTCTTCCAACAACTTCTGTTTCCGGCCCCGCTCTGCAAATGGAAGCTGTAATGCCAAAAGCGCCTCCCGCCCAAACAGAGGGCGCTGGGCCCCGCCCCGGTCGCTGCGAGAAGCGGGCACCGGACCCCGCCTCTCCCACGGTGCCGCTGGATCTGCGGTGGCTGATGGGAGTTGTAGGCCGGGGTATACTACATCTCCCACAAGCCTCTGCTTCATTCCTTCCCTCCGCCCCCCAGCGGGGCTTAGCTGGGCACATGGCAATAGTGGGGGCTGTGGATGGGCGCCGAGGGTGGGGTCTTACGGGGGTGGGGGGGGTGTCCTGAGGAGGATTGAGGCTGAGGGGCAATGGGGGGCAGGTGGGAGATGGGGGATAAGCACAGGCTTCCGGCAGTTTTGGGGTGTCGGGTTGTGGCTAGGCCCATCTGGGTTGAAGTGGAGACAGGTTGCTTTAGGACCTGCTCAGGGGGCATGGGAATGGGCAGGAGCAGGAGGGATGCAGGGGATAGGGGAGAGTAGAAGATTTTGGATGAGGAGGATTGGGGTGCAGGGAATGAGAGGTTTATCTAGGTGAGTGGAGGAGGGTGAGTGCTGGGGGGGGTAGGAGCAAGAGCTGAAGTGGTTTCAGAGGAGGAAACTGAGGCACATAAGCCAAGGAGGGAAAGCATAGTTGATGGGGGGGGGCTAAGGGTGCCCCACTGTAACCTACTGAACCCAGTCATGGGAGGGGTCACCCATCCCCCTCACTGTGAAGTTGGCTGCTCCCACTGGCAGCACAGCTCAAGGATGCTCCCTCTGTGATTCGCTGTTGCATATATAGCAGCTTGTGCTTCTCACCACCCCCTGGCAGTTAGAAGTTTCTGGCTCCTCACTCCATAGGTGGGAGAAAGCACAAGACACTCCCATCGCCCCTGCCACCTCCAAACCTTTTTCTCCTCGATCCAAGCCCCTGCTTAGTGCCTTGCCCGTGACATCTCAACATAGAGATGGGGCAAAAGGGTACCTGCAAAAATCCTGGGATAGCTCCCCTCCAGCATGGTACATGTGGTCCAGAGTGAAGGGAAAGGGGAGTAGCCTGCCCCCTCTTCCAACACGTTTAGTAATTTGTGATGTAAAAAAACCTGCTGTGACGGTACAAATGGAGAAACAGATCTTTCTATACATTATTACAGAGATTAAGTGGCACTGTTATGCAAAGGTGCATTGGAGTTAGAGATGCTAGAATGCATAGTCCACCACCACACACTTTTATTTCAAAAAACACTACCAACCTATCAGAATATATCCTTACTCCTTAGAGTAGGCTGCCAGTGTGATAAGCATGACTGAGATACTAAAGAACTCAGAGTTATATGTAGTTAAAATGGTCTGTATTGTTCCGTGGTGTGATGGTTCAGCTTCAACCGTGCTTGTTTCAGCCTCAAACGTGCTTGTTTCCCCATCTGTAGAAGGTTAAGGATTACATCCTCCTCCTCCTGCCAGCCAGAATCTTGCGTCTGAAGCAGATTTCAAGGCAGTAATAGACCTTTAGGGTCACCGCTTTGTTGTAGGTTTAAAATTAGCATTTTGAAATAAGTAAAATAATGAAATAATTGTTTTCTCTTGCATTGCAATTTGATGTTCCTGTTCAAATATTCTGTGTAAATCAATCCTGTTTTGTGCATGAATGAGGAGTGTGTGTGTTAGAAGATAAGTGTGAAGGCAATCACCAGACCAAATGTTCTAGGGAGGACAGGCAAAGGCGCCAGGAGATTACAACATGCCCCTATTGAGATATCAAAGGAGTGCAGATTGACGACTCTAAAAAATAAGGCAAGTACCTATCAGTCAAGATAGCTGTGATCAAAACCAGCATGGGGTAAGTCCCCGAGAGACTGATGAAGGAATAAAATAAGAATAATTTTAAAAAACAAGTGCTCGTCAAACGGCAATTGATTACAGCATGACGATACAAAACTCATTGGTCCCAATGAAGTTAAGATCACTATATAAACAGGGTGCTTTGCCATGAAATTTTGGGTTGGTCTTGCCAAGACTTCCCCGGAGCATCGTGTCACAACCAACAGAACCTGGCTCCTCTCTACCCGTGATCAACCTAGCTGGCCACTAGGTTGCTCCGAACTCTGTACTGGTAACTACATCTACTGGTGGGACAGCGTGAGTGTGATTGAATGCATATGCTAAGTGTTGTATCTCCAATAAATGCAGCATATTGCCTTTTCCCCTGAAAAAGATCCTGTGTGCTTCTTATAAGCATAACACAGTAGTGGTGGGATACTGGAAGAAACAGGGGAAGGGAGGCATTCTGGGGAATACATTTTCAATGCCCAAGTGGGTCTTTGCAAACTTGTCAATATGATGTATTTATGTATTTTTAATCACACCTCCAGCTGCACCAAATAGCACATAGGGCAGCACATTCTGCAAACAAAGGTAAGAGACTACAATTCCCCTGCTGCATCAAGACACACTGCACTAGAAGCACATGTGAGAAGCAGCAGCAGCTTTAAGTCCTTGTTTCCCCCACATACACACACTGAATAGATCTGCACAGAGAGCTATAGATGTCTATGTCTCAGTCACCACTGGACACATGCAGGTGAACATGTCTATGAAGGGAGGCTGTAGACCAACAGGCAAGGAGAGAGAGCACGTTGGCCAACACCTTAGAGAGAAGTAATGAAGGAAGAACAAACAACACCTGTAGTCACCTTCCTGGTTCCAGGCCTCTGCTCAGGAGGACATGCTTCTCCCTGCCCTGGGAGATCAGAAACTCCCAAGATTGGGAAATTCTCCCCCTGCACCCAGAATGAGCAGGAAACCTTTTATTAGAAACCAAGCTGCAGCTAGAGGGAGCAGGAGTTTGTACTCAGCCTTTACCACACATTTATCTTAGAAGCCAGTCAGTGTAATGCACCGGTGATGTTCCCAGAGCAGCAGTGACACCCGGTGGGCAGTCAGGATAATGCACGGACTGCATCTGCCCTGGAGCAGCAGTGACACCCAGTGGACACACAGAGTAATGCACAAACTGTTTATTCAGAAGCAGCAGTGACACCGCTGGCTAGTCAGGGGTAATGCATGGACTGTCTCTTCTATTGAGCAGTGGTGACACCCAGTGGCAACTCAAAGTAATGCGCAGAGTGTATCTCAGGAAAAAAAACAGTAACACGCCGTGGCCAGCCGTGGGCAGCGCCAGCCTCTTCTGGTGGCAGCTGCAACCCTCTTTGCCATGAGGCCCTGCCCCTCCTGTGGCTCCACCCCCTGCTCCTCCTCAGTGAAGTGCCAGCCCCGCCTCCTCTCCTCCAAGGCCCTGGCCCATAGCCATGTCAGAGGCCAGAAGCCAGAGTCAGGCAGGGTGAAGCGGCTGCCACACTAGCTGATGTCAGAGTGCAGGCAGCCGCAGAGCTTCCCCATCTTGTCCTCCTGCTGCTTGGGACCCCAGGGCTCCTCAGCTCCTTACTGCCCTTTGACCGCTCACCGCCCATAAGAGCCTCCCTGGTGCGGGGTCCAGCTACGGGGCCAGCACAGCCCTCAGGGAGCAGGATTCAGGAACCCAGGCCAGAGCACATCAGTCTGGGATGCTGTGCTGAGCCTTGGACCCTCCACCTGCCCTGGGTGATGCACCTTTGTGAGCGGACACACGGGCCAAGGGCTACTCTCGGTCCCCCCACTCACGTCCTCTGAAGCAAGCCAGAGTTGGTAGGGAGGAGGACTAGAGTGGCGTGACCAGGGAAGTTCACCCAAGAAGGAAGAGAGCTGAGGACTGAGCAAGTTGCTCTCCACATAGTTACCGTACTTCAGGAAGCCTCCATAGCACCACACAAGTCCTTGAGAGGGGACAAACGACTCCCCCAAGCTTATCGTGCCTCACATAGATGCAAAGGCCTTTTCTCAGAGACCCACCCCATGCTGACAAGAGTTCTTGCAGTCCTACCTCAATACTTAACTTAAGCAAATTTCTATTTGTTCTGACTCCACAGATCACTGTCTGGTTTCCATCTCCCTGGATGGTCTCAGGGTGGCTGCTCCTTTTGGTCTCTGCCACAGGTTGGTCATTCTCTCATCTACCCAAAATCAATAGGAACTGAAAAGAGAGAGAGAGAGAAAACACTTGTAAGTTAGGCAAGCACTGGTGCATGGAAGACTTAGACAGACAGAGACACACACACACACACGTCACCTGGCTGCTACTCACTGGATCCCCTTCCCTATACCTCTCCAGCCTACCCAGGGCCTAAAATGCTCATCACTCATAAGGAACTATAATCAACCAGGTCTCTCCACACCCTCAGTCCACGACACCCAGGCCTGCCCAGGATGCTCTGGTTCTCTGAAGAAAGGAACGGTTGAGTATGGAACTGGAGAACAATGTGGTCTCCAGTGACTCTCACCAGATGACATGGAAGGACAGACCAGAAACTACAGAGCATCTCTACTTGCACGCAGGTCACCCTCCTTCACATTTAGTTATGGGGACGAGGGGGACACTTCCAGACAATTACCAGCCAAAGACACTTCTACTATCTCCTGTCATTGGATATGGGCAGGTGTAGAAACCTGTGGGGGATGCAGATTTGGGTGTCAATAGCTCTGTGCCTAGATGGGTCATGTTAGGTATAGATTTACAGGTGGAGAGGCATAAAAGGAAGTGACTTATTGTTGCTGCTGTCTCTAGTCTAGTGGATGCAATGTAGAGCTGACGGGACCTGTCTGCTTCCCTAAAATTATGTTTTAAGTGCTTGGGTAGTCAGAGCCCTCAGAGAGCAGTGAGAGGCCATTCACAGGGAGCTGATCCCTGTGTGCAGGCCCTTGCAGGGGGAGGTGGCAGAGGCCTTGCACCTGTGGTGTACCTAATGGTGTAATGGGAAAGGGGATTGTGGTTGAGAGCCTTCACAGCATTGCAAACTCCAATGATAACTTTCATATTTCTTCTTGGGTTGTGTTTAGAACCAAGGGAAAAGAAGTTTGAGGGTCAGAGTCCAGCCCTGTTGTGAAATGGAAAGCACACCTGAGCAAGTGCTTCATGGGCCCCCCACTGCCTATCAAACTTCTCCATCAATGAGTGGGAGTGAATCTCTTCCTGTCTTGGGTGTGTTGAGTTCACACAGGTTTTTTGCTCCCTCGGGGTGGGGTGTGGTCTTTGGCTGAAGGTGACATGGTTTGGTAGCCTTGAGAATGCTATGTTACTCCTGGGGGAATTCTGTGCCACTGTACATGTTCATAATTAATGAGCTGCACATGTTTTTAATTTTTTGCTCAAAAAAAAACTTCTGCTAGAAAGTTGCTGCAGTTCCACCTTTCCCCGCCCCCCTCCCCCCGAGGGCTCTGTGGCACTAGATCAGAGCAGCAGCTCCCAGGAGAAAACTTCTGCAGTTCCGCCTTTGGCCCACCAGAGGACACTGTGGCGCTAGAACACAATAGCCGCTCCCAGTCAGCCTTTTTCACAGCACCTGTTGGGCCAGGTCAGGAGACGGGCTATGGGGAGACAGAGTCTCATAAGGGCTAGTGAGGGAGGACAGACAGGGGCAGGGGCTGAATGGGAGTGGAGGTGCAGGGCCACATGGGCAGAGGAGGAGGGAAGCGCAGAGCTGAGCTACAGGGGGAAGGGGGTGGCTGAGCGGGTGCACAGACACATGGGGACAGGGGGAGGAGGTGCAGGGCCAGATGGGGGGAGTGGATGGGAGAGTGGGGGTGAGTGACACATGGGGATGGGGGAGTGGGTGTCTAAGTGGGGGTGCACAGAAACATGGGGGTGCAGGGGCAGATCTGCCTCACTGAATGGGAGAGGCTAGGGGTCAGCCACAGTCTGCAGGGGGGAAGCTCCCTAACAGTTCCTCCCCCCCAAAAAAACAAAACAAAAAAACAAACACACCCTGTTCCATACTTTTTCCACACATACTCAACATGCCTCCAAGTTCACATCCAGGCTCCTTCCCAGCAATTACTTCCCTCTCCCTCAGCTCCTCCATTACTCCTGACTTCCCCATGCCTTTGCACTGCTTCTGAGGGATGCAGGAAATACGGTTCCATATTGTAGTTTTGTGATGTTATGAGTGTAATATCTCTCACTGAAAGATGACAGGGCCAGAAAAAGTTAATTAACTCACCGACTGACCTGACCCATGGGTGAACTTTAGAGACTGGCTAGGAAGATAGGTAAATGAATAGAGCTTTGAAACGTAAGTCTGTATTGTTAGAGGTAAAAGGGTAGATGTTTGCTCAGGGCTTGTGACATAGGCAAACTAGTTTTAATTCAAAGATCAAAAAAGAAATATTAACATTTATAATGATACTTAAGTGAAATAGTATTATTGGCTATATGTCTCTTTGAAGGTTGTGGTAACCTATATCTAAACTGTTTAATGGATAAATGATCCTGTGCTAATTGCCATGATGTTTAGAAGAAGGAAAGTTGAGCCTATTGTTTTCTCAGGCCAAAAGGCTGCTGGAAATGTATAAAAACCTTGGGACACTATCCTTCTGCATCTCAGATCTGCTTTGGGTTTCAAGAGGGGGAAACCTTAAGCCACAAGGATTGAGATCCTCAGTCACTGACTGGAGTCATCCTGAATATAAACATTAAATTATAACCTATGGACTATATCTAAAAGCACTTTTGGCAACTACAAGCTCACCTCTGCTATGTATCTGAACCTCATGAATTAAATTCAAGTCTGTATGTATATTAATCTTTTAACCAACTCTCTCCTTTTTTAATTTTTTTTTAATTTAGTTAATAAAAATTGGCTATAAGCATGTATTTTGGGTAAGATCTAAGTTATAATTAAACCTGGGTGTGTGGCTGATCCTTTGGGATTGGAAGAACCTTTTCTTTTATATGATAAGATTTTCAGTAATCATCATCATATCTGACGTGTGTGTCTGGACTGAGGCCTGAGGCTGGGTACTTTAAGGAAACTGCGTTGTTTGAACTTCTAAGTAACCAGTGAAGTACTATAAAAGCTGTTCTGTGCTGGCTTGGTAAATCTAAGTATTAAAATATCCACCAGCGTTTGGGGTTTGTCTGCCCCATTTTGTTTGCAGTTCACCCTGATTAAGTGACCTCAGCTGACTCCCACGGGCAGCACCCTCACAACTTTATATCAATTACTCACAGTTCTGTATTAATATGCCTAGTAAGGAATTATTTGTCAAAAAAAAATCTGAATTTTTGTCTGCATTAGACATACTTGCCAACAGGTATTTTGAAATAAATGACCAAAAAATTGAAATGGGTGTGATTATATTGTGTTATTTTGACAAACAAAATATGCAGAATTTTGCAGAATTTTAAAATATTGTGCACAGAATTTTTTATTGCAGAATTTTAATTTTTTTGGCACAGAATTCCCCTAGGAGTAACACTCCTCTCTCCTTGAGAGAAGAGTCCCCAGCCCTCCTTCCCAGAGCTGGGTTCAGTGAACTCTCCCTCCCAGTATCTGGAGCCCTCAGCTCTCATTCCCAGAAATGGGTTCTGTTCCTTTCCTCCCTGCAAGAGCCAGTCTTGCTCCTTGCAGCACACACCTGCAGCTACTTCCTCACTCCTGCTACAGGAGCTCAGCCATCTGCCCTGTGTGAGCCCAGGCTCCCACCAGAGATCCCTTCCCCAGGGACTATCCCAGGAACCTGTCCCCTCCTCCCTTATTTCCCCAGGTCTCTCCTGAGTTAATCACAAGACCTCCTCAATTCTTATTTGCCCTCCCCATCTGGAGAGGAAAGCTTAACTTGTCTCACACGAACCTTAATTTTTCCAGCTATGGGTCTGATCCAAAGTAACCAATGCCCAGGCGGGGTGTCAAACAACCCATCATCCAGCAAGGGAGCTACAATGTAATGACTCACCTGCATGAGGCCACACCAGAGGAATTACTCAACCTTGCTTGGAGAGACTCAGCAATGCCCCCCAGACATGCCTGGACTTGTGCTGGGGGTATAAAACAGGCAGAGTGGACACATACTGGGCCCTTCTCCTGCCCCCACCTATGCTGCAAGCAACCAAGACACCGAGAAGACGACAAGACTCCAACACAGGAGATTGGCCCAGGTTTAAGGAACAAACCTGTATATTAAGGATTGCAATATCCAGTGGGGTGAGAAAAACTGCTTAATCTAGTTGCTGCCCAGTCTAATGGAGTTGAGAGTTTAAACTGCATGCTTATATTTTATTTCTTTTGGTAACTAACTGACTTTCTGACTATCACTTAAAATCTACCTTTTATAGTCAAACTTGTTTGATTGTTTATCTTTACCAGTGAGTTTGTACAAAGTGTGGGGCAAATCTGCTGAGGTTTGCAAAGGTTGGTGTAGGTCCACTTTCCATTGTTGAAGTGGTGAACCAATTAATACATTTGCACTGCCCCTCTTGAGCAGGGCAAGATGGTATATTCCTGGGGTACAGTGCTGGGAACTGGGGGGATATGGCTAGTGCCTTTCTCTGGGAGCATCCATGCAATCTAGCTGGGTGTGGGGCTCCACATGCAGTTGTGCTGAGTGATCACAACTCCTGTAGAGCTTGCTGCTGGTCACTAGCAAGGCATTGTGAGAAGCAGCCCAGACTGGTGAGAGTTCAGGGGGCACAGTCCCAGGCTGCACCCCTGGGGATCCCATCACAGACAGGGTGCACTCACTGCTAGTGGTGCCTCTTCCTGGCCACTCTGGGGGATTAGCTCTACAGTTGCCATTAGCTCCTCACCTGGTGTCTCTCTCACCCTGGGGACCGGTCTCACTCCAGGAACTGCAGCTGCCTCTTCATGACCAGGCCCTCCAGCCAGGTCATCATCCATGTTTCCGCCTCCCAGGGTTACCCAAAGTCCTTCTATGCAAACAGTCTCAGGAAGTCATCTCCTGTACTGCCCTGATGGTGCCACTTCCCCAGCAGACAGTAGGGGAACCTGGGTCTACCCTCGAGTCCAGGTTCCAGTCCAGGGACCCTCAACCCAGCAGTTCTGGGCTTTACTCTCCTAGTCCTCACTGCTCTTTCCCTAGACTACTTTCTACAATTCCTACCCCCCACCCTGGGAGTACCAGTTCTAAGCTCTCCACCCTAGTAACAACTCTCCTCACCCAGGAGCAGCCTCCAAACACTCCTCCTGCTTCCTGTTGCCAGCTTTATAGGCCCTGCCCAGCTGAGCCTGCTTGCAGTCAATTCCCTGCTCCCTGGCTCTTCCTCCAGGTGCAGCCTGTGGAGTTAATAGACCTGGCTAGTCACCTAAACCCCTTCCAGGCCTGGGTGGGGTGGACACCCCACCACAAAGCTGGTGCCAGTTAAATATAGGATAATTACTGTTTGAGATTTACAAACATTAAAGAGCTTTGGTTATTGCTTGAAAACAAGTTACATTTGACATGCATTTTATAAACAATTGATTAATAACTTGGAGCTTCCCTGAAAGTTTTATTAATTAGGGCATGAATAATTAACAATCAAAGCCAGCATCTTCACTTTCTACATTATCCTGAATAAGGAGGATTTTTCGCTGCATATTTATATATTCACGATGAAACAAGTGATTATATGTTCTTATAGAGCAGTTGTAAGCTTTGCCACAGGAATAAGGCTATTGAAAAAGAAAAGCAAACAGCATGAGGCAGTGAAGTAGCTACCAGCTCCGTAAAACCTCCATCTCACAAACAACCTACTAGAACATAGCTAGTGGAAAAGATTCTCTGTTTCCTAATTTGTAATATGGGGATGACAACACACTTTCCTTTGAATCTGTGAATGAAAAGCCCTCCACAGGGGCAGCCATTTTGATTATGCTAGCACATGACCCCAATTCCCGCGCACACACACCTTTGAAGGCTAGCTGCCTTGGTGCAGTTAGAAGCATTAAATACTAATTAACAGTTACTGGAAAACTTGATTCTGCTGCAGACTTTCTGTTCAGTGATTCCAAAGAGCTCTGATCTACATAGGCAGAAATTTGTCCTTTACATGACTGGCCCCATAAAGGTTTTGGCCCTGGCTCAATCAAATACTGGTGCACTCGAGCAGGGCTACACACTCATGCAGTCAGTGGGTGTTTCCAGGCCTAGGACTTTCCCCAGCACCTGGGGAATGGGCAGAGGAGGCACCAACTCCCAGGATACACCCAAGGTGGCAGCCATAGAGATGACCAGCTGTCCTCATGCGTCGCTCTCTGTACCGGGTTTACTACAGCACCCATGGCGCCATCGCACTGGGCCCACACTTGGAAGGGGTCCATAACGACACAAGCCCCAGCATCTTGGCAGTGGGTCCCTCTCCCAGGCTGGAGGCAGGGCCGGCCTGGCTGCTTCTAGTGCAGACAGAGACTTGGCCAGTGGGGAGAGAGACAGGGTCGGCACCACCATGCTGTGCAACGGACACTTGACAAAATTACCGTACTTAGTGATGGAGATTGGGGGCGTTATGTCATTCAGTCATTCAACATTTCTTGACAAATTACCACGGGCCTCAAAATTTTTACCCTGGACACGTTGCTGATCCCTGGAGAGAGAGAGACCAGGCCCCTGGGACTCCTCCCTTCACACAGCTCCTTGGGACCCCCCAGCCCAGCTCCACAGAGACCCACTGTCCCCAGCCGAGCCCTGCAGAGGGGCTACTGACACAATGGTGTGTGTGTGTGTGTGGGGGGGGGTGTCAGTGCTTCAATTGGTGGAGTTATACACAGGGCAGTGCCACAGCTGGCCACCAGAAGTCACTGCCCAAATGGTGTGGGGGAGGTCTACACACAGGTCATCCCCTGCCCCACCTGGGGTCACTCCCCCAAGGGGGGGAACCCAGCCCACTGCCCAAACTTTAACCTTAACCCTTCTTATGTTTTTATTGTGATGTTGTATTTACCATATTTAATACATTATTAAAAACAAATCTTAAGGAAATTATTTATGATCCTATGACTTCACTGGTGCCTGAATTGCTGGTTGTCACAAATGGCTACCTCTGAACCAGGGGAGGGGCAGACAGCTGTTCCTCCTGTCACAGTTTGCTACTCCTGTGAAATCTCTTTAAAATCTGGACACAAGTAAAACAAGATTTTGCTAATTTAGAACACATACATATTAAATTAGAACACTCTCATTTTATGAGTGTCCCAATTTAAAATAAAGATTTCACAGAAGTCAAAACTCTGACATGGTCCAACCCATCTGTCACAACTCCCTAGACCCAGGAATGGGAAATTGTGGGTGTAGCAAATGTGGCAGGACAGCCAAAAAAAAAAAAAAAAAATCTAGGTGTCAGTAACTCCTCATAGTAGGAAATTGGGACATCGAGCAGTTTGTGATGCTACAGCCCCGGCCCAGCTTTGCCCACCCCATTGAGCCAGTTTTGTGCCCTGCAGGTAGTCACTACGGTGTAACATTGCCATGGTACTACAGAGAAGATGGTGGCACATTTCCCACTCCTGAGACACCAGGGGCCCCACCTGTTTGGGTTGCTGGCTGCCTGGCTCAGCTGGGCCCTAGGCTGCAGCTCTAGCTGGAGGCGGGCGGGGGCAGGTGGGGTTTGTTAGCCTCAGTCTCTGTGCTTAGTAGGCTGCTCTGGGTACAGGATGTGAGGAGGTTTGAGGGACCCCCCCAGCCAGAGTCTTGCTGCCCAAGGAAGGTGAGACCTGTGGCAGGCTTTGGAGCAGGTGGTTCAGCAGCCAGAAGACCGCATGCTTGTACATCCCTGAGCAGCAGGTTGCGCACTGCATGTAGCAGTGCGGGGGGCAGGTTCTGCTGGGTGGATGGTGCAGGAAACGGGCCCGGAGGTGACAGGGCCAACAGCGGGATAGCTCAGTGGTTGTCCCCTCCCCTTGCCTTTATCCCAAAGAAGTCTGCACCTAACCAGAATGCTCACATCCTCTGAAGGAAGCTAGAGGCAGTACAGACAAGGAGCAGAGTGCAATGACCAATTATTCACACCCAGTGATGTGGAAGGCAGAGAGTTGAGGCCTGAGCATCTCTGATTACAGGCTATTTGCCTTCCTGGAAGATAACCATAATTCAGGAAAACTAATACTTTCCCTTCCCTGGGCCATGACAACTCCCTGAGTGGGAAGCCAGGGCTCCCCCAACCTTCACATGCCCCAGTTAGATTCAAGGACTTTTTTCTCATGGACCCACCCCATGCTAACATAACACGTTTCTCTCCATAGACAAGGGTGTTTGCAGCACTCTTTCAATACTTAGCTTAAGCAAATTTCCATTTGCACCTACTCCACAGCTCGCTGTCTGGTTTCCATTCCTCTGAATGGGCTCAGGTTGCCTGCTCCTTCTCCTGGTCTCTCCTCCAGGTTGGCCATTCTCTTATCTGCCCAATGTCATTAGGAACTGAAAAGAGAACGTAGGCCAGCACTGGCGTGTGGAGGACAGACATGGGCAATAGGGTCACCTGGCTTCTGCTTCCTGGAGCCCCCTTCCCTAGTCCCCTCCAGCCTAGCCAGTGCTTGAAGTGATCAGCTCTGGTAAGGGACTATAGTCCTGCAGGTCTCTCCCTACCCCCATCCCATCCCATCCCATGCCTGGCCAGGATCCTCAGGTCCTCTGAAGGACCAGAAGATGGTTTTCTTTGGCAGTACTCGATATTGTGTCCAGTGACTCACACCCAGTGACTTGGAAGGACAGACAAGGAATAACAGAGGGTCCCGAGTTGCAGGCAGGTTTTCCTCCTTCACATTCAGTCTTGGGGAGCAGGGTGATGCTCCTAGCCCATTAACAGCCAAATGCAGGGCTCCAACCTCCCCAGGACCCATCCCATGCAAACAAGAATCATCTCTCTGCTCTCAGGGAGGCACCTTGCTACTCAGACACTGGATAGAGAGACATCATTTCAGCAAAATACACAGCTGCTCCTCCTCCATCACCAGACAGAACTCTTGGGCTCCTCAGCTCCTGCCAAGTTGGATGTCTGAGCTGCTCAAGTCCTCTTCTTCCAGCTCCTCATCTGGCTGGGCTGCTCCATTGGCCTGACAAGTCCTCTGCAAGAACAGCAAATAACCCAAGAGCCATCGCTGCCCAAACCTGTGCTGGGGTCTGAGCTTCTTCTTCCCTGTCTCATCCATGCTAGAGCAGACCTAGATTAAGAGAGAGAGTCAACAATGATTAAGGCTAAGATTATGTCACAGAGATCACAGAATTCATGACTTCCAGAGATCTCAGTGAAATTTTCCGCCTCAGCCCTGGGGCAGTGAGACCGGAACTGTGAGCCGGTGGGGACCCGTAGCTATCAGCCACCGTTGGCAGCAGGAGCCCCCTGCAGCCCCCAGCAGCCATAGGTGATGGGGGAGCTCCCACAGGCCTATGCCACAAAAGATGGAACCCATATCTCCCAGCTACTGTGAGCACTGGGGCCCCCCAGAGCTCCCAGCCAGCACATGTGACAGGGGGACCCTGGAGCTCCCAGCAGCCATGGGTGGCGGGAGGATCCCGTAGTAGACCCATGCCATTGCAGATGCACCCCCGTAGCTCCAGCCACTGCATGTGGCGGAGGGACCCCAAATGCTGGGGGGGGTGCAGCTCCCAGCTGCCACAGCAGGCAGCAGGGGAACCCCGCAGCTCCCAGACACCGCGGGCAGACTCTGGAGTTCCGCAGCCCCATGCCATTGCAGATGGACCCCATACCTCCTAGCCATCACAGGCAGACCCTAGAGCTCCCATTTGCCACATGTGGCAGCGGGACCCAGGAGCGCCCAGCCACTGTGGGCGGGGGCAGGGCCCTACAGCTTCAGCTGCTGCAGACAGCAGGGGAACCCCACAGCTCCCACAGGAAGACCCTGGAGCTCCCAGCAGCCATGGGTGACGGGGGAGCCCCCACAGGCCCACACCCACCCGCAGCTTTTCAGACCCAGGAGCTCCCAGCAGCCATGGGATTAATCTGAATTTATATAATTCGAATTTAGGAAACCGATTTTATAAATTCGAATGTATTCGGCCACACTAGGCACATTAATTCGGTGGTGTGCGTCCAAGCTACCGTACTAGCATCGATTTCCAGAGCGTTGCATTGCGGGTAGCTTTCCCATAGCTATCCCATAGTTCCCGCAGTCTCCACCCCCCTTGGAATTCTGGGTTGAGACCCCAGTGCATGATGGGGCAAAAAACATTGTCGCAGGTGGTTCTGGGTACAGCCTCCCCCTCCCTCCCTGAAAGCAATGGCAGACAACCATTTCGCGCCTTTTTTCCTGAGTGAACTCTGCAGACTCCATACCGCAGCAAGCATGGATCCCGCTCAGCTCCAGAACGCAGTCATGAACATTGTAAACACCTCGCGTGTTCTCGTGGAGTTTATGCTTACCCAGGACCAGAAAAAAGAGGTGAGGAGGAGGAGGCGGCGACTGCAGCGCAGCGACAAGCGTGATGAGGACATGGACATGGACCGTGAATTCTCTCAGACCGCGGGCCCCGGTGCTTTGGAGATTATGATGTTAATGGGCCAGGTTATAGGTTTGGAACGCCAATTCTGGGCCCGGGAAACAAGCACAGACTGGTGGGACCGCATAGTGTTGCAGGTGTGGGACGATTCCCAGTGGCTGAGAAACTTTCGCATGCGTAAGGGCACTTTCATGGAACTTTGTGACTTGCTTTCCCCTGCCCTGAAGCGCCAGAATACCAAGATGAGAGCAGCCCTCACAGTTGAGAAGCAAGTGGCGATAGCCCTGTGGAAGCTTGCAACACCAGACAGCTACCGGTCAGTCGGTAATCAATTTGGAGTGGGCAAATCTACTGTGGGGGCTGCTGTGATGCAAGTAGCCAAAGCAATCACGGAGGTGCTGCTACGAAAGGTAGTGACTCTGGGAAATGTGCAGGTCATAGTGGATGGCTTTGCTGCAATGGGGTTCCCTAACTGTGGTGGGCCGATAGATGGAACGCATATCCCTATCTTGGGACCGGAGCACCAAGGCAGCCAGTACATAAACCGCAAGGGGTACTTTTCAATGGTGCTGCAAGCACTGGTGGATCACAAGGGACATTTCACCAACATCAATGTGGGATGGCCAGGAAAGGTACGTGACGCTCGCATCTTTAGGAACTCTGGTCTGTGTGAACGGCTGCAGCAAGGGACTTACTTTCCAGACAAGAAAATAACCATTGGGCATGTTGAAATGCCTATAGTTATCCTTGGGGACCCAGCCTACCCCTTAATGCCATGGCTCATGAAGCCATACACAGGCACTCTGGACAGTAGTCAGGAGCTGTTCAACTATAGGCTGAGCAAGTGCAGAATGGTGGTAGAATGTGCATTTGGACGTTTAAAAGTGCGCTGGTGCAGTTTACTGACTCAGTTAGACCTCAGCGAAACCAATATTCCCATCATTATTACTGCTTGCTGTGTGCTCCACAATCTCTGTGAGAGTAAGTGGGAGACATTTATGGCGGGGTGGGAGGTTGAGGCAAATCGCCTGGCCGCTGATTACTCGCAGCCAGACACCAGGGTGGTTAGAAGAGTACAGCAGGGCGCGCTGCGCATCAGAGAAGCTTTTTAAACCAGTTTCATGACTGGCCAGGCTTCGGTGTGAAAATTCTGTTTTATCTGCCATTCTGATTGCTGGCATTAGCCACTCTTTCCTGTAATCTCCTGTAAATGTAGTTTCATTCCTTTTAATTATTTACTTTTGGGAAGTAGAAAACCCTCCATTAGGGCAACTTACCTGGCAAAGTGGACGAGGTTCTCCCACTGGGTGTCTGAAAGTAGCCTCTCCCCAATGCACTCTTCGCTGCAGTCAATCTTGGAATACCTGTTTCTCCTGAAAAATCAGGGCCTGGTCCTCTCTTCTGTTGAGGTTCATCTAGCAGCCACCTTGGCTTTTCATCCGCCGATGCACGGTAGATCGGTGTTCTCACATGAGGTGTCCGTCAGGTTCCTGAAAGGCCTTGAAAGGCTCTTCCCTCCTGTTAGGGATCCTGTCCCACAATGGGACCTCAATCTGGTTCTCTCCAGACTCATGGGTACGCCCTTTGAGCCTTTGGGCGCTTGTTCCCTTTCTCACCTATCGTGGAAAGTCGTCTTCCTTGTGGCAGTGTCGTTGGCTAGACGAGTGTCATAGATTAAAGCCCTGACCTCGGACCTGCCATATACGGTCTTCTACAAAGACAAGGTACCTCCCTGTGTTCTGTCCTAAGCCGCACAAGACCAATGAGGAGAGGTGGCTGCATGCTCTGGATGTCTGACGTGCCTTGGCGTTTTACCTTTCACAGGTCGAGACAACTCTTCATTGTGACAGCGGACAGGATGAAGGCCCTGCCGGTGTCCTCTTAGAGGATCTCCAACTGGATCACTTCCTGCATCCGGACCTGTTATGAGTTGGCGCAGGTTCAACCACCGCCATTGGTGAAGGCCCACTCGACGAAAGCGCAAGCATCGTCGGCAGCCTTTCTGGCACATGTCCCCATCCAGGACATTTGCAGAGCCACTCCGTGGTCTTCAGTTCACACGTTCACGGCACACTACGCCATCACCCAGCAGGCCAGGGATGACGCTGGGTTTGGCAGAGCTGTGTTACATGCTACACACCCATGAACTCATACCCGCCTCTGTTGGTACTGCTTGGGAGTCACCTAACATGGAATGGACATGAGGAAGCACTCGAAGAAAAGACAGTTACCTTTTTCATAACTGGTGTTCTTCGAGATGTGTTGCTCATGTCCATTCTATGACCTGCCCTCCTTCCCCACTGTCGGAGTTTTCAGCAAGAAGGAACTGAAGGTGAGAGGAGCCGGCAACGTCCATTATACCGCAGCATATGCGCACCACTCCAGGGGGCACCAGAGCCGGTCCCCTATGGATACCACTGAGGGAAAAACTTTCAGCACCGGTGCATATGGTGAGCACACACACTTTACATGGAATGGACATGAGTAACACATCTCAAAGAACACCAGTTATGGAAAAGGTAACTGTCTTTTCTTTAACTGTCAGTCCACAGTATCAACCACATTTATTAGGGTGGTGATGATCAGGGCTTGCTATCCTAAGGGAGGGTAAAAAACTAATAAGCAAGGGGAAAAATGGTCAAAAGAAAAAAGGGATTGGGGACAAACCAGATGGGCTGCTAAATAGTGGCTAGGTGGAGATCTCAGTTACATGTGGAAACTCAGGCCTAAACCCTTGTCAGATGGCATTAAAAATAGCAACTTGGAATGTATGCTTCATTCTGAGTGCTTGGTGGAGGTGGTTGTGCTCTGTTTTTGGAGGGGCACAGTTTGGATTACAGTGTACATCCAGGAAACAAGACTTTGTTTTAGGTGAAATTTTTTGGGAATTAAAAGGGCTTGGAAGGAGGCCCAATACTTACCCTGGAGTTGAGATAAAACATTTTTTAAGTATACACTTTTGATGTAGAGGATGTTTAAAATTTCAGCCTGGAAGGGGCTTTTTTTCCTGCTATTTGGGTAAGACATATTGTGTCACTATGCCCTGTAGCATCAGAAGCTGGGGAAAAATCTTTTAATAGAATATTTTCTCTTCTTATTGACAGCTTGTAAACATTTTTTTCCAGAGAGATTGTAATTGTTTAGTTGCAGTGACTGAGTGAAACAACCAAAAGGTTTAGTGCTGAATAAACTTACTTATGCGTGGTATGTGATGTTACAGGATGCTACTTAGGCTCGGCTGAAAATCTAATTTCATATCTTAAATAGCACAAAACAATGTTAATGTAATATTAGGGTTGTACAGTTAAGCATTTAACACTTATGAAATTATAATGTTAAGTTTATGATGTAGATCACATAACTAAATGCTATATCATAATGCAGACTTGCCAGGAGGCACAGTTAAAGTTATGCACTCAACTAGAACTTTTACATTTCCTAATTTTGTAATGTTACATTGTTCAGTCCTAATTCTGTGTTAGCATACTTGTTTAAATTTAATTTCCTAGTACTTTTAGGGAAAATAAATGTTTCAGAAGTAGCATTTTGATATTTGTTTGTTTGTTGCGCTAGCCCTATCTAAAAATGTGTGGCTAGAACTGTTTTAATAAAAGAAGAAATTATTCTCACTCACCAAAATTCCATAGAAAATTATAGCTGAAAACTTCAATAATTGGGAAAGTTTGTGTGGGATATGGATTGATAACAGAACTGATCTGAAATCTGGACTATAATGGTATTTGCTAGATTGCCAGGTGAATGCTGTAATACATCCCAGCTATATTTTAAACTCAATTCACTGTCTGCAAATGCTCAATCGTTGAGGAATTCCTACTGCACTAAAGTTTTTGTGAAGTCCAGGACTTTTGTTGAGAGCTTGTAAAACACGGGGTCTCAAAGTCCCTGCCCGCAGGCCATCTGTGGCCTGAGAACCTCCCCACTGCAGCCACGGAGGAGAGACGCATGCAGCCACTCTGCCGGCAATGTCTGCTGCAGGCGCTGCCCCCCACAGCTCCCATTGGCTGGGGGAATGGGACAGAGATACCATCACTAATCGCTGGGCAGAGTCAGCCATGGAGGCAGCATCACTTTTGTCCACAAAGAATATAAACAAGTCAAAATACCAAACACAACTATCTGATGCACACCTTGCAGCAATCCTGAAGGTTTCAACTTTTCAGTCACTGAGGCCAAACATCAACAAACTGACAGAACTGAAGCGTTGCCAGGTGTCTGGCAAACACTAAAAATTCTCTGGCAGGCAAAGAATTGTATAAAGTTGTATGACAGTTTTATTATTTCCAAGAAATTCGAACTAAAAAATACAATATCTTTTCCGAACACCATCTTCAGTGACATTATTGGCCCGCTGGAAGGATTTGAGGACTGGCACTGGCCCTAAGGTAAATTGAGTTTGAGACCCCGATGGGTCTTCAAATAATATTTATAATACTTCAATGGTGAGAATTTTGGTATTGGAGGCCTGCAGAATTGGGCCACTTGTTAATTTTCTTATCATTCAAACAAAAAACAACCCCCCAACCACAAAACAAAACAAAACAAAATTCAAACCCTTACTTGAATTATTATTGTGCCCTTAAAAGGGCAGGAACAGATATAAACCAATAATAATGTAATCCAGAGAGAGAATCAGATCCTATTTAAAAAAAGTCAAATAAAAATTAGGTATGTTTGATTGTTACATTACAGTTTATCCCTTTTGTCAATTCCCTGCAAATTATTTTAATTTCTGGTCTTTTTCAAGTAATTTTTTTTATTCTGGTGCTTACTAATTTTCTGCTCCTTCTGTTTTGATACTTTCTTTTCTTTTTAATTCTTTGGTAAGTATTGCTTTTTTTTTTTTTTTGGCTGTGTTTTTCATCTTTTTACACATTTTTCAAGACAGTCTTATGTTTTTATATTTATAAAATGTATGTATGTGTTGGGGATTTTTTTCTTTTGGGGGGGGGGGAACTTTGGCTCAGAACCAACATTAGCTTTTAACAGAGCTGAGGCAGCTTGCTATTTGTGTGTCTGCCAGCCTAGTACTGCAGTAGATATGCTGCATCCTGCACCATCCAACACAGAATAAGGAATATCTATCATTCCTGCAAACTGCCAACTGGAATCCTAGATTTAAGCTAGACAGCATTGGAGCCAATGAATTTGCAGCATACATTCTTAGACTGCCCTGTTTTTTTATTTTGCTATACTACCGTTCCTTTCGCTCTTGTTTACTTTATTTATTAATTTTGTGCTTGTTGTTTGATAAAATGGGAAAAGACTTGTGACAGCATGAGGTAAGGGAGGGGAGGGGTGGGGCTTTGTTTCCTAAAGTAAGACTTCTTTCCTAATGCATTTAAGATTTCTTACAGAGTTGAAATGGTGTCGTATTACTTAAGTGTAGTGTGCTGATCTCCCCCCCTTCAGAGGCTATGTATTTGCATTCCAGCCTCATTTGGATTTGGAGATGTTGTTAACCTCAGTACAAAAAGTAAACTGGTCCACAGCTGAGATCTCCCCATAACTCTTTCAGATGGCTTTCACTTTTGGATCCCTCCCTGGGGGAAAATGATTTGAGATAACCCTGTGTTATGAGAGCCTTCAGTGATGCTGCAGTTCCAAAGATACATGCATTAGCAGGGTGGATTTTTTTGCTGTATAAAAGGGGTGTGGTGTGATAGAATAACTGAAATTACAGCTGCAGAATCACAAGAGGCTACCACAGGGTGAGTAATTATTCAAGCTTGAGCCAGTGAAAGTAATATACCTATTAACTCTTATTTATTCCAAATAAGGAAGAAAAAGAGAGAAAATTATAACCACTAAATACTTGAGCTGAAAATAAATATTTCAGATTTGGAAGGCAGTTCTCTCACCTGTTTTATGATTTCTCTATAAGCAGGTTCTCTGGAAGAAGCAAGGAAAGTAACTTTTTTTTTTTAAGGCTGTAGCCCTTCAGTGCAATCCAGATACTTGGAGATAAGAAAAGTTGTTCATTAGTATGGAAAGGTCGCTAGGATGACTGTTAAGAATATTGTACACAGTGTTGTTGTAGACTTGCTGGTCCCAGAATATGAGAGCGTCAAGGTGGGTGAGGTTATATCTTTTATTGCATACATTTTTGTTGGTGAGAGAGGCAAGGTTTCTAACGTACACAGAGCTCTTACCTGATCTCTTACCAACAAAGTTGGTCCAATAAAAGGTATTACCTCACCCACCTTGTCTCTGTTAACAATGTTTATTTTAACAATGGTGTTGGATTCTGTGGTGTATTAGGTCCTACCGTGTGTGTGTGTGTGTGTGTGTGTGTTTTGGAGTGTTTCTGAATGCATACACAGTCAGCACCCTCGAACTTTTCCTAAAATATTAGGTATAGACAATGCTGTGCACCTAGATTTGCAATACATTCTTTGATTTGAGTACTGACCTTTGAGTCACAAGTATTATGAGCTCTATACAGATAATCTGCAGGCATGCAGAAGTTACTCTTCACAGATTTGCTACAGTTTTATTACTTTACAAGGCTAAAATCAGTTAATAGGGTTGATTTCTAAAAGTCACTTATATTCGATGTGTCCATTCAGCAGTCAAGGAACTTCAACAAGGATTTTAAAACATTCATTAATATAATAAGGGTGCTACTGGTTCTTTGGACTTTATTTTGCCCCTTGGCACAGCTTTTAGCTTAATTTGTTTAGAGAATGCCATTTTTTTCTTTTAGTCAAGAAACAGGTGGTGGGGATCCTTGCATCATAACAGAAATTTAGGGTATTTCATAGATAACCCACTGCTATCACAATATTCTACACTTATGTGGCACTGGCAGATCATGCAGTTTGAAGGCACTGCTAGAAATGCTATTCTGCCCAGTGCTGGAGACTGATTGGAGTGTGTCAGTACACTTGATTCCTGTATGGTGAGAAAAATTATACAGAAGGGTTATCAAAGGGGGATTGCTCCCACAATTATTACTGTTTCAACTATTTTAAAATTTGGGACTTTGACTCTACACAATACAAGTGCCAAATGCATGTATAAGTATGTAGTGAAAAGTAATGAACAGGAGAGTGGCCAGGAACCATACAGGCTGACCTCCTGAGAGTGCTGCTTCCTGGCCACCAAGTTACTCCTGTTTAGAAGCCGGAATGATGCCAAGGAGGAGACCTTTGTGACCATATGCTCTTCTGGATGTTGAGTAGCACCTTTACATTTCTATGCAGATGCTCCCATCCTGTGCTTATAAACATGACCCTTATACTCTGAGTTTCTGAGAATAAGTATGTTGGTGGGAAAGGGGCTCAAAATTTTCTTCTTCTCATTGCATAGTTCTTTGCTTAGGACCTGATTCACCATTGCCTTACTATTTCTGCAGTCATTTACACCAGTGCAAAGTGAGTGAAATACTTACATTCTGATTTGGTAGCATTTTACCTCCACTTTGCACTGGTGTAAATGACTATGCAAGATTCAGATTAAGGGTGAATTTGTGCCCCTTTTGTTTACCTTTATCTGCAGCCATGTGTCCGTTTTGTTGATGCTTGCTCTAGAGCACCACAGCTTTCAGTCTAGTCTGGCCTGCACTTTCCTCCAGAACTAAATTTGCTTTCTAAAGTTTTAAATTAAAAGTGTGGTTTACATTTTTAGAATATGGTATTCCACTTTAATCCAAATAATATTTGAATAACACACGCTTTGAAAAAATGCATAGATGTAAGTTTCCTCCAAAATATTTAAAAATAAATGTCTGTCTCCAGCAAAAATCTAGTATTATATGCTGTTGATAATTATTTGCGTAGAGAAAACAATGAAGTGGTGATGATTCAGTTCTAGTAGAAGTAATGTTAATTTATTAGAAACCATAAATTCTTATATAATTTATGTGGCCATGACTAAGTCAAAAGTAAAGTGTATTTTGAAAAAACAGATGAATGGCATGCTTTAAAATTAGAAGAAATGTTAGAAGAAAAGAAGGATTAGAAGAAAATGTCTTTGCTTCCATGTTGATGTCTCAAATCATCAATGCCCTTCATGGCAAAAGCTGTGAGGGATACTCAGTGCAGCTTTAGACCTGGTTGTTCCACTATCATCTAGATCTTTATCTTGAGACAGTTTTTGAAAAGATGCCTGAATTTAATAAGCTGTGCACAGCATTTTTGTAAGCTTCCATCAGGCCTTTGATTCAGTGCTTCAAGTTTGTGGGCTCTGATGAGGTGACTTAGCATCCCTGGGAAGACAGAGTTCTTGATAGACAAGCTCTATAATGGAACAGAAAGCTATGTTTGAGTTAATAGTAGATACATGGCATGGTTTCCAGTTTCCACAAGAGTTTGTCAATACTGCATCCTGTCACCATTGTTGTTCAATGTTGGCATTGATTGGTTGATGGAAGCTTACAAAAATGATTCCAAGAAATCCCTGGCCATAATTAAGGCTACAATATTTAATGGAAGAGATGCAGAAAAATACAGGGAGCCTGTAAGAGGCGCATTGGTTGGAGAATGACTCCACCCTGCACTCACCCTGCAGTGGCGGCTCTTGTCCTGTGGGTTGAGTCCCCCTCCCTCCTCCGAGCATTGTGACTTGGCGCACATGTTTGCAATGCCACTCAGGTTTGGAATGCCACTCAGGTTTGGTGCATCTGCCCCTCCAGCTCCATCTACAGGTGGACACACCAAACCTGGATGGTGCTGCAGCCACATGGGTCAGGTTCCAATGCCAATCGAATTTAGCCCTGATGCCCCTCTATCTCCATCTGCAGAGGGGAAGATGTGCCCAACCTGAGTGGTGCTGCAACCATGAGCACTAGGTTGTAATGCCCGAAGAGGAAAGGAACTACTTCTGTCGGGGGGTGGGGGGGGAGGTGTCATAGACTTTATTAAAATTCACAATTACAGTGAACACTGCAACCTTCACACCAAACACAGTAGCCTTAGCCATAACCATCAAGCAGCCTCCAACTCCCAGTTACAACCAGCTCAGTATTAACCTGTCTGGATGAGATATTAAACAAGTGACAACTGTCAAATACTTGGGAAATGTCATAGATAGTGCTGGAGGATGTTTGAAAGATGTGGATGCTTGTATAGCAGCAATTGCTACCATGTTTCAGGCCCTTCAGTGGCCTCTGCAGAGAAGTTGTGACATCAAGCTTTCTGCAAAACTGCTGATCTACAGAACCACATTTATACTAATTTTATTGTACAGCAGTGATATGTGTGTGCTGAGAAGGCTGAAGAGCAGCGGACTGACATTTTCAATCTTTGTTGTCTTTGCCAGCTTCTCTGTGTTAAGTGGCAGGCCAAGATCAACAATGGGTATATTCACAGCCGAATCCATCAATCACCTCCATCCACAGTGGATTGGTTTCAGCATATTTCTTGATATGGACATGTTATTCAGATGGAAGACGCATTAATTACAAAGTATCTTTTCCAAGAAATGCTGCTACATGATCAGCAATCATGTGGTTGCCAAACGTTTCGGTGGCACAATAAGATCACCAATGACAGATATACATTGAACATCTAGCTAGACTGTCTTAAGGACTTAGCTAGAGATTGATCTGTATGACTTTTAATCTGCAAGAAGGCTATCCCTTTGGGATTCACCTTGATGATGATTGACAATTTTGGCCCATGGATGTTTAATACATAGACATGCAGGTGTGGTATTCTTGTTATTGAACTCTGACTGAAGACTATTCACAGCTGGTTTGTGCCTTTAGTTCAGCAGAATTGCTGCAGATTGGAAAATGGGGTCTGGTCTCATTTATAGCAGTGTAACCTTATTGTCTTCAGTGCAGTTACTGCTGGTTTACACCAAGTCTAAGAGAGAAGAGAATTGGGCTGTTTGACTTCAGAGGCATTAATATCTATACCTGTATAGAAAGATAGTCAAACCCTTGGCTTTCTCTATTTACTAATTTTAGTTTTAAGCAAAGATATTTGCCTACATAATATTTATTGAGCATTGGGAGGTATATTAGGCACTTAAAATACACAAGGTTGTATTAATTTTTAATTAATTAATATTTGGGTCCATTCATATTGGAGATTAACAAGTGTTAGCACAGTTTTTAAATTGTTCAGGAACTGTTTTAAGCATAGTTTTCTTCTATCATCTAGAACAGTGGTTCTCAAACTAGGGCCACCGTTTGTTCAGGGAAAGCCCCTGGCGGGCCGGGCTGGTTTGTTTACCTGCCGCGTCTGCAAGTTCGGCCGATTGCGGCTCCCACTGGCCGCAGTTCGCCGCGCCGCTTCCTGCAGTCCCCATTGGCCTGGAGCGGCGAACCACGGAAGGTAAACAAACCGGCCCGGCCTGCCAGGGGCTTTCCCTGAACAAGTGGCGGACCTAGTTTGAGAACTACTGTTCTAGATGATAGAAGAAAACTATGCGTAAAACAGTTCCTGAACAATTTAAAAACTGTGCTAACACTTGTTAATCTCCAATATGAAGGGACCCACTGATCTAGAACACTTAAAAATAGCCTTAAATCATCTACATATCTGCAGAGCTGCCAAGTGTTATGAATCTCACATGATATTCATGTGTTTGACAGCTTTATGGAAGTGTGCATCTCTGTCTGTATTCCACTCTCTCTCTCTCTCAAAAAAAATCTTTTAGCCTAGGGAAACATGCACTGAACTACAAGCCAGGCAACCATGAGTTCTAGTTCCAGCTTTTCTGCTGACCATTGTTAATATATCTATGAATGTTATACCATTATTAAACCACCCAGGACTCATACCTGCCTTTGCGGAGGCAACTATCATTCACCTATTTTACAAGTTGTAGGCCTTGCATGAACAATGAAAACAGAAGTAAGGAAACAGAGGTATTCAATGGACAAAGCATGAATTCACAGAATAAGAAGGTTCTGTTCCCTTTGTTCCCTAAGTGATGGGTAACTAACGCATTTTTTGGTTGTTTTTTGCTCCCCTTATATTACCCAAGGTCCATTGTCTATGCCTCAAGAACCAGGAAGTCTCCTTGGGTGCAGATTCTGTCCCTTATCATAATCTCCAAACTGTCTTCACTCCTGCTTGTTAGCTTGATGTCTTTGTTTACCTTATATGTAAATGTATTTGTCATTGTTAATCTAGGTCAGGCTGGGTTTATGCACTACCTCCCAAATGTATTTTAAGAACATATTTCCAGCACACATATATAACTCTTCGTACACAACCCATTTGTGTTAAGATCATGAATGTGTGAGGCCTGATATGAGTTACAGTATGGTGGTGATTCTGCCAGTTGGCTTGAGGGGCTCCCAGGGTCAAATGAGATGACTGAGAGGTTGCACAAAATGACTTCAGGAAATAGGACCCTAACCTCTAAAATAGCAGACCCCGTCTCATCCATGTTGCTGCACTGCCTTTCAGAAGGTAAATGCCATATTGTTTGGCTCTTCTGTCTCTAACCACTATACCACATGCTGCTCCTAGAGCCAGGAATAGAACCTAGGCAGCCTGAGACCCAGCATTACGGGGTTGTCTCTCAAATAGTTGTGTCTACATCTCCTTCTACAGGCTGGTATACATAGCTAATAGCCAGCTACTCCTGCAACTGAACTTAAAGGTGTTTGTGCTATGGCTCTGAAAGTTATATGTTCAAATGTTGATGATGACCAGTGTAGGAAAATATATAAATGACACTGTCTTAAATTAACATGAAGATTCTAAAATGACTTATTGTTGAAATAAGTTTATGTTGCAAAATATAATATTTAGCTCTTGAGTTTAACAATTGCTTTGTTCATGTATTGCTTAATGGGAGCCGTCCTTTTAAGAACAGGGTGAGACGCTTAATTGTAGATATTGTTTTGAAGGCCACTGAGAGCACCGTGTTGGAGTTTGCCTGTGGGTACGTCTACCCAATGGGTGGGAGTGTGCCTCCCAATATTGGTAGACAGACTCAAGATAGCTGTGCTTGAGCTAATGCATTAAAAATAGCAGTGTGGACATTGCAGCACAGGCAGTAGATCGGGCTAGCTGCCTGAGTTCCAGCCCGCCCGACTCCCAGGGTCCATGCTTGGTTGGCTAGCCCATGCTGCCATTTGTGCTGTAATATCCATATTGCTATTTCTAGCGTGTTAGCTCAAGCAGAGATAATGTTTATCTGTCCACCTGGTCTGAGAGGCAAGCTCCCAGATGCAGTGTAGATATACCCTGTGTGGCCAAAGCATTACAGTTCCTGCCTATGTAAAATCCAAAAAGTCAGAACTTGATCTAATAAACTTACCCCTCTTCAGGAGGGCTGGATGCTTCAAGATGTTGCTAATGTGCTATAGAGCTTTTCACTACGTTATCAGTTTGAATCTAGCCCAGATCAGTAAAAGTTAAAGGTTGCTCTCATTTAATGGATGTTTGGTGAACCCAATATAACATGAGTTTGGTTGGGCTCAGTTGCAGCTCTCACATCACAAACTTGCCACCATGCTTTGTGCTAATTGGCAGACTCATCAGAGAGGGCCCTGGAGACTAAACTTCCTCTATTACCCCAAGAAAGTATCTTCTTCATTAAAATCAGATATAGAAGAAAATTCAATACTGTATGCCAGGAATTATATTGGGGATAGTAAAATAAGTGTGCACCCTAATTATTCCATACTGCATAAGAATACACACAGGGTTCATTTAATCCATCCTTGAAATTCAGACACTACTAGTGTGGAGTGCTGCAGATATTTAACAATACACAGCAATACTAAAAGAAGTAAATACTATACGCAATTTAAACTACAGAGTGAATTTAAGTAGGCAGTATGTAATTATCCAAATTATCATTTGACCAAGACAAAATCCCCTGCTCTGGCAAAAGGCATTATGGGATCTTGAAATACAACAGTTGGTCAGGATCTCAGTTTCACATCTTATCTGAAAGTCTGTAAAACATTGTCTCCATATGACCAAAATCTGTGATGCTATGTTGTGTGTGGGTCCTTGACCAAAGTTCGCACTCTGAGGTTTAGTAGTAGCTGTGTATGGTGATCATGTAGGGTTGCCAACTTTCTACTCACACAAAACCGAACACCCTTGCCCTGCCCCTCCTCCATGGCCCCGCCCATGCCTCACCCCTTCTCTGAGGCCCCGCCCCCACTCACTCCATCCCCACTCCCTCTGTCACTTGCTCTCCCCACCCTCATTCATTGCCTCATTTTCACTGGGCTGGCTCAGGAATTGGGTTGCAGGAGTGGTTGAGGGCTCTGGCTGGGGGGTGTGGGCTCCGGGGTGGGGCCAGAAATGAGGAGTTCAGGATGCGGGAGGGGGCTCCAGGCTGAGGCAGTGGGTTGGGATGCGGGAGGGGGTGAGGGCTCCGGCTGGGGGGGTGGGCTCTGGGGTGGGGGATGAGGGGTTTGCGGTGCAAGAGGGGGCTCCAGGCTAAGGGGTGGAGCCCAAGGGTTTGTAGTATGGGAGGGGGTTCCAGGCTGAGGCAGGGGGTTGGGGTGTGGGAGGGGATACGGGCTTTGGGCTGGGGGTGTGGGTTCCAGGGTGGGGCCTGAAATGAGGGATTCAGGGTATGGGAGGGGGTTCTGGGCTGGGGCAGAGGGTTGGGGGGGGAGTGAGGACTCCGGCTGGGGGTGCAGGCTCTGGTGTGGGGCTGGGGATGAGGGGTTTGGAGTGTGGGAGGGGGCTCTGGGCTGGGGCAGGGGTTGGAGTGCAGAGGCGTGTGAGGGCTCTGGCTGGGGGTGTGGGTTCTGGTTTGGGGCTGGGGATGAGGGGCTTGGGGTGCAGGAAGGTGCTCCGGGCTGGGGCCAAGGGTTTTGGAGTACGGGAGGGCGTTCAGGGCTGGGGCAGGGGGTTGGGGTGCGGGAGAGGGTCGGGGTGCAGGTCCGGGTGGCGCTTACCTCAAGCAGCTCCCAGAAGCAGTGGCATGTCCCCCTCCGGCTCCTACACGGAGGTATGACCAGGCAGCTCTGCGTGCTGCCCCTTCCGCAGGTGCCGCCCCCACAGCTCCCATTGGCCATGGTTACTGGCCAATGGGAGCTGCAGAGTTGCCCCTTGGGGCAGGGGCAGTGTGAAGAGCCCCCTGGCTGCTCCTACGCATAGGAGCCTGAGGGGAGACATGCTGTTGCTTCTGGGAGCCTCTCGGAGCCATGGCAGGCAAGGAGCCTGCCTTAGCCCTGCTGTGTTACCCACTGGACTTTTAATGGTCTGGTCAGCATGCTGACTGGAACTGCCAGGGTCCCTTTTCGACCAGGCATTCCGGTCGAAAACCGGAAACCTGGCACCCTATGATCATGGAACTTGCACAGTTGTTGAAGAGGAAGGGAGGTGTGAGTGAGTAAGTGTATATAATACAAATAATAAATTAGAAGAATGAAGTATGAAACCATTGTTGTCTGGTATGCTGGATCAGACCACTGATCCATCTAATCCAGTATACTGTCTCCAACTGTTGACTGTACTAACATATAAAACACCAAATACAAAATAATATGATGGCATTATATACTTTCAGTGTTATTCTTAATTCACGCTCTTCTTGTTTGATATTTTTTGACCACTGCTTCACAGTGAAGAAATTTTTTAATTGAACTGTCTACCATAATGCCTATTCCTTTTTGTAGTGGATTACAGATAATATATAGATTCATAGAATTTTAGACCAGAAGGAACCTGCACTCTTTGCTCCTAGGTGTGTATCTTTGCATTTGGCTGAACTAAAAAGCATTCTGTTTGAATGGGCACAGTTTATCAAGTGATCCAGATTGCTCTGTCCTGTCCTCAATATTTACCAATCTTTATCATCTGCAAATTGTATCAGCAGTGATTTTTATATATACTTTCAGATCACTGATGAACATGTTGAATAGTGGAGTCGGTGCCTTTGGATTGTTGTAATAAGCCAGAAATCCAGTGTCTCTGTTCAGTTCATGATTTTTAGTGTGTAGCAGAATTATGAATTTAAGCTCCCAGGCTCCTCTTTTTAAAGTGTTAAGCAGGTTTCCTTAAATTCATAACTCTGCTGGATACAAACAATCATGGACTGAACAGAGACACTGGATTTATGGTTTATTACAACGATATGCAACACACTAACCCTCTCTTTTTGTCCTATGACTGCACAGGTGTTAACGGGCCACTCTACCTTGAATGGTCCCTTACAATATGTTTTAACTACTTATGCTAAACCATCTGTTGCACCTTGCATTTAGCTGTGATGCTCAGAGTACCTTTCCCAGACCTGAAGAAGAACTGTGTGTGGGTCAGAAGCTTCTCTCTCTCACCAACAGAAGTTGGTCCAATAAAAGATATTACCTCATCCACCTTGTCTCTCTAATATCTTGGGACTGATACGGCTACAACTACACTGTATATAGGTAGACTTGGCAGAATCCAATGTTCTTCTTCGAGTGCTTGTTCATGTCAATTCCAATCAGGTGTGCGCACGCCGTGTGCACGGTCGTTGGAAAGTTTCCCTTAGCAGCTCCCGCTGGATCGGCTGTGGAAGCCCCCTGGAGTGGCACCTTCATGGTGCTCAATGTATGACCCTGCCGACCCGACCCCCCCTTCAGTTCCTTCTTACCATCCGTGATGGCTTTTGGAACTTGATTAGCTTGCCTAGCAAGTGCTTCCCTTAGCTTTCTTCTTTAGTGTGTTGTCTTAGTCTATGTTTCAGTTAGTAGTTAGTTTAGTTTCGTGTACACAGTGTATATAGTAGTTTGGGTTAGGGTGTGGGGTCCTCCCCTATCCCTTACTTTCCCTCAGCTCCGGGGCATACCTCGGGACCAAGGTTTTAAACCTTGTGGGACCTGCAGTAAGCCGAGGCCAATGGGCGACCCCCATGACACATGTCTGAAGTGTCTGGGGGAAGAGCACCAAACAGACAGGTGCAAAATCTGCAGGTCTTTCTGCCCTAAGACGAAGAAAGAGCTGGATTTCCATCTGAAACAACTTCTGATGGAATCCGCTCTCCATCCACAGCCTGCCATGGAGTGCCGGGATCCGACACCGAGTGCGTCGGTGTGGAGCGCCCCGGCCTCAGTGCGTGACACGGTGCCGAGGAAAGACTCTGATTCAAGAGACCCTCAGCACCGGTGCTCCCCGGGACCACAAACGGCGCAGACAACCAGATACCGCTTGCACTCACCAGTGCCGCACAAGCGGCACAAGAAGACAGACAGGAGTTGTTCCCTGGTGCCGAAGGGAGCGCCAGGTGCAACATCAGTGCATCCCATGAAGGAGCACTCAGTGCTCAAGGACAAGGAGTTGGTACCATTGACTTCGGTTCCCCGGAGGGGACCACTGAGCCCAGCGCCCACCAACTCCCTGGACAGACAGTGCCAGTTGGAGGAGTTGGAGTCCCCCTCCACCCTGGACACTTTTGAAGCCGCCAGGGACCTCAACCTCCAGGGGGGAGGGATAGCTGAGTGGTTTGAGCATTGGCCTGCTAAACCCAGGGTTGTGAGTTCAATCCTTGAGGGGACCATTTAGGGAACTGGGGCAAAAATCTGTCTGGGGATTGGTCCTGCTTTGAGCAGAGGGTTGGACTAGATGACCTCCTGAGGTCCCTTCCAACCCTGATATTCTATGATTCTATCAGGGACAAGCCTCTGGTGCTGCCACGTCTGGCGCCATCTAGAGGCAAACCAGCAATGATGCGGCGATCACCTTCTCTGACACGGCACCATTCACCTCGGCACCGCTCAGGTTCACCATTGCTGAGGCACCATTCCCCAGCTCGGGATCCTGTGCATGGTTGGTCTCCAGCACTGACGGAGCGGCACCGGTCCCTGTCATCAGCCTCTCGGCACTGATCCCCGGTGTGGGAGCATTGGCACCGGTCCCCAGCTCAGTACCGCTCAGCGCCACCATAGTTGTCATGATCTAGATCAGTGTCGTCTGACTTGGATGGGGACTTATTTTATTCACGCTGCAGCAGGGGCAGGTTAGATTGGCACAAGCGGCATGGCCTCCACATTGGCAGTTGCAGCCTCAGTGGCCCTTTTGGACTCCCTGAACTTATCACCAGGCCCAGGGCTCATTTTCCAGGGGCTCTTGGTCGGTAGTCTCTGAAGTCCGAGCACCCCAGCCACATAAAGATTGCCCGGCACCTCAGGGATCGGAATCAACACCAGAATAAGGCCCATAACCCGTCCAGGACACTGTTGAAGCAACCGCGGTGACAGCCCCAACAGCCGGCCAGACTATCGCTGCGGCGACAACAATCAGCACAGAGCCCACAGGCACTGACCAGGAGGACGCTAGAGAGCTGGATGGTCAGGAGGACCTGGTACCGCCTCTAGCCTCCTCATCCTCGTCTGCAGATGAGGCAGTTGCAGGGACTTTGGCCTCAGGACCTCCCTCGATAGACCACCGTGCACCAGGACCTCTTGCACAGAATCGCCCACAACATGGGATTGCAGGCAGAAGAGGTTATCGAGCCAGAGGAACCCCTGGTCGATATCCTGATGCTGGAGGGTCCCTCCAGGGTAGCTCTGCCCCTGATAAAAACTATACAGAACAATATCAAAATACTGTGGCAGACACCGGCATCGATCCTGCCTACGGCGAGGGGCATGGAGCGCAAGTACATTGTCACATCCAAGGGATATGAGTACTTGTTCTTGCACTCTCAGCCCTCCTCCCTAGTAGTGACTGTGGTCAATGAGAAGGAGAGGCAGGGCCAACAAGGACCGACTCCGAAATCCAAGGAGTCTAAAAGATTAGACCTTTTTGGTAGGAAGGTCTACTCAATGGGGGGCCTGTAGCTGAGGACTGCTAACCAACAAGCTATCTCAGCAGATACAACTTCAACTTGTGGACCTCCATGTTGAAGTTTTAAGGAGCTAATTCCATCAGACTCCAGGGCTGAATTCACGGCCATTGTTGACGAAGGGAAGGTGGTGGCACGAACCTCCCTTCAAGCCTCCCTTGCTGCAGCGGACTCTGCTGCCTACACCCTCTCATCGGGGTTAGCCATGAGAAGGGGTTGCAGGCTACAGGTGTCTAGGTTGCCCCCGAAGTGCAGCAAACCTTTCAGGACCTGCCATTTGAGGGCACAGGGTTATTCTTGGAGCAGACGGACTCCAAGCTGCACAGCCTGAAGGACTCCCGGGTGACCATGAAGTCGCTGGGTATGCACACCTCTGCAACACAGCGTAAACACTTCAAAACACAGCCTCAACAGCAGTATTCCTCCCCTCCTCGACACAGACAGGACTTTTATAGAAGGAGGGGTAGGAATGGCAGGTGCAGACCGTCGCACCCCTCGTCAGGTCACGGCCAGGGTCCGACCAGACCTCCGTTGGGCTCAAAGCAGGCCTTTTGAAGGTGCGCCTGAGGACGGCGTACCCGCCACTACACCGGATCCTTCCCCGTGCTTCATGAATTGACTATCCCACTTCTATTGTGCTTGGTCCCAAATAACATTGGTACACTGGGTCCTTCACACGATAGAAGTGGGATATTCTCTCCAATTCTGCTCCTTCTCTCCCTCCCACCCCTTTCCCTCCCTCCTCAGGGACCCTTCTCACAAGCAACTCCTTATCCAGGAGGTGCAGTCGCTCCTCGCCGTAGGGGCAGTGGAGGAGGTTCCTCAGGAGCTAAGGGGCAGGGGATTCTACTCCCGTTATTTCCTAATCCCCAGAGCAAAGGGGGATCTCAGAACCATTTTAGACCTGTGAGGTCTCCCTGAGCACAATCATCCCCTCCTTGGATCCAGGAGACTGGTACACCACCCTCGACATGAAGGACGCATATTTTCACATATCCATTCAGTCTGCCCACAGACAATTTTCTGCGGTTTGTGGTCGACCACAAACATTATCAGTTCACAGTCCTCCCATTTGGTCTATCGACGGCCCCCTAAGTGTTCACCAAGTGCATGTTGGTGGTTGCAGCCTTTCTTCATAGGAGGCAGGTACAGGTATATCCCTACCTCGATGACTGGCTGTTACGGGGGCGCTCCAGGGAGCTTGTGGAGTCTCAAGTCTGACTAGTCAGAGCTACTTTTGAGAGACTGGCAGTCCTCAACATGAACAAGTCGACCTTGTCACCAACCCAAAGAATAGAATTCATCGGGGTGGTGCTGGACTTGGTACAAGCAAGGGCGATCATGCCAGAGACCTGATTCCAAGTGAAGACAGACATTATCCAAAGCCTCAGGCGATACCCCACCATGACAGCAAAGGGATGCATGAGTCTCCTCAGCCACATGACAGCCTGCACTTACGTGATCCAACATGTCGGACTGAGGCTCAGACCACTCCAAGCATGGCTCGCTTCGACCTATCCCCCAGGGCACGACAGCCTGGACTCAGTGGTGTCGGTGCCAGAGCACATACTCAAGTACCTCTGTTGGTGGTTTGACCCTTGGACAGTCTGCGAAGGAGTTCCCTTCAACAACCCTTTCTTCCCCTAGTAACGGACTCGTCAGCTCTGGGTTGGTGGGCTCATCTGGGAGATCTCCAAACGCAAGGCCTATGGTCGCAGGATGAGCTCTCACTCCATATCAATATCAGAGTGGTGCTACTAGCCTGCCAGACCTTCCAGTCCCAACTACAAGGCCAGTGCATGGCAGTGATGACCGGCAACACCACTGCCCTGTTCTACGTCAACAAACAGGGTGAAGCCCGTTCCTCCCCTATATGCCAGGAAGCCCTCCAGCTATGGGAGTTCTGCATAGCCCACTCCACTCACCTGGAGGCATCATATCTCCTGGGAGTGCAGAACGAACTAACGGATCACCTCAGCAGGTTGTTCCGCAACCACGAGTGGTCCATCCGTCCGGATGTCATACATTCCCCAGGTAGATCTGTTTGCCACCCGGAGCAACAGAAAGTGCCCGACATTCTGCTCCTTCCAGAAACACTGCCCGGGCTCAATCTCAGATGCGTTCATGCTACCCTTGGGGGACCGCCTCATGTATGCCTTTCCACGGGTCCCACTCATACACAAGGTATTGCTCAAGATCTGCAGAGACAAGGCAGGGATAATCCTGTTGGCCCCAGCATGGCCACGCCAACACTGGTACACTAGGCTTCTGGAGCTGTTCGTGGACACCCCGATCTTGCTACTGCTTTACCCAGATCTGATCAATCAGGACCACCGTCACCTTCACCACCCAGACCTCCAGTCCCTCCATCTCACGGCTTGGAAGCTTCATGGTTAAACCCAATGGAGTTCCTGTGCTCAGAACTGGTAAGGGAGGTTCTGCTTGGCAGCAGAAAACCATCCACCAGGGCCACTTATCTAGCTAAGTGGAAGAGGTTCACTTGCTGGTGTGCCCAGCATCGCACATCTCTGCTCCAGGTGTCTGTACTACTCGCCCTGGAGTACCTCCTACACCTGAAACAACAGGGCCTGGCAGGGTCATCAATCAGGGTACACCTCACTGCTATCTCGGCCTTCCACCCAGGAGAGTTGGGGGGTTCCATGTTCGCCAACCCCATGGTAGGGCATTTCCTCAAGGGCCTGGAAAGGTTATATCCACAGACTTGACAACCTGTGCCCGCATGGGATCTTAATCTGGTCCTCTTCAGACTTCTGGCCCCCTTTCAAACCGTTGGCAACTTGCTCCCTTCTGAATTTGTCATGGAAGGTGGCATTCCTGGTTGCCATCACATCAGCTAGGAGGGTGTCCAAGTTAAAAGCGCTAACCTCGCATCCACCCTACATGGTCTTCCACAAGGTGCAACTCAGGCCTCACCCAGCTTCCTTCCCAAGGTGGAATCCCAATTTCATACTAGCCAAGACATTTTTTTATCAGTCTTCTATCCCAAGCCTCATACCAGTGCATAGGAGCTGAGGCTTTACTCATGAATGTCCAGCGTGCACTAGCATTCTATATCGAGCGCACTAAGCCTTTCGGGAAATCCAACCAACTGTTTGTGGTGGTGGCAGACCAGATGAAAGGGCTCCCTGTCTCTTCCCAATGCTTTTGTTCCTGGATCACAGACTGCATCTGCACATGCTATGAGCTGGCTAAGGTCCCACTCCCAGCTATTACAGCACACTCCCTAAGGGCGCAAGCCTCGTCAGCTGCTTTCCTGGCCCAGATCCCCATTCAGGAGATTTGCAGAGCAGCATCCTGGTCATCAGTGCATACGTGTACCACTCACTATGCTATCACCCAGCAGGCCAGAGATGATGCAGCATTCGGCAGAGCAGTGCTCCAGTCAGCGATTCCTTAACTCCGACCTCACCTCCGGGGGAGAGCTTGGGAGTCACCTGATTGGAATCGACATGAACAAGCACTTGAAGAAGAAAAAACGGTTACTCACCTTCTGGTAACTGTTGTTTTTCGAGATGTGTTGTTCATGTCCATTCCAATCAGGTGACTCCCAAGTCATTTTGTTACAATGTTAGAATCATAGAATATCAGGGTTGGAAAGGACCTCAGGAGGTCATCTAGTCCAACTCCCTGCTCAAAGCAGGACTAATCCCCAATTGAATCATCCCAGCCAGGGCTTTGTCAAGCCTGACCTTAAAAACCAATAAGGAAGGAGATTCCACCACCTCCCTAGGTAACCCATTCCAGTGCTTCACCAGCCACCTAGTGAAAAAGTTTTTCCTAATATCCTACATAAACCTCCCCCACTGCAACTTGAGACCATTACTCCTTGTTCTATCATCTGCTACCACTGAGAACAGTCTAGATCCATCCTCTTTGGAACCCCCTTTCAGGGTAGTTGAAAGCAGCTATCAAATCCCCCCTCATTTCTTCTCTTCTGCAGACTAGATAATCCCAGTTCCCTCAGCCTCTCCTCATAAGTCATGTGCTCGAGCCCCCTAATCATTTTTGTTGCCCTCCGCCGGACTCTTTCCAATTTTTCCACATCCTTCTTGTAGTGTGGGGCTCAAAACTGGACACAGCACTCCAGATGAGGCCTCACCAGTGCCGAGTAGAGGGGAATGATCACGTCCCTCGATCTGCTGGCAATGCTCCTTCTTATACAGCCCAAATTGCCGTTAGCCTTCTTGGCACACGGTTGACTCATATCCAGCTTCTTGTCCACTGTAACCCCTAGGTCCTTTTCTGCAGAACTGCTGCCTAGTGACTTGGTCCCTCGTCTGTAGCAGTGCATGGGATTCTTCTGTCCTAAGTGCAGGACTCTGCACTTGTCCTTGTTGAACCTCATCAGATTTCTTTTGGCCCAATCCTCTAATTTGTCTAGGTCCCTCTGTATCTTATCCCTACCCTCCAGCATATCTACCACTCCTTCCAGTTTAGTGTCAACTGCAAACTTGCTGAGGGTGCAATCCACGCCATCCTCCAGATCATTAATGAAGATATTGAACAAAACCAGCCCCAGGACCAACCCTTCGGGCACTCTGCTTGATACCGGCTACCAACTAGACATGAAGCCATTGATAACTGTTCGTTGAGCCCGATGATCTAGCCAGCTTTCTATCCACCTTATAGTCCATTCATCCCCCCCATACTTCTTTAACTTGCTGGCAAGAAGACTGTGGGAGACTGTGACGAAGTGGGCACGACCTGTGAGTCTGTGACAGAGACTGTATCAAAAGCTTTGCTAAAGTCAAGGAATAACACGTCCACTGCTTTCCCCTCATCCACAGACACAGTTATCTCATCATAGAAGGCAATTAGGCTAGTCAGGCATGACTTGCCTTTGGTGACGGTTCCTGACTGTTCCTGATCACTTTCCTCTCCTCTAAGTGCTTCAGAATTGATTCCTTGAGGACCTGCTCCATGATTTTTCCAGGGACTGAGGTGAGGCTACATTAGCCTTTTTCCAGTCATCCGCGACCTCCCCCGATCTCCATGAGTTTTCAAAGATAATGGCCAATGGCTCTGCAATCACATCCGCCAACTCCTTTAGGACCCTCGGATGCAGTGCATCCGGCCCCATGGACTTGTGCTCGTCTAGCCTTTCTAAATAGTCCCGAACCACTTCTTTCTCCATAGAGGGCTGGTCACCTCCTCCCCATACTGTGCTGCCCAGTGCAGTAGTCTGGGAGCTGACCTTGTTCGTGAAGACAGAGGCAAAAAAAGCATTGAGTACATTAGCTTTTCCCACATCCTCTGTCACTAGGTTGCCTCCCCCATTCAGTAAGGGGCCCACACTTTCCCTGACCTTCGTGTTGCTAACGTACCTGTAGAAACCCTTCTTGTTACTCTTAACATCCCTTTCTAGTTGCAACTCCAAGTGTGATTTGGCCTTCCTGATTTCACTCCTGCATGCCTGAGCAATATTTTTATACTCCTCCCTGGTCATTTGTCCAATCTTTCACTTCTTGTAAGCTTCTGTTTTGTGTTAAATGTCAGCAAGGATTTCACTGTTAAGCCAAGCTGGTCGCCTGCCATATTTACTAGTCTTTCTACACATCGGGATGATATGTTCCTGCAACCTCAATAAGGATTCTTTAAAATACAGCCAGCTCTCCTGGGCTTCTTTCCCGCTCATATTATTCTCCCAGGGGATCCTGCCCATCAGTTCCCTGAGGGAGTCAAAGTCTGCTTTTCTGAAGTCCAGGGTCCATATTCTGCTGCTCTCCTTTCTTCCTTGTGTCAGGATCCTGAACTCGACCATCTCATGGTCACTGCCTCCCAGGTTTCCATCCACTATATATATGACAAATAACATAAATGTTTATTTTTAAGCATTTTTTCTATTTTATTTATTTAAATGTTTACAGTTGTAGGATATTGGGGGTGGGGTGGGGGGACAGACAATAATTATTTGACAGTAGACAAAAAGTTCAAGATTTATACCATTAAAACACAATTTGTCAATATCACGTCAAAATATACAAATATCCTTAAATCAAACTCTAACAAGTTCTTAAGCAGCATTTTTCTAACTTTGCCTATCTGTAAATTTTGATTTATTAATGGAAATATTGTCTCTGCCCTCTCCCTGTCCCATTGGACCCCTTCCCCAAATCCCTGCCCTGGCCCCGCCTCTTCCCCCCTCCCTCCCAGTGCTTGCTGTGTGAAACAGCTGTTTTGTGGTGCAAGTGCTGGGAGCTAGGGGGGAAAAGTGGGCATGTGGCACGCTTGGGGGAGGAGGCGGAGGCAAGCTGGGGTGGGATGGGGAGCTGCCGGTGGGTGCAGAGCACCCACCAGTTTTTCCCCATGGGTGCTTCAGCCCCGGAGCACCGACGGAGTCGGTGCCTATGCTTGCACTAGTCTATGTGGTATATGGAATAAAACTGCAGTATCTGTGGATGGCTACTGCACCTATAAGGAGTGGAACAGTGAGGCGCCGACTCCATGCAGAGCACCCACAGTCAGCCTCCCTATTAGCTCTCCCCGCACCTTCTGCCCACCAGTAGACCCCACAGATCAGCACCTCCTGGCGGCTCCTGCCGCGAACAACTGTTTCTGGGCGTGCAGGAAGAGGGGAGGAGCGGGGACGTGGCATGCTCCGGAAGGGGGTAGAACTGGGCGGGAAGAAGCGGGGCGGGTGTGGGGCCTTGGGGAAAGGGGTGGAGTGGGGGCAAGGCCTGGGGCCGGACACCCCCTGACAGTTTGAAAAGTTGGCGCCTGTGTATGGCAGAGTTCAAAAATAGGGTAACCAGATGTCCTGATTTTATAGGGACAGTCCTGATTTTTGGGTCTTTTTCTTATATAGACTCCTATTACCCCCCCACCCCTGTCCCGATTTTTCACACTTGCTGTCTGGTCACCCTATTCAAAAGAGTTGTAGTTTGGAGTAAATTGCAACTGGAATTTGCTGAAGACTGAACTGCAATGAAGCGGGGCTCCTGGTAGTTTGTAAACAAGTGACCCTCTGTGCTAAATGGTTTACCAGGGCATCCACCAACCAGCTGCCCAGGGGAGGGGATCCCATACTATTTTCAGCCTCCCGCCAGGGTAATTTTTGTGTGTTCCTGATTGGGGGTCTTTGTCACATATTATGTACTATATGAAAGGGGTGCAGGATACTGTTGTGGAGCGAAGCGGCTGGATGAATCTTGTAGACTGCCAAAGCAGGGCGGGATTTGGAGGTGGTCCGCCAGGGATCTTATAAGTCATGTTTGCACTCTCACCCTAGGAACCCAGGGCCGCAGCTGGAAGCGCCTCTCAGGCTGCTTCGGCCTCAGAACTACAGATCCCACTATGCACCGCTGGGGGGCGGGGGGGTGTCTGTGGGAACAGCGCGGGCGGAGCATGCTCGTGGGTGGTTTGGCGAGCCGTGATTGATGCGTTGGGGGATGGAGGGAGATTCAGGGTCGGGTCCCACCGCCCGGGGAGCGGAATGTTCTCTGAGCTGAACCGCTGTCGGTCACTACTCCCGGCGGGAGAACCGGTTCCTGACGGTGGAGCCGGAGGCATGAGCGGCGCGCAACTCCCATGGAGCTGTATAGCGCCCAGGATGCTTCCACACGATTCCTCAGCATCGCCCAACGGTAACTGAGCCGGCGGGCTCGGGGCGTGGCCACAGTGCTGGGCTCCCCGGCGGCAGGAGGGTGTGGGCGTTACTATACTGAAGGGGCTCGCGCTGTTCCCGCCTTGAGCAGAGGCGGGAGCTGTGGGCCCTCTTCTATCTCACTCCTGCCGGGGGACTACTGGGAGGCCGTGGGGGTTGCTTGGGCCGGCGGTGGGGTGGGAAGGGTTGGCTGGGGTGTGGGAGGTGTAACGGAAGCTGTTGTTGCGTGGGCCAAGTTTATGAAAGAGGATTAAAAATCAAGGGGTCATGTTGGACTGCTGGAGAGCAAGGGGAATTCTGAAATTTGGCCTGGTGGGATTGGAGCTGGTTACAGATGGGGTATGTATTAACTGGTCAGGGGCAAGTGTCTGTGTATTGAGTAGTGGGCAATGATTTGAAAATGAGAATGAAACAGTAAAAAAAATGTAAAAAGTATTAAGCAGTCACCGTGGAAAGCTCTAGAATATGCCAGTGTGTTCCCACTGCAAATTTGTATATTTTATAGTGCCTGTAACTATAGCTGGTTCCTCCGTGAAACACTTAGAAGATGGGTCTATACTCTGAAGGGCTTACAAATGTAGATTTAACATATACCTAGAAAGGGAGGGCTAGTGAAGGATACAGATTATAGAGCTATGATTACACAGATACAGTACTCTTCTCTCTTTCTTCTCCCCCCAAAAGCCAAAAAAACCCAAACAACACAGGGTCCTGTGGCACCTTTAAGACTAACAGAAGTATTGGGAGCATAAGCTTTCGTGGGTAAGAACCTCACTTCTTCAGATACAAGAAGTCTGAAGAAGTGAGGTTCTTACCCACGAAAGCTTATGCTCCCAATACTTCTGTTAGTCTTAAAGGTGCCACAGGACCCTCTGTTGCTTTTTACAGATTCAGACTAACACGGCTACCCCTCTGATACCAAACAACACAGTGTTCCTGTCTTAGATTTACAATCTTAGGGCTTTGCTATATCAGAAAAGGTTCGCCAGTTTACATAATTTTTAAATTATCAAATTAAACTAAACTGATTGAAGTGAGGGTTAATCCAGAGTAAATGCATTTATGCAGGAATTTGCACCAGTTTGACTAGACTGATTTGAAAGCAACTTAGTTAAAGTAGCACCACTTTTCTAATGTAGACTAGGCCTGTGTCTAAGGAAGATGTAATGGGTCGGTGAATCAAATAAAGGGGGGAAGAATAAGGACGGTTAATAGTAATATGAACATGTTCTTGTGCACACAGCTAGATTATGAAAACCCATGGGTATACAGGTTTGGTTTATTATTTGTTGGCAGCTATTGGAGTCCCTCCTGATTCCCTCACTGTTTGCTCTTTTTGGGGGGGAGACCATTGTGGTTGTGGTAGTACTGGAAATACCAACTTCTATAGAAAATATAACAGAATTCCCCCCCTATTAGCTGGGACTTTGGTGGCTTTTTGCCTTTGTTTGCAGCATGGGGTGCGGTTTACCTGCCAAGATCTGGACATATCTCTCCTAACTGATTCTCTGCTATTGTAGGGGCCTTGGGCATTCATGGTATCTTAGTCTCTCCCCGTTCTGTCCTACTGGCACACAATTTAGTCACCTGAGGACTGAAATGTTTTAGTCTGACTAAAGTGTTTGGGCTTAATATAGTGGTGTCCAGGTGAAAATTAATGTCATGTGGCGTATGGGAGGTCAAACTAGGTGTCTAATGGTCCCTTCTGGCCTTAAACTCAATGAAACTAGGAAGTGATGGGGTGCCTGTCCCTCACAGACACTAGAGAGATCCACATTCCCTTGCTTTGGAAGTGTGGATTGTGAAATGGCCTTTATGACCTAAACAACACATTAATTAAATATATATGATCAAAAACGTACTAGCCAGAGGCCAGCTGTATGAGCACCTGAGGGGACGATGGGGCATTTCCAGAGGGAAGGTGGCTCCAGGGAATATGTCATTCCTGCCAGAGATGATTTATCCTTGGCACTCATAAAATGCCTTGTCATAAACTCATCATGACTTCAAAGTTCTGCTTTTTGGACCTGTCAGTGCTAGAAGCAAGTGCAACATGCCTCACTGAAAACCTAGAATTTCTCTTGTCCAGTGGTATAAGCTCTTGTTTACTAGTCATGATGGGTTGTGAGGCATGTGACCTTACACTTTGTGTATGATTGTATATTGTCTGTGGTGTACTGTAGACAAGTGTATATTTGGAATGAAATTACATATTTGTGAAATAAATAGACCCCTATTGTGACAGTCAGCTTTTTAAGATGGCAGCTGTTTTAAGCTGCTCAGAGGTTTGGAATGTTAGAGTAAATCCCGAGGCAAGTGGATTTGTGAATAGAGTACAGATGAGATTGTGAAAGATGCTTGCTAAATGCAATGTATCACATTGCTCTGCAGTTGATTGCATTGGCACCATCTCACAAATATGTATATTATATTTTATAATATACAAATGTAATAAAATTTTCTTCATGAGGAGATATAATATATTTTACTGACATATTTTATTGCTTCGATGATGTGACTACACTGTGAAAGCTTCCTTGTCATTCAGACTCTTTTTTAAATACCCTACACTAAGGAAGACTTGTGGTTGAAAGGTCATTTTTTGGATTTGGGGGCATTGTATGTAATGGAATACTTGTATTTCCAAGTTTTGTGTGTATTCCTTAGTTTGTCTTTTGGGGCCATTGTGTGGTGGGTGTGTTAGAGCCTGCCTTACATGATTGTTCAGATTTTAGCTTTTTAAAAATTTTGTTATTTGGGATCCACTTGAAAATAAAGGAAAATAAAACTGACAAGAAGAAGAGACAAAAAAGTGTTAGTGAGGTTTGTGGCTCTGCTTTTTTTCTTAGTATTCTCTGTAGGGCAAGTTGTGTAACTATTAAATTTTTGTTTGGGAATATTTCTAAAGTATATTGAACAATTGTTTTATTGTTTGACTATATTAGTTATTCCAGCCTTCATTATCAGTATATACTGAAAGGGGAAAAAAAGCTTGCTGTATTACTGCAAAACCCAGTAAACGTGCTTTGGCACATGTGTATAGTCCACTCAAAATGTTCTGTATGTAATGAAGACTCAAGCACTTTATGAGGAGTCATTCTTTTACTGCTTCTTGGGTGGTCTAAAAAAGAGTCAGTAGCTTAATGTATATGCACCTTTTATTCTGTAAATTGCAGCCCTGGAAATGACAAATCACCAAAGTCTTTTAACTTTCTAACCCATAGGTCCAGTTTAGATTTTGAACATATGGCTATTATGTGATATGCAGAGTGATCTATCGAGGCTATGCTATATTAATTTTGAACAGGCTGATTTGTTGACTTCTCTCTCATCACCAATGTCAGAGACCTCCCCATAGCCTTTTAAAGTGTGCTTACGGATTGAAAAATCACTATGCTTTAAATAAAAATAAGCATCTTCTTTCTCACAGATCTGTTTCCTGAGTATATTCAGAGTCATATAGGTGCTTACCTTACTGACTGTTAACTGAGAACTCTGTGTTAATGAAGTTATTTAAGGTTGCCCAGTGGTATCTCATGCCCTTCCAAAGCACTGAGTTCAGTAAAACTCAAACTCCATTATTCTTTAGCAATACAGAGCATATACCCCTATGGAATACTGAACTGGCTTTATATTGGTTTGTGCATCAACAGAATTTCTAACAAATTTATAATTGTGGAATCTTTACGTGAAGGGGAGCAGTGATGCATACCTTAACTGCACTGTAAGTACCCCTGTAAAACACCCTTCGGATAGGGTTTCAAATTGCGGGGGGAAGGTGTTGGTACTCTTCCAGATTCCACTCACAAAATAAGGTTTGTCCATGTGAATCCCATAATCGGACACTACTCATAGTAGATTGTGCAGATATGCCTGTGCTTTCTGAACTCTGCTTGGTTCCCAGTTGTTGTGGCTTGAATGTGTCTATGAGCTCTGCTGAGCTCCTTGGGCTTGACCGTGGAAAATAAATATCTGGCAATATCTCCAAAACATTGTTCAGTTGGATGAAAATGAGATGTCACTCTCATTAAATTGTGCAGATTTGTGATCCTCCCTGTCCATAAGAAATAAAATATTAACAATGTTGGTATTTAAATTAGCATCTTTAGGCATCGGAGTTAACATATCAGTGAGATGAATGGGGCAGTTCACACCTCTGAGTTATTTTATTCTTTGTGGATTTGCATAGATGTCTCTGCATCAGTTACACAGTTAAAATTTTTGAAGTTTTCTTTGTATCCATAATTGCTAGAGGATTACATTTTTTGTTTGTTTGTTAATGCTTTTTAAATGAAAGATGAGATTCTAAAGAACAAGATAGCAGTTTCAGAGAAGTGCTAATATGCTTTATCTCTGTGTACCAGCTCAATCTGGATCAGGGTACTGCTTCTGTGAGGGATCTAGAATGGGTACAGCATGACTTACTGATCAGTCGTCCAGTTTGTAGCACTGGCTGTTAGAAATAAATTTTTTTTTACTTGCAAACTGAGCAAATTTGCTTAGAAATCATGGAGGAAAAATAAACGTGGTATCTCTCCAATGAAATGTCAGTGAAACCATTTTCTGGGGATGAAGGAAGAGATAAATTAATATCAATTTATAGGAGTCCCTGTGTAGATGATTTGAGGGAAAGGCTCTCCTCCCCTCCCACTTACTGGAAGGAGGCTTGCTCAGTGATCAAGAGAAGAGTTCCTTTAGTTTCTGGGAGGGAATGAATGGAGAGATACTGTAACGTCTACATAATATTTGGGATGTGTTTGCAGTGATCATTCAAGCTCCGAGAATATGACTCACCTTTAAGGGTGTCCTTCATATTTGCTTGTCTCTGTTATCTCTTTCCATCGGCTACATAAAATCATAGAAATGTAAGGCTGGAAGGGACCTCCAAGAGGTCAACTAGTCCATCCACTTGCTAAAGTGCACATGGAAACTGAGGATTTGCAAGCTGAATTAACCGTGGCTGCGGTTCCTCATAATCTTACACAAATTCTTTTGGGTAATGACTTTTTAAATAAAAACAATGAGGAGTCCTTGTGGCACCTTAGACACTAACAAATGTATTTGGGCATAAGCTTTCGTGCTTATAATAAATTTGTTAGTCTCTAAGGTGCCACAAGGATTCCTCTTTGTTTTTGCTGATACAGACTAACATGGCTACCACTCTGAGACTTTTTTAATGTGGCTCAGGCTGTCCTGGGGTCTGGCAGCAGCAAGAAGGAATCGTGTGCTGAAGCCCCAGAGGGGAAAAAGTAGTTACAGAAACTGCTGGGGAAATGGGAGAGTGTCTCTTTAATTCCTCTACAGCAGTGGAGCACTGTCTGCTGACAAGGGTGGGTGTGGTTGAGGCCAACTCTTACTCAAGGCTAGAGACAGGCTTTTCTTCAGGGCCGGATGGGAATGTTTTGCCTGATGGTAGGGAGACTGTCCAAGTTGCTGGCTGCCAGGAAGTTGCAGTTAAGCAAGGAACAGGACGCACTCTAAAATGCATAGAAAAATGTGTCCTAGAGGAAAGCCTAGAGAAAAATGATGGAGTCCTAAAGTCTGTTGTGGTGGATGTGGATTCCATGGGCTCTGTGACTGGAGGCAAACCCAATTCAAAGAGGGAGGAGGGTGCAATGTCTACCAGTATGGGGTCTGTTCTGTCTGTTAGTTGTGAGCCCACAGCTGAACAGGGGACAGATTCCATTCTAGGGAGCATAGGGGTGTATGCCCTAGAGGGGGGCCCAGAGAAGGAAGTTAAGGAGGAATGTGGGGGAGTATAAGGATGTCTCCCCACTAATTACAGGGGAAGGCTTGCCCAGGAGAAATTTGATGGATCTGTATCTGTAATCCCAGGCACCTCACCTGTGGCTCAGGTTTTAAGAGGGAACTGTGTAACTGTTCTCCCGGAGGGGAGCAGCCACACAACTGACCTCCTGGGGACAGAGAGGGGTGACAGAGGGTTCCCCAATCCAGGCCCCACTTTTGCAAAATGTTGTTCCTGCTGTACTTGTGAAAACTAACTCTGTCCCTTAAGGCAGGGGGATGGGTTTCTTCCAAGCATTTCAGTGTCAGTGGATATGCTAATGAACCTCCTGAAGAAGGGGAGGAAACCGCCATTTCCCGGACAGATAAACCCCTCCAAGAAGGTTGGTGGTGATTGGACGTCTAACATAGTGAATACCAGTGAAAATGAGGTAGGATTAGAAGAGGCTAAAATAGGGAAAGAACAAGTTAAAAATTACTTAGACAAATTAGATGTCTTCAAGTCACCAGGGCCTGATGAAATGCATCCTAGAATACTCAAGGAACTGACTGAGGAGATATCTGAGCCATTAGCAGTTATCTTTGAAAAGACATGGGTATCTAATAATCACCCATCAGTCATGCCAACAATAATAAATTTCAGGGCTGCAGGTGAACTATTCAAGGAGTACATGTTACTTGATGATGATTTAAAGAAAGTCACACACTGAACTGGTGGCAGTCACCAGCTAAACACTTGGAACGAGAGTTTCTTGAAGTACTAACTCAGCTTCTGACATAAATAACCTCTTCTTCAGGGTAGAAAGAATATTTTCTTCATGTGGACTAATTCATTGAAACTTGAAATCGATTGGGAGTTGAAAAGTAGGAAACTTGTCTTTCTCTTCGTCTATCAATAAAAATGAGGGAAGGGATAAGATCTACTAGTTTTATAAGTTTAAAGGACAGCCTAACTAATTTATTAGACTGTTTCATTTTCAAGAAATTGAGGTGAATCTCTTAAGTATATTTGAAAATTTTCATAGGCTGACCTGAAATAATCAGTTTAATTCACTGACTACAATTAACCCTTCTGTTCAATAAATGTAGTTATACATGTGAAATGTTTTGATAAGAGGGGTTAATGTATCCAAAACATTTAAGGTTGTTTTGTTTAATAAAATTCCAGTTACCATCCTAATGCAGCTTGACAAAAAGTTAATTATGTAGTAAATAAGCAATGTATCATTCACCATTTTCTAGCATACTAAAAATGTACAATTAACAAGAATCTGAAAACATTAAGCTTCATACTTGTTTAAAATAAACGTAAATAGTTTTTGCTACCTATGAGGGTACACTATAAGATATACTAAATCTAGTGTAAAGGCTCTAGTTATAAATCAATACATTTTAATTGTTATATCAGCCAATGAGAATGCACCTCTCTTGAGAAAATAACTGAAGTACAAATGGAAACGTTGATTAAAGTTGATGACTTAAGGAGGCTATCCACTTGGTGTTTTAGATAATGATTTAAATTGTTAATTTCAATCACCTTGATTTAAATCAATCCACCCTGATCAAGAATGAAACAAATTTCACAGGAGAGACTGAGGCATCAGAATATCATGTAGTCCAGCAGCTAGGGCAGTCACTTGAGAAATGGCAGATCCCTGTTCAGATCCATGCTGCCTCTTAGGTGGAAGGGGGTCTTGAACTAGGGGGTATCCCACATTCCAGGTGAGTACACTAACCAGTGGACAAACAGACGGGAGGTCGTTGCCCTCATCCTACCTCTCACAAAAATATTGTAGATGCCTAACACCAAGAAAGGGCTTGCAGCTGAGAATCCCCTGCAGAGGGAGGTGCTTCCCTGTAGCCTGGATCTAGGTGCTTATCTCTGAGAGGGGTGGGATTTAGTACATACCCCTTGGCATCTCCCACTGTCTAGCTTATGTGAGGAGCTGCCTAGTGGGTTGTCTTTTGTGAATTCCATTTTGAGGCCCCCATCTCTCCCCATTCATTGTGTAGGGAATCTTAGTGCTGAACTCAAGCTTTGTGCATTCTAGTGATTTTTTTTTTTAGGCACCTAAAAGTTAATTTTGGCAATGCTCAGCATTGGTATGCCAAAGTTCCATTGCGAATCTAGCCATAAACTGATTACTACTTGCCCTAATTTCGATGGGCATGGAGTACAGTTAATCAGAGTCGTCTTACCAATCTTTTATAGAATTGAAGACTGCTATCAGCCATCTCTTCTTTAGACTAATCATACCCAATTTGTTTAACCTTTCCTCATAGGTACTGTTTTCTAAAGCTTTTATTTTTATTTTTTTTGCTCTTCTCTGAACTCTGTTCAGTTTGTTGACATCTGTAATAAAGTGTGGTGCCCCAAACTGGACACTGAGTTTCCCAGCTGAAGCCTCACAAGTGCTGAGTAGTGCAGAACAGTTATCTCCTGTCTTATATACGACACTCCTGTTAATACATCCCAAAATTAATTTGCCTTTTTAGCTGTAGCATCACATTGTTGACTCACGTTCAATTTGTGATCAACTATAACCCTCAGATCTTTTTATGTAGTTATTCTGCATTTTGTGTTTGCGCTTTTGATTTTTTTCTTTTGTAAGTGTAGTACTTCGTGTTTGTCTTTAGTGAATGTAATCTAATTGATTTCAAACCTTTTCTCCAATTTGTGAAGATAATTTTGCATTCTAATCCTGTCCTCTGAAGTACTTACAACCCCTCCCAGCTCGGTGTCCTCAACAAATTTTATAAGCATATTCTCCATTCCATTCTCCAAGTCATTAATAAAAAATACTGAATAGCGTCAGAGCCCACTTAATATGTTTTCCCAGCTCAACAGTGAAATATTGATAACTACTCTTGAAGTACAGTCTTTCAACCAGTTGTGCAGACAGTAATTTCATCTGGACCATATTTTCCTAGTTTGCTTATGATAATGCTTAATGATCTGGAGGATGGTGTGGACTGCACTCTCAGCAAGTTTGCAGATGACACTAAACTGGGAGGAGTGGTAGATACGCTGGAGGGTAGGGATAGGATACAGAGGGACCTAGACAAATTAGAGGATTGGGCCAAAAGAAACCTGATGAGGTTCAACAAGGACAAGTGCAGAGTCCTGCACTTAGGACGGAAGAATCCCATTCACTGTTACAGACTAGGGACCGAATGGCTAGAAAGCAGTTCTGCAGAAAAGGACCTAGGGGTTACAGTGGACGAGAAGCTGGATATGAGTTAACAGTGTGCCCTTGTTGCCAAGAAGGCTAACGGCATTTTGGGCTGTATAAGTAGGGGCATTACCAGCAGATCGAGGGACGTGACTGGAGCAAAAAAAGGTACAAACATTTCAGCCTTTTCTATATTATCTGTTATTTGCTCTCCTTCCCTCTTCAGTAGTGGACATACTTTCCTTCATTATTCTCTTACTTCTAATGTATTTAGAGAATCTCTTCTTATTGTCTTATGTACCTTGCTAGTTGTAACTCATTTTATGCCTTAACCTTTCTGATTTGTTTCTACATGCTTGTGCTTTTTTTTATATACTAATTCTTAGGGATTTGTCCTTATTTCCACTTTTTTATGATTCCTTTTTGATTTTCAGGTCATTTAAAACATCCTGATGCAGCTATATGGGTCTCTCACTATTCTATCTTTTCTCTGCATTTGAATAGTTTGCTGTTGTGACTTTTAATCTTGTTCCTTTTAGAAACTGACCGCACTCCTGAACTCCCATTTATCTAAGATTTCCTTCCCAAGGAATCCTATTTCTGAGTTTGTTGAGTCTGCTATTACGAAGTCCTTGTCTTTATTCTGCTGCTCATTCCTTTCCTTACAATTATCATTTTTAGTTACTTTCACCCAATTTGACTTCCACCTTCAGATTCTCAACCCGTTTCTCCTTGTTAGTCAGAATCAAATCTAAAAAGCCACCCCCTAGCTACATCCTCCACCTTCTGAAACAAAAAGTTGTCATCAATGCAGAACTTGTTGTCAGTCTGTGTTCTGCCATGTTGTATTTCCAACAAATATGTAGGTACTTAGTCCCCCATTGCCACCAAGTCCTGTGCTTTGGATACTTAATTTGTTCTGAATATGCTTCATCCAACTCCTCCTGATTTGGTGACACAAACTGTGACATTCCACCCCATATTCTTCATAGAAATATTGTTATGATATGAATATGGCATAACTAAGATATGCTTTATGCAAGATGGATCATGTGAAGTATCATTGGAAAGGTTATGATTTACTGAATGTGTTTATCCAATTTGTATGTATGTATCATTTCTGTATCTAAAGTTAGGAATATTGTCTATGTAACAATTACAACTGTGTGGGTATGTGCTTGGGAAACGCCCACCAGACAGTAAGCAATCAGCCTAAATGGGCCATTAGGAAAAGACAAATGAGTCTTCGAAAATTTGGATCCCCCATCTTCCCAGGAGTTCCTTCCTGTGGACCTTGCAAATAAACCTTGTCTCATGGTTGCCCTGACACTGCAAGGTCATGTGATAATGTCACCTGGTACAAAATACCACCTTGGACAATGCTGGTACTTTTCCACTGGAAACAAAGGCTTCCCACTTTATGTAACTTCTATTTAAGGCTGGGAAGCAAGACAATCTGGGCTCTCCATTGCCTCCCCACCTGAGAAGGAAGACTGCTAAAAATTCCTGAAGAAACCAAGGAACTAAGCTAGGGGAAGACAAGGGCTAAGTCCAGGCTGGGAACAGGGGTCTAGCCTGTAAAGGGCTCTGGGAGGGAGAGGGTGTGGGTATTTGGGCTGGGAGGGCCCCATGGCTGGGCTCTGGGGGGGAGTGGGGAGAAGGGGTGGGTATCTGGGCTGGGGGGGGCCAGTGGCTGGCCTCTGAGGAGGAGGGGGGTTTGGGTGTATTGGTTGGTGGGGCAGGGCACCGTGGCTGGGCTCAGGTGGGGAGTGATTGTGGGTGTCTGGCCCTCCGACTGGGCTTGGGGAAAGAAACAAGAACTGGGTTGTCATAGGGTTTCTTTAACTCTCTGCTCCTGGGGGAGTTTTTGCATTTGTCTGTATTTTTACAGACATATTTGCTGACAGGTATTTTGAAATAAATTACCAAAATAATTGAAACTGGTGTGATTATGTAGTGTTATTTTGGCAAATAACATTTGCAGAATTTTTAATTTTTTGGCACAAAATTTTAATTTTTTGGCGCAGAATGCTCCCAGAAGTAGCACATTCATGTGGGGGTGGGAGAATTCTTTATTACTTTTAGTATGCACGTATTGGGGAATGTTTATTGTAGGAGTTGAATTTTTAATTTAAAGGTTTTTTTTAATTTTAATTTATTTTTTTTATATAATTCTTGTGCATGTTTTTACCTAGAGCATGGAGTACATAATTTAACTTTTTAAAAGGTAACTATATAAAAGTTGTTACCATATGTCCATTGTATTTTAATGTCCTTCTTGTGGGATATCTTTTTATAAGCAAAAAGCTAAAATCCACACCTCTTCTATATGGGGGTTTTAGAAGCTACTTGAACCAGAGTTGTTGAATTTATGTAGGTTATAATTTGCCTTCACCAGCAGAAATTATTTTTGTTTTGTTCCAATTTATAACCACAAAATGTGCCCCCCTTCCACCAAAGAGTTGTTAATATAAAATTGTATTAACCTCCTGAATTTCCTCAAAAGCCTAATGAAATAAATGGGCCTTAGAGTGTGCCCTGGAAGTTAACAAATCCACCTATTTTAAACTGGTGTAGGAGAGTATTTCAGAGCCCTGGGGCCTTTATGGAGACTATGCCACCCCCTGCACCCCCATCTTCTGCAGTGAGGGAGATTTAGTGTAAGTGCTTTTGCTAATGGTAACTATGGGAGCATCACAAGGAGAGAGTCAGTCTCTCAAGTAAGCTGCTCTCAGGCAATTTAGGGCTTTGTAGTTCAAACCCAATACCTTAAACTTCATCCAGAAGCTAACTGGTACCCAGTGCAGGATTCAGAACACAGGTGCTATGTAGTCTCAGTAAGACATCTCACTTAGCTAATGGGCCTTCTGCACCAATTCCTGCTTCTGAATTGATTTAAAATGTAGTGTCATGTAGAGTACATTGCAATAGTCTAGTCCTGAAGTGACAGAAGCATGGATAACAGAAGTATGATTGCATCTGCAAGATATGGCTGTACCCTACTGGATAGGCATAGGTGGCAAAATGCTTTCTTGACTGCTGTTGCCTTGTGATTTTTCTAGTCTAAGTTGTTGGCTTAGCCAGGCCCCCAAGATATAAACTCAAGATTGCAGAGGCGAATAACTGCTCTTGATCCTCAAAGCAGATACTGTATAATCTAATAATTTCTCCCAGTCTGCTAGCATTAACTCTATCTTGTTCAAACTGAGCCTCGTTCAGCTCAATTTGATCTATTCCTCCAGACACACCTCAACCAGTCCTCCTTTTAGTTAATGTTGCTATGGGAACATTGTTTCCTTTGTATTTTAACTGTGCAACCTTAACATTGCATTAACTTAGCTTTTTGAAATAGATTATACAATGCAGTACAGACCAAGAAATTGCAAAAATCTGATCTGGAGATTTGTATTTGTACCTGTGTCACATGCTAACTCATCAGGAAGAAGAAAACTTGGGTTTGTTTGTTTGCTTTTTTCGTTTGAGGGGAGGAAGGTATTTTTGCTTGACTGGTTTTCCCCCCTTATTTTGCTTGTCGCTGGTGTGGGGGGAAATTAACTTTTTATTCATCAGTGCAACAATTAAAGTGTTGCTCATGCAAAATGGCCCAACGGGACTCTTCTGAGTTCCAGTCAAGGCAAACGTGCATTTTGTTGTTCTAAAGGAAGTAGGGCTTCATTAGCTTAAACTTGAATCGAATGACAAGCAGACATGTTGAGGAGTGACTTTTTTTCAACTGCTTAAACAGGGAAAACTTACGGAACTTAACAATATAGAGGATATACAAAGAACAGCCCGGGATAGGCTGGAGTGGTGGAGCCTTGGTAATGCCTGGAGTGACATCTGATGGCATGGGAAGGATTCAGATTCACGTAAACTTTTATTATACACTTATGATTGCCTATGTGATAGGGTCCTCCACTCTCTGCTAGGATGGCGTCGCCTCCTGGTCACTCTGGGGATTAGCTCTCAGGGTTGATGCTCCTTTCTGTGGTTGCATGCTGTCACTCCGTCTCTCGCTCTCTGGTCTGCAGCCCCTTTCTTGCTCCAGGAGTTGCTGCGTCCTCTTTGTGACTCCGCTTTCCGGCTAGGTCGCTCAGTGTTTCCTCCTTCTGGGGTACAGCCCTTCTATTCTCTGCCACTCCCACAGTGACTCAGACAGTCTTACTGTTTCACAGCCTTGACGGTGCCACTTACTCAGTGGCTGGTAGGGGAACCCGGGCCCACCCTCTGGTCCAGCCCAGGCTCCCTCAACCCAGTAGTTCTGGGCTTTTCTGTCCTCATTGCTCCTTCCCTGGACTGCTTCCTACCACTCATCTCTCTGGGTGTACCAGCTCCAGCAGTCCTCCCTCTTACCAGGGAATGACTGCCCTTTTCCAGCAGCAGCCCTTGTCTGTTGCCACCTTCCTGGCTTTATAGGCCCTGCCTATTCCTGCACAGCTGAACTGCTTGCAATCAATTCCTGCTCCTTGGCTGTTCCTCCAGGTGTAGCCTGCAGAGTTAATAGGCCTACCTGGCCACCTCAATCCCTTCCAGTCTTGTGTGGGGTGAATACCCCATCGCGGCTTATAACACTTTTTTTTTTTTTTTCAAACTTAATACAACACCCATTCATCAATAAGGACTCCTTACATTTGAAATATGGAAGCTTCAAAGTTGAACAGTTTTTGTGTTAGCTGTATGAAAGCAAAGATGATCAGATTGTTTTGAAGTGGGAAAAATCTCTTTTTTACAGGTACTCATAACTTCAAAATGTCTAAAGAGACTTGCTCAATCTATCCAAGTCACCTTTGGGCAGAGACCAAACTTTGAAAATGCTTTGAAAAGCATGAAAAACTTTATTCAAACATGATTATAGTGGAAGCTGTTTTGTAATCTTTAGTGGATGCTACCAAGCACCTGCTGTAATAACGTTAAATAACCTTGGTACGGTACTTGTGCAAAGTGTACTGTACTGATATTTCTTAGATATGAAATACTCTATGTATGGAACAGATACAGCACAATCAGTGGCAGTGCAAGGTTACCCCATGCCACATCCTGCTGAAATGCCTTGCCCCTGTTCTCTAAAAATTATCTTGCAGGGTGAGGTTCATCCTCCATGGTCTTATTCAGTTGTTGGCTTTTCTGCTGAGACTACCCGTAAGTGATGTGATAAGTGTAATAGTGGTTTTTGCAATGTGGACAACTTCGGAAATTAGGAACTGGACTGAAGCCATCAGCTCATTCAACAAAGGCTATCAAACAGCTGTCCAGTTTTAACTGCTTCCGGCTATTATTGAGCTGGGCCAGATTCAAATTAATGATCTAGTGGGTGAAAGATTTCAGAATGTTTGAGTCATTCAGTGTCTTAGCATGTGGTCCAAGTAGATAGTTTAGTTACATGTAAAGAAAATGTACAGCAGGGGAATGGGAATGCTTAAGGTAACAATATTACTAGATGCCAAGAAAGACAAAATCTCTTTAAATTGTAAGTTTTTAATTTTCATACCAACTTAAAAAGCTGTCTATGTATTTAATTTAGAGAAATACTTCAGAGGAAAATCACATGCCTTTCCCTCCTATTCACCTCTTTTAGCTTAAAGCTCCTGTGAGAAACTGTTTCAGGATATCATAGAATTTAAAGATGCACTCAGTGTTACAACACCTATCTGATTTAGTAGTTTACATTTCATTTTCAAAAAGGATTTAGGCACTTAAGAGCCAAAACTTGGTTTTGAAAATGAAATGTAGGCTCCTAAATCAGCTAGGAGTTAGCAGTGTCTACATACCTTTAACAGTCTGGTCCTAAGTCATCAGGTCCAACTCCTTGCAGTGTCAGAATATATTATAGTATACCTTACTGGACCTTTATCCAGTCTAATTTTAATGATAATGGAGCCTCCACTTTCTGTGGAGTCTATTCCAAAGGCACTTAAAGTATGCTGTCAGGAAGATTCTCTCTGATGTACATCGGTATTTTTAAAATTTTCTTCATTTTATTTCTTTACTCCCACTTGCTCTACTTTTAGTAAGCTAATCAATGATCCTCCTTTGGTGTATATACCTGTTAGACCCAAGAACTTCAGTCAGAACTTACCAAATCTATTCATATTTCATTTTTCAGTATTCCCTCATAATCTAGTTTCTTGACCCTTTTTATGTGGTAGCAAAACTAACTCCAGTTTGTCATCTGTCTCTGGTAATCAAGTGCTCAGTACTGAGCATGCTGCTCTAGATGCAATTTCACTAGAAGTGTATGAAGGAGGAGTATTGGACCTAGTGTTCTTTATGCAGCCCAAAACTGCATTGGGATTTTTGCTGTCATATAATTTTGCACTTGCATGTAATTCGCTGAACACTATCACAGTTCTCAGTGAGCACTATTACTTTGTTGGTTTCTTTCCCATAAAATATTTGTTCAGTATTGTTCACACCCTGCTTAGGGTTTTTAGTTTAACCACTTTGATGCTGTTGGAAAATGCATCTCTTGGCATCATTTGGATGCACCTGGTAGTGTTCAGCAGCACTGAAAATATAGGTTTGCTGACTGTGCCTGGTAAGTTGTTTAACAGTGTTCTAGTTTCAGAGAGTTGATTCACAAGATGACTTTTTCCTCTATTGTTTCAGACATTTTGAGATAAATAATCCTAGAAAGTGTTGAATTTTTATTTATATCTGTATACTTTTTTGAGCAGGTGGAACATGACAGAGTATGTGGGCAAATGTCAGTGGTAGAACTTGTTCTAAGAGTATAACAGGTCAGTAATGCTCTTTGCAGCACTATATAACTTGTTTTAATGTTATCAACGTTTTGGACATAGGTCAACAGTTCTGATTGATATCTCTAGCAGCACTTGAAAGACTCAATAAGTCTGCTTTTTCTCTTTCCTTTTAAAGCAACATCTTAACTGTGTTTCTTCACTTGCTCAAAAATGGAACTCGCTTAGAATTTCAGAGCAGGACAACAACACAAATCCATCTTGACCACTGTTTACTTAAAATTCCACCCACAACACTGACAGTGATAAATCCCATCCGACCAGAATTGCTTCTACATTGGTTTCCAAGGCAACTAGCACACCCAGCCACAGAAATGGGTTGCAGAGAGCAAAAGTTGCACAGAAAGAAAATGCCAGCATTTCCATAATTACTTACATTTCTAAAAAGGAAAAAACAAAACACAGAGAGCACTCTTTGAGCCATTGAGATAAAACTCTCTATTCCAGATTCCAACTCAAACCAAACTTTTTGTGTATTTGGAAAGTTCAGGTTGGTGTTTTTTAGCCTGTTTTTAGTGCCTTAGCAGTTTGTAGGTTTGGCCTCGACGGGACAAAATACTATTTGAAATTTTTTTTGTCTCCTTGTGATGGTTGTAACCCAGACAAAACCATAGGGTTCTTGGTCTTGTAAGAATTTGTTTTTACAAGATTAGAATTTCCACATCATTTGATGTTCCACATGTGTTCAGGAGCTTTTAATTGTAGACAGAGGCGGACTAGGAAAGATTCTTCTTTTGACTTTTTTAAAAAGTTGCCTTTTTGGAGTACTTTTGGTGCTGTCAGGATAGTCTAAGAACTTAGGGCAAAACCCTTTAGTTAGATCTATGCATTTTTCTGTCTGAAAGCGATGCAAGTTTGAGGTTAAGGGCTTCAGGGATGCTTCATACTGCAAAATGTGCTGAAGTCCAAATCTGCACATTTTCTTCTGTTCAGACAGTGAAAAGATGGGAAGAGAGTGGTTTAGTCATAAAGAGGCATTTTCAGCGTAATGCACAGCTTGCAGAAATTCTTCCATCAAAGTCCAATTAAAGGAAGTGTAAGAACGTAGGGAGAAAAGGATATGAGAAGTAAGAGTTGCTGGAAACGTTCAGAGGCTGAGCAAGATGAGCCTCCTTTGAGTATAACTATATTAACTGTATTTATTTGGAGTTCAGAGGTCACAGTGAAAAGTACTTAGAAATACTAATAGATGGGGTCCACTTCAAGTGTGCAAGGTAATCTACTCAGAGTAAAATAACTTGCATTAAGCATTCTCTTCTAATGTGGAGCCAAATTCCAGCATGTTTGTGCAATTTATTTTTCCAAATCTTATACAACCTTCTTTTTATCCTCCCACTAAAAAACAAAACAAAAAACAATCCATTTGATGCAGACACCAAGGATGGACCTATGAAGTAAAAGTAGGACTGTCAAAAAATAAAAAAATTAATCATGAGATAAAAAAATCTCGATTAATCACAGTTTTAATTGCACTGTTAATAATAGAATAACATTTATTTAAATATTTTTGGATGTTTTCTACATTTTCAAATATATTGATTTAAATTACAAGACCGAATATAAAATATACAGTGCTCACTTTATATTATTTTTTATTATAAATATTTGCACTGTAAAAAAGATAAAAGAAATAGTATTTTCAGTTCATCTTATGCAAGTACTGTAGTGCAGTCTTTTTATTGTGAAAGTCCAACTTATAAATGTAGATTTTTTTCTTTTGTTAAATTTTTGTTTTTGAGTGCAGTTATGTAAAACATTAGCTCCTACAAGTTCTCTCAGTCCTATTTCTTGTTCAGCCAATTGCTAATACAAGCAAGTTTGTTTACATTTGAGAGATAATGCTGCCTTCTTCTTATTTACAGTGTCACCTGAAAGTGAGAACAAGCATTCACGTGGCACTGTTGTAGCCGATGTTGCAAGATATTTACATGCCAGATATGCTAAACATTTGTATGCCCCGTCATGCTTCAGCCACCATTCCAGAGGACATGCTTCCATGCTGATGATGCTCGTTAATTAAAAATGTGTTAATTAAATTTGTGACTGAACTTCTTGGGGGAGTATTGTATGTCTCCTGCTCTGTGGTTTTACCCGCATTCTGCCATATATTTCCTGTTATGACAATCTTGGACGATGACCCAGAATATGTTGTTCGATTTAAGAACTCTTTCATTGCAGATTTGACAAAATGCAAAGAAAGTACCAATATGAGATTTCTAAAGATACCTACAGCACTTGACACAAGATTTAAGAATCTGAAATGCCTTCGAAAATCTGAGAGGGACGAGGCGTGGAACATGCTGTCAGAAGTCTTAAAAGAGCAACACTCTGATTCGGAAACTACAGAAACTGAGCCACCAAAAAATATCCACAGAGCCAGTTATCCCATCCTAGAAAGCAGTCAGGTTGGTCAGGCCCTTGGTGAATCCATGTTGACTGTTCCTGATCAACCTCCTCTCCTCCTGGTGCTTCAAAAGTGTTCTGTTGGGATTTGTACACCTGCCTACAAGAGAAAGCTCAGCAAGTCCCCGATGGTGTTACCCGTGGTTCTTTCAACCCAAAGTTCTTGGTAACTTTTACTCTGTGCGAGGTGGTGTCAGGAAATAAATCAGGGGAGACACGGCCATCCGACCGATAGATGGCAGGCACAAACAGGACAACACAAGAGTGCTTTCACTTAAAGCTACACTTTACTTAGTCTCAAGCACTTACATATGTCCGAAGCTGAGTGTGGCTCTTGAGTGGCACAGCAGCAGCCCGTCTGCCGGTGGAGAACACAAGATGCATCCAGAGGGAGAGTCCCTGAAGAGCCCCTTCTGAGAAGTCCAGCTACCTCAAACTTTCCCCCCTTATTTATACATTAGTAATACAATGACATATCCCTTAAAGAAAACTTGCTAAGCAAGCAGTTTTTAAAGGTCAAGCAAGAGGTTTCCTTATGATCGTCAATTAAATAGATATGCTGTTGTTGTTGTTTTTTTCAGCGTGTCCATGCCTTGGGACCCTGACAGACACATTCCTCAGGGTACATTATAGACAAGCTTCCTGTTTTTCTAAAATACATGTATCAGCAATTTCAACTTTCTCAGCAGGAACGATGCAGGGTCAAGCTGCCCTTGATCTGTGGCACCCAAAACCCCCTCCTCTCCTGCCTTGGTTATGCTAAGGCTGCTGCATGACCAGTTTATGGCCTGCTGACTTGACTATTTTTAGCAATAAGCAATAGTGGTTTCAGGCACTTTACTGGTTTGCCAATATCTCCCCATACAATGGCTCAGAGATCCTGTCCTGCTCAATTTCTGACCTCCCAGAGGCCATATGAACCACATCAAAAGAGACAGATATTTCAGGGAAGGAAACTGTCCACCTCTCAGCTTTCTACCTTGCACTCTTCCACCTCCAAGCAGCAATTCTGATGGGCTAGTGGCAATGTTCCCTCTGATTTTTTCCATCCGTGTGTGGAATAAATTTTGTTATGGGCACCAAGGTACTGTGCAGATGTGCGCCACCAGTAGAAACAAAAAACTTAGATATAATATATATTTTTAAAAAGTTACCATAGGGATAATTACTCCATTCTGGACAGGTTAGGCATTTTAGAACTCACTACTCAAAGAATTAAATTTAAGTGTAAGAGAGATAAAAATTATGAAATGCATAGACTAGTCAAAAAACTAAAACAACACACTTTGAAAGAATAAAATTACAGAGAATATATGTGCATTGCAGGAAGTACCAAAGAAGTAACAACCATAATACAAGTATGTTTTTGGGAGGCGAGTCTGAAAGACTGTGTGTGTGTGTGTGTGTGTACGTGCGACACACAGACTGTGTGTGTGTGCTCGCTTGTGTGCACTGGGGAAGTTTGAGAGACAGCCATGCGCTGTCTCTTCAAGGCACTCTCACTGAAGGCTCTCCTGCTCCTGAGCCCTGCTGTCTTCCCCTCCCCCCCCCCCCCCCCGCTCTGTGGAGATGAGGTACGTGGGGAGGGGGAGAGACGGAGTGTGTGTTTGTGTGAGTGAGAGAGAGAGAGACAGATCGTGTGTGCTGGCTGCTGGGGAAGTCTCAGAGAGAATGTGCGCTGTCTCTTTAAGGCACTCACTGCCCGGAAGGCTTGTTCAGACCTCCGAAGCGCAACTCCTGCTCCTGAGCAAGGCTGTCCTCCATTCTTTGCTCTGTGGCGATGGGGTACAGGGGCAGGGGGAAGGAAACACCCTGACATCAGCGCCTTGCTCCCCTCGCTGTGCACAGTCAGCAGGAGGGTCCCTGGAGCAGCTGTCAGGGGCTCCAACTTAAGCAGAGGGCAGGAGCAATGAGGCTGCAAAGAGGCGGGGGGAGGGGCACCTGAACACATGGTGCTGGCTGTGCATGGCTCTGCTAATCACGTGCATGACACTTGAATCACTCCTGGGTGTCCGCCCAACCGCATAGCTTAGAGGGAACACAGGCTGATGGAGGGCCTGAATTACCATCCTCATCCTTATCAGCTGCACTGATTCACCTGTCTTCCTCCCTTCAGTGACTGCCTTTTCCACTTCAGGTGGCCTTGGGAGTCGATCACCAAAGACACGTGGGTTTTGGAAATCCTCTCCACAGGTTATGTTATCCAGTTTACTGTGCTTCCACCAACAAATCCCCCTTCCCCGTCCTTCAGGAATCCCTTTCGCAAGAACTTGCTTTGTCAAGAAATAGATTCTCTTATGCTTGGGAGCTATAGAACCAGTCCCATCCAGCAGAGAGGGAATGAGTTTTATTCTAGGTATTTCCTGGTACCAAAAAAAAGTGGAGGTTGAAGAACCATACTAGATTTGAGGCTACTCAATACTGATGTGAAGGCACAGAAATTGAAAATGGTGACACTTGTGGTGATAATTCCACCTCTAGAGCAAGGGGATTGGTTTTCACTCTTGACCTTCAAGATGTGTGTTGCTATCCACCCATCCCACAAACAATTCCTATGTCTAAATTGGCCAGGACCACATTCAGTACAGTAGATGCTTGTTAGTAGCGACATCTGGGTGCCCTTCTCTGTGTTGCTGTTATGGGAAGTGTCATCTGACCAAAAGCAGTCTGCTTTTTCTGGTACATAAAGCAGCTACAGTACATGCTAACAAATCTATAATTGTAACAATGTGATGTATGTTTATTGTTGCTACAGTATTACTTTAGTATACCTACTGTAGATTTTAAACATGTGTTCTGCATTTGTGGCCTACCACCATATTGTATCAAGAAAGTGGTATTAATTGAGTTAACATTATAAAAGTATCACGTTTTATTTTTATGTTTAAGAACAATCAAACATCAACCATGACAACAAACACAACCTCTTGCTCTTACTTGTAAACATTTTTTTGAATTCACAAGTAACTTTAATACTTGGTACGCACTGTAAGTCGCACTGGATAAGGGCATCTGCTAAGCAAATACACCTCTACTCGGATATAACACGACCCGATATAACACAAATTCTGATATAACGCGGTAAAGCAGTGTTCCGGGGGGGGGCGGGATTGCGCACTCCGGCGGATCAAAGCAAGTTCGATATAACGCGGTTTCACCTATAACACGGTAAGATTTTTTGGCTCCCGAGGACAGCGTTATATCGAGGTAGAGGTGTAATAGTTTAATTTAGGTTATTACAGTATTGTTATTCCACATCAGTGTATTCTATTTATACAGTCAATATCACTTGTAAATTAATTAAGAGTGGGTGAACTCACTAATTTTGGGTGAACGAACTCTGTTAATTTGCTCTGCTTCTCAGTCACAATTTTGTTTTGAAGATTTAATAGCATTTAATTTCAGAAAGGGGAACTACACCAAAATGAGGTTAGTTAAACAGAAATTAAAAGATACAGCACCAAAAGTAAAATCTCTGCAAGCTTCATGGAAACTTTGTAAAGATACCATAATAGAGGCTCAACTTAAATGTATACCCCAAATTAAAAAACATAGTAAGAGAACCGAAAAAGAGCTGACATGGCTAAACACCAAAGTAAAAGAAGCAGTGAGAGGCAAAAAAGGCATCCTTTAATAAATGGAAGTTAAATCATAATGAGGAAAATAGAAAGGAGCATAAACTCTGGCAAATGAAGTGTAAAAAATATGATTAGGAAGGCCAAAAAAGAATTTGAAGAACAGCTAGCTAAAGACTCAAAAAGTAATAGCATTTTTTTTTTTAAGTACCTCAGAAGCAGGAAGCCTGTTAAACAACCAGTGGGGCCACTGGATGATTGAGATGCTAAAGGGACACTCAAGGATGATAAGGCCATTGCAGAGAAACTAAATTAATTCTTTACATTGGTCTTCACGGTTGAGAATGTGAGGGAGATTCCAAAACCTTAGCCATTCTTTTTAGGTGACAAATCTGAGGAACTGTTCCAGATTGAGGTGTCCTTAGAGGAGGTTTTGGAACAAATTGATAAACTAAACAGTAATAAGTCACCAGGACCAGATGGTATTCACCCAAGAGTTCTGAAGGAACTCAAATGTGAAATTGCAGGACTAATAACTGTCATCTGTAACCTATCATTTAAATGAGCTTCTGTACCAAATGTCTGGAGGATAGCTAATGTGATGCCAATTTTTAAAAAGGGCTCCAGAAGTGACCCTGGCAATTACAGGCCGGTGAGCCTGACTTCAGTACCGGGCAAACTGGTTGAAACTCCAGTAAAGAACAAAATTGTCAGACACACAGATGAACGTAATTTGTTGGGGAAGAGTCAACATGGTTTTTGTAGAGGGAAATCATGCCTCACCAATCTACTAGAATTCTTTGAGGGGGTCAACAAGCATGTGGACAAGGGGGATCCAGTGGATAGAGTGTATTTAGATTTTCAGAAAGCCTTTGACAAGGTCCCTCACCGAAGGCTCTTAAACAAAGTAAGCAGTCATGTGATAAGAAGGAAAGTTCTGTCATGGATCGGTTAAAAGATAGGAAACAAAGGGTAGGAATAAATGGTCCATTTTCAGAATGGAGAGAGGTAAATAGTGGTGTCCCCCAGGGATGTGTACTGGGGCCAGTCCTATTCAATATATTCATAAATGATCTGGAAAAAGGGGTAAACAGTGAGGTGGAAAAATTTGCAGATGATATAAAACTACTCAAGATAGTTAAGTCCCAGGCAGACTGCAAAGGGGTATAAAAGGATCTCACAAAACTGGGTGACTGGGGAACAAAATGGCAGATGAAATTCAATGTTGATAAATGCAAAGTAATGCATATTGGAAAACGTAATCCCAACTATACATATAAAATCATGTGGGGGGGTCTACTCTAAATTAGCTGTTACCACTCAAGAAAGAGATCTTGGAGTCATTGCGGATAGTTCTCTGAAAACATCCACTCAATGTACAGCGGCAGTCAAAAAAGCGAACAGAATGTTGGGAATCATTAAGAAAGGGATAGATAATAAGACAGAAAATATATTGCCTCTATATAAATCCATGGTATGCCCATGTCTTGAATACTGCGTGCAGATGTGATCGCCCCATCTCAAAAAGATGTATTGAAATTGGAAAAGATTCAGAAAAGGGCAACAAAAATGATTAGGGGTATGGAATGGCTGCTGTATGAGGAGAGATTAATAAATCTGGGACTTTTCAGCTTGGGAAAGAAACGACTAAGGGGGGATATGATGGAGGTCTATAAAATCATGACTGGTGTGGAGAGAGTAAATAAGGAAGTGTTATTTACTCATAACACAAGAACTAGGGGTCATCAAATGAAATTAATAGGCAGCAGGTTTAAAACAAAAGGAAGTATTTTTTCACACAACGCACAGTCAACCTGTGGAACTTCTTGCCAGAGGATGTTGTGAAGGCCAAGACTATAACAGGGTTCAAAAAGAACTAGATAAATTAATGGAGGATAGGTCAATCAATGGCTATTAGCCGGGATGGGCAGGGATGGTGTCCCTAGCCTCTATTTGCCAGAAGCTGGGGATGGGTGGCAGGGGATGGATCACTTGATGATTACCTGTTTTGTTCATTCCCTCTGGGGCACCTGGCATTGGCCACTGTTGGAGGACAGAATACTGAGCTAGATGGACCTTTGGTCTGATGCAGTATGACCGTTCTTATGTTCTTAAGATGGGATTCAGTGTCCCAAAGAGACCTGTGGTTCCTGTCACCAAGTCCCTCTCATTATGAAATGTGCTGAAGTGTGTTCGAAGTCTTCAACAGCTCGGAGTTTGTTGGAGGTGGAACTTCATCAAAATCATCCTCACTCTCTCATTTTCTTGATTATGATATGTTTCATCAATACAAGCTCGTTTCTCTGACCTTGCAGCAGCTGCAGCGCTCAGTAATTCCTCATCAGTTAAAATAACAGGAGTACTTGTGGCACCTTAGAGACTAACAAATTTAATTAAATTTGTTAGTCTCTAAGGTGCCACAAGTACTCCTGTTATTTTTGCGGATACAGACTAACACGGCTGCTACTCTGAAACTCATCAGTTAACTCACTGAACCTGAGCAAATCCTCATCCACAGCAACTACTAAGTCCTCTTTTTTCCATGTTGACTGGAAGTGGAACATTGTTCAGGAGGTCGTCAATATCCTCACTATGCATATCTTTCACTGGCACAACAAATTTGCTTTCCTGAAACAGTTGGAAATTGTTGTCAGATTTACATCTTGCCATGCCTCACAAGATGAACGCAATCTAGCAAATTTACAGTTTTCAGGGCTGTCTGAACATCTGTGTTGATCTGCATTAAGAGCAATAATAATCCAGTTTGCAATTTTTGATTGGTAATGTCCTTTTATGTTCAAAATCACACCTTGAGCCATATGTTGCATCAAAGATGTAGTGTTAGGGGTAAGAATTCGAGCTGAATTTTTGAGAACCAATCCTTAGGCTATAGATCTCTTCTGCAAATTGAGCCTGCAATTGAACATTCAAAAAATCCACTTTGACCCCTCTGCAAAACTTAGAATTCATAGGAGCTCATCTCAATTCAGTAACTGCAAGAGTCTACCTTCCTCTGCATAGGTTTGTGGCTCTTTCCAACTTAGCTAATACACACCAGCTCAGTCCCCAAGCTCAGGTCAAGAACTCTCATCAGTTGGGGCTCACAGCAGCCAGCAACTTCTTCATAGACCATGCAAAACTCCGAATGCGCTGCCTTCAGGGGTGGCTCAGAACTGTTTATTCACCAAACAGACACAGTCTAAGCATACTTGGGGGGAGGGATAGCTCAGTGGTTTGAGCATTGGCCTGCTAAACCCAGGGTTGTGAGGTCAATCCTTGAGGGGGCCATTTAGGGATCTGGGGCAAAAATCTGTCTGGGGATTGGTCCTGCTTTGAGCAGGGGGTTGGACTAGCTGACTTCCTGAGGTCCCTTCCAACCCTGATATTCTGTGATACTTCTTTCCTTATCCACCTGCATAAAACAATCCCTCAACTGGTGGAAAGACCACCTCAACATATGCACAGGAGTTCCATTTGCATGTCCTTCCCCAAGAGTCATCATAATGATGGACACCTCTCTGGTAGGGTGGGGGGAGCATCTAGATGCTCACACAGTTCAGCGCAAGTTGACATTGCAAGAGATCATGCTACACAGCAGCCTCCTGGAATTCAGAATGGTCAGATACGCTTGTCTCCAGTTTTTACAGCTAATGAGGGGCAAACATAAAGGTCATGACAGATAGCATAACATGCAGGTTTTATTTCAATTGGAAGGAGGAGCAATATCACCCTCCCTCTGTGCCAGAGCTGTCAAGTTTTGGAATTGGAGCATATGCAATCAGGTCATCATCACAGCAGCCTAGCTGACTAGCATGCGTGCCTGGGCTGAACAGACACTGCTATGAGAAATCTCCGATCAAAGGCAAAGGGGGACTAGCGCACCTATAGTGGAGCACAGTTACTGCACAGGAAGAGTAACCATTTCTTTCTTTCATTCAGGTATGTGAGCAGTTTATTGTAAAGTCACATTGGCTGTTGCTTGTTCTTTGCATTCTCTTTTTTTTCACACATGTTCTCACCAGTAGTCTGCTGTGCCTTGATTATGGTGTCTTTTTGGACCATTCAGCTGCCTTTCACTCTGGTGGATTTTAATATTTCCTACTGTACTTTAGTCACTACATTATTTAATTCCCCCAAATTTGCTTTCCTGAAATCTGAAACACTTGTACTTGATGATTTCTGTGCATGCATTTCTCATTACACTTAATTGGTTCAAATCTTCATTATTATTCTTATCTCCTCAATCAGTTTCTCCCTGTCTGTAGTAGGTAATTCAGGATGTGTGGGTTGGAGTGTTTCTCTGGAGTCTAGCTTTTGGTTCATAAAACATTTCTTTTACTTAACCTGGGAACTCTTGCCATTGTTAGCAATAAGCTATCTGGGTATTTAAAACACACCATCAATATAGTGTCATATGGCTCAGAGTGCCTTGAGAGTTGGTCCAGGAATGTTTTTTTGTTTTCTCTTACCTTCTGTGTAGATGATCTTTAGCAGTAGTTACTCCTTTGCTTTTTTCATTCCTTATATTCAAATACTTTCTCCGCCACTCTGTTCTTTGTCCGATTACAATAAAAAAACCAAATTTGGCTAGTGCCTCTTTCCTCTCTCTCCTCGGTATTGATTGTACTTTTCTGTATTGATGTTACAGTTGAGGATCATCCCACCAAGTTTCATTTATGCCCAATATATCATATTCTCCATTATTTATTTATTTATTTATTTATTTATTTATTTTCATTTATAGTTTTTGATTGTTTTCCATACTCCTTGTATATGTGTATAGACATCATAATTTACTAATGTCCTTTTTATTTCAAACAGCTCTGTCTTCAAGCCTACCTTGTCTGTTGGAAATACACATCTGTTCACTAAGTTAAGTGAAAGATCCTGTTCTCCCTCTTCCCATCCCCTTCTATTTTGGGTAATTAAAATCCTGCTTAACAAGGTCTACTAGAGTTGAATCTAGGAGGTTGGTACCCTTTTTGCTTAAATAGAATCTTAATTACTTTACATATTTCATTAATGGCCATTTAAAAAAAAAGCTGATAAAAGATTAAAAAAAAAAAGTGTGTTCTGCAGTAATGTAAGCATGTCCAGAAATGTGGTATAATCAGTAAGAGCAGCAAGGAAGATGGTTACCTGAGGAGATTGGTAATGGATTATAGTGTTTTTTGTCTCCAGACTATCAAATCCAATCCAAAGGTAACTACTGATCGAGTTGTCATCTGCTAGTTTCTTTCATAACCAATATGAAATATATTGGAGTGGGGGAATCTTAGGATATGTCCACACTTACCCGCTGAATCGGCAGGTAGCGATCGATCTATCGGGGATTGATTTATCGCGTCTTGTCTAGACGTGATAAATCGATCCCCGGACGCGCTTCCCGTCGACTCCGGAACTCCACCAGAGCGAGAGGCGGAAGCGGAGTCGACGGGGGAACCGTGGCCGTCAATCCCGCGCCGTGAGGACAGGAGGTAAGTCGATCTAAGATACGTCAACTTCAGCTACGCTATTCTCATAGCTGAAGTTGCGTATCTTAGATCGATTTCCGCCGCCGCCGTGCCCCCCCCCCCCAGTGTAGACCAGGCCTTACTTCGGTTTCTAGTAGATAGGTGTCCAGATCTAGAAAAACATCTTTTGAATTGGTCCATTTGTTCCTTTACTTTGATTCCATGTCGCCAAAAAGCTTTCCAGAACAATGTGTGCTGTGCCTCGTAGGACAATGAATTTAGGCTCTTGAGTTACATGTAAGGCAAATTCCGTATCTTAGTACCCTTCCCTGAGAACTTATGGCTTCCGCATGTTTGTTTTAAACAAGGGAACTGTTAGCTTACATAACTCAGACGTCTCAATGACTTTAAGTATTAGATGGAGAGAGAGAGTTGGTCTATTAGGCAACACTTTTTAAGGAATATAGATTAAAATCAACACCTTAAATTTCTCTTGAAGTACATAAATCCACACCGTGTAGAGGTCAAGCACAGGAGTTTATTACACACAGCGCTGGTGGAGTATCACCTTGCTTATTAGGCTTAGAGACACTGTCAATCAATTGATTACAATAGAATATATAGATTTTCCATGGGCAGGGGAAAGTGACGGGCTAGGCAGTTCCACACCCCAGGATAGGTTTTGCAGCAAGACAAGATAGCACATTAGCCAGTGGTTAACAGGTTACATAATGTCTCCGCCCATGGTCTCAAGTTAGCAAGTTAACATTTAATTAATACTTTGATAAAATGTTATTAGTATAAAATATATATATTGAATTCTGATATGGCATCCATAGGAATGGAGCAACTCCTTTGATTGTCCAACAGGTACATTCCTAGGGGTTAAAGCAAAGAAACAGTGAAAGTATATGGCAATAAAGATTGTCTCCTTTATATCTTAAGGCAAACATTGGTCCCTGGGAAGAGAGTTGGAAGGATGCCATATCTTATACTGACATGTGCCAACTTTTCATAAACTCAAGGTTGGATCTATGGGAAGAACGTTTCCCTACAGAAGAGACTAACACAATAGGAACAGGGATCCTTTGTTCAATTTGAAACATTGGATGAAACATAATTATTCAGTTATTGCTTCAACATCTGGCAGTTCTACTGACCAAGCATATCTTTAGCAAAGGCAATGTTATCTTGTTTACCCCAGCTTTCTCTTAGCTGATCACTATTTGCTGGGCCTCTGGTCTCTTGACCATACTCTGGACTTTGAGTCTGGAAAAGAGCTGGCACAATCCATATACCAGGTTGTTATACAAAATGCACATGGATTTTAACCCTTCATCTCTGTAGGACCAATGAGAATCCTATGTAGCTCAGAGAATGCAGATGCAATATACTCCCTGTAAGAAATGGTGCTTGTAGTAAGATGAGGCCCTGAAACATAAACTCTTGTATCAAAGGCCCAGTCTGAGGCCTGAAGCCTGAACCAAAGTACTTCCAGGCATTGCTAAGCAAAAGCTGGGCTGTGAGCCAGAGGCAGGTCCCACTCACAGAAGTTGGCAAGAAGAGGGCTGCTAGAAGCAGGTGCATCCACATATAAGTGCTAATCAGAGGAACTTGTGCCAAGATGGCACCTGGACATCCCGATACGAGGACACTCCACAGAGATAACAAGGAACAGGCAGGTGCATCTTAAGGACAGGGTCAAAAGGACAGCATGATGGATAGATCTGTTTGTTTGAAACAACATGATCAAAGGGGGAGACAGCACCCTAATGAGTCAAGGGGCTGTACCTCAATACGTCAGTAGGGATGAGTAATCTGTCCTGTAACTGTATAAAAATAGGTCCCGGAGTGCACATCTTTGTCTGGCCTGGGGGCAGTGGAAAGTCCCGCCACTGAGTGAGCCGGTCCATTGCCAGGGGGGCACAAATTCGTAGTATGTCTTGTAGCATCTACGGGAAACTATTACTGTGCTTCATTTGACAATAAACCTGGCTCGGATTCCTTCGTACCTTACTAGAGTCTGTGTGGTCTTTGGGGGTTCTCTCAGGGTTTGCTGTGTCAGCTATCTGCGCAGAACTGGGGCAGCACACAGAGGGAAGACGCACGCAGCCGACTGTTATCATCATCGAACAAGAGCAGAGCACCAGACCGGTAGCTACTGACAACAGTGCTCAGCAAATAGATTACCAAGTTGAGCACCTAAAGTTCTAGGTCCATCAGGGGTACCAAAGAAGAGGATGTAGCCTCCTGGCCAAGCATAAATTTTAAGTAATCTTGACCACTGCCACTACCTGAACTTTGACTGGCAGCTGCAGGTCCATCAGGACTCCCACCTTACAAACCTGAATAACAAAAGGCAGACAAATTCTCATAATAGAGGGGGCAGCTATTATCACCACTTCTCCCAAACCATCAGTATCACCTCAGTCTCATCTGGCTTAAAGTGCAATCAGTTTACCCTCTGCAAGTTCTCATCTCAACAAGACACTAAGAGGCAGCTTACTAGCCGGACCTAATGAAACAAACATAAAGATGAGTGCCTTCTGCATATTGGAGAGACTGTGGTCCAGACCACCCTTGGGGTAGATGAGCAAATACCAGAACCAATACAAAGCAAATACCAGGGCCTGAATCCTCTCAACAAGAAAAGAACTGAGCCACTTCAAAAACTATTCCTTCCATCCCTGTCAATGTCCACAGTTGTTGACCAGAAGGTGGTGGTGGCACAGTATCAGAGGTGCTGAGCAAATTAAAATCAGAATGAATATCTGGTTCTTGTAATTTGCCAGCAGGAGATCAACCAATAAGAACGTAAGAACGGCCATACTGGGTCAGACCAAAAGTCCATCTAGCCCAGTATCCTGTCTTCTGACAGTGGCCAATGCGAGGTGCCCCAGAGGGAATGAACATAACAGGTAATCATCAAGTGATCCATCCTCTGTCGCCCATTCCCAGCTTCTGGCAAACAGGCTAGGGACACCATCCTTGCCCTTCCTGGATAATAGCCATTGATGGACCTATTCTCCATTAATTTATCTAGTTCTTTTTTGAACCCTGTTATAGTCTTGGCCTTCACAACATCCTCTGGCAAGGAGTTCCACAGGTTGACTGTGTGTTGTGTGGAAAAAATACTTCCTTTTATTTGTTTTAAACCTGCTGCCTATTAAACCTCTGTAGTCTCCATACAATACCCGGGTTTAAAACTATATCGATCATGGTCAAAGAAATCTAAGGACTCTGCCCCACTACCTTCTTGATAACCTTTCCCATTAAAGGGAATTAGAGATTTTACATTAATTAGTTTGACTATCAGTGCCCAGAGATAGTTTATTGAATAAGAGCCCAACAGTTACTGGCAGAAATAAACAAGCAGAGATGACATCAAATTTTCCTCTCCCACATGGATGGAATCAGTGAAGGTATGAGGGACTATTTCTTCCCTTCACTCCTCCTGCCACAACTTCCGTCGAGCTGCAAAATGAAAGGAGCAGTAAAAATGAAAAAATCTTTCCTAGTTGTTCTCCCTCTCACTTTTGATAGCCACAAGCACTCCCTTCCCCCATTTGTACTATTCTCCCCCATCCTGGGAAGCTGTGGAAGGCTGGATGACATGAGTGAGGGGAGGAGGCTGGGACTTGAAGTGTGTGTGTGAGAGAATATAAGGGAGATGTCCACCATGTCAAGAATTAGAAAAGGGTCTCATTTACTCCATCCATCTTTGACTCCTCTCTTTCTTGCTCCACCGATCTAGGCCATGTCCAAATCTTGCCACTTCTTCCTCTATAACATCTATAAGATCTGGCTTTTTTCTCTCTCCATATAACTAAACTCTTTCCCAAGCATTTATCCTCTACTGAATTAATCAGTGCAACCGCTTCTCCTTTGAGCTCCCCACATCCATGTCACCTCCTCCAGTCCATTCAGTACCTAACTACTAACATCATCTTGCTTAGCTGTTCCTCTGATCACAATCTCTCTGAATCCCTCCATTGACTCTCCCATTTCTACCACGTTAAATTCAAGTTTGCCTGAACCTACAAGGACCTTCACACTGCTTCCACTCCTTATCCATCTGCTATATATGTTCTCACATCAGTGATCCACCAATGATGCCAATCTCAACTGTCCATTACTTGCACAAGCATCTCCATGCTTTCTTCCATACCATCCTCTTATGCATGTAATACAGTCTTAGGGTAGAGCCCTAAAAAATTACAGCCCAATTTCAGCACCCACTTCTATAATGAAGTCTATAGGAAATTGTCGATAGTGGCTAGGTAGAGAGCCAATAGGGATTGATGATTATATATATTATATGGGTTGCTGTCTCTGAACCCTGTTAATGTTACATAACATTTCCCATTAGAACACTGTATTTTCAATTGCTTATAACTTTTCCAAAGTTTAAATAACTCAGGTTGACTCTTTCCATGTTTGGACTCTGCCTCACATGTTTTTTTTCTCAGCAAAAACAATTCAGCCATAGTCAAAAATAGTCAGAGAAAAATAGGTAGTTTTAACAATAACCCATTTTCTTGACCAGTTTTAAGGAGCTCTTGTGTCTTGTGGATTTGGAGCAGGAACCCGAAATTTGGCAGGGGGTTGTCCTAGGATTAGGGAAGTGTCTTTTGCTGTTCCTGTGAAAATCCATTCAGATTTGGCCAAGTTATAAACCACAGGCTTGCTACTAAAATATCTGAAAATTCCATCTGCACTGAGTGTGCTTGCCAGCCTCACTGAGCCTCCTGTAGCAACCACACAGACCAGAGTGGACTCTCTGGATGGGACAGACAGTTGCAGCCTATGTAGATGCAGGATCTCATAATTACTCTCTCCCTTTCTAATTTCTCCCTCTTGTTGTCCTGCTGTTAGTAATCATTATTTTTCTTGTCTTAAATAGATTATAAGCTCTTTGGGACAGGAATTGTCTACTTGTATGATTGCACAAGGACCAGAACAATGGTGTGTTCTGCTGATTGGGGCGTTGAGGTACTGTTGTGATTATTGCACCTGGAAAGATACCCTAAGCTCAGTTGTAAAAGGTATATGAAAGTTCATAAGATGTTACAATAACCATGAAAAATAGGTTAAGTTGTTTACGACAGTGAATATTATAATAGGTGCAAGGAAACCAGACAGAAAAACTGTCTGTCCAAACAAAATGACCTATTGATATAAGTCAACGACTATGGGGAGATCATACTTGATAAACAAGAAAATGTGGGAACAAAGTTACTTCTCCCAATTTTGGTTTACGGAAATTGATTTAATTGATTGACAAAATAATGAGGATAATATATGCCACCCACTTTTACTACTTTTTGTGGCTCTTAAAAAGCGATTTTGAAGGGGAAACAATCTTCCCTCAGCTCCTCTGCCAGCTTTACAACTCATCTTGTCTCATTTAAAAGACTTTCCTCCTGAGACGAATGCTGGTTGGCCTTGCTCTTGTTTAAGGAACTTTGTTTTCATCTGTAAGTGCTGAAAATCATCAGATTATCATGGCATCCAGTCCTCCGACCTCCAGTGGAGATAGCTAATTACCAGCACTACAAAAGCTTGTAAGATCCTATATTGTATTCCCTTCCCTTGCTGTGTTGTTTTCTTCCCCACTGTTTCTTTCCTCCTGTCCTATCTTACTCTCTTGGCTTTTCATCAAATCCTGAAGTCAGCTATACTGACATCATTACTGCCTTGTCTAAGGATCCAGCCAGATGATGGCCCTGACCAGATCATAACTAATCAAGCTTTAAAGAGCAGGTGTGGTTGACTTGCCAGCCAAAGCATCCACTCGTAACTAACCAGTGGTCCAGTGTTTCCTTTTCTATCCTGTTTCTCCTCCACCTTGAGTCTGTTTCTTAAGAACAGGACAAGTGAATCTCCTTCACATTAGGACTGAGAGTAAAATTAACTTTTTCCTTTTTTCATTAGAGAAAAGTTGTTCTGAAAATGGGAGAGTCTGATACTTTGACTCCAAAAGGAGAGAGACTTTGGTAAGGTCTGAAATTTCTTTTGCATAATCACTCAGTTTCAATATAAATGCTTGTTTTAATTTATTGTTCTTTCTTTTTTGTTTTGTTTTGTTTAATCAGTATATTTTTAATTTGAATGAATGATTTTGGGTGTTTTGCCAAGTAACAGAGTTACTTAAACTATTTAAAATTAACCCCAAACCTATCTATCTCTGTTCAATGTTGGACAGTGAAAGAGTTTATAAAACGTTTAACTCCTTAGGCCTTTGAGATCAATATCCATACAGCAGTACTAATGCAATGCAAATAGTACACATTAGCTCAAATTGCAGAGGTAAGGGTGCTAGCTTAGGACTTGGAAGACCTGGGTTCAATTCCCTGCCCTACCACATAGTTCCTATGATCTTGGGCAAACTGATAGGTACCTCAGGTAAAATGGGGATAACAGTACTTCTCTATGTCACACATAAGTACTTCAGACAGATATGTGGGATGTTACTACCTTGAAGTTATTTCACTGAGATCTCCAGGAAATGATCTGCAATCAAATCCAAGTGCATTTTATAGCCAATCAAAAGCTAAAATCTTAAATTTGTGTAAAAAAACCATTGCTCTGTTTTAGGAAATGGTGACAAAACACCTGAGGCCAACATTTCATGTTTTATTGTTTGAATTGCCAAATAAAATACAGTAGATTCTGCATATTAGAAACCTCTCAGTTTCCAGAAAAAAGTTGCTATTATTTGGAAGTTGCCAATAAGTGGAAGGCCCTGTTTTCATGGGGATACATAGAAATGCTAGTGTGGAACAAGGATACATTGCAAAGTGAAATTTTTCATTAACTTTTAGTTTGATACAATGTTCTCAAGAAGAAAACCAAACGTGACACACACAAATGGATACATTATATAGCGTACCATGAAGCTTTGAGCAAACTTTAGAAATCTCATCTTGCTATGAGTCACAAAGACTGTAGTGCCAGACAATTTTATAACAAAAAAGTTTTTTCAAAAGCACCAAAGAACACACACAAAACATTTATAGTATAATGTCTTGGTAAGATGAACAGTACATACTTACAGTTAGTGCTCCTCATGTGTGTCACAAAGTAAAGCATTTTTTGTTTAAAATGTAAAATAAAAGTTTTCAAGAACAAAATTTGTCTGTCTGCTTTTTATGGTTGGCCATCTCCACTTGTAAATCCTTCAGTCTTGCATGCAGCCTCATAGCCATTCTCAAAGCCATGATTCTATCATATCTTGTGGGAAATGTCCACTGCACGTAGCTGTTCTATAACAGAAGGCTCTTCAGGTTCATCATCCAATGGACTATTGTCTTGTGGCTCAGCAGCCTGTAGGTGCTTCACAGCCACTACTGTCTCCAGAAATTCTGCACCAATGAGCTCACCTTCCGTCTGCAAATGACTGTCATATTCAACAATGGCCTCAAATTCATGTGCTTTTAAAGTTTCCGGAACTGATGCATTGGCCATCGCATTATGTCCACCAGGCCAGCACTTTCTGTTGCTGTTGAAAACTGCTTTAGCAAGGGAGGGTTTGCAACAGTCTTGGGGAGAACAATGGCCCATGACTTCTTAACAAGATGAAATACATCAATCAGGATTGTTCTTTGTCAACATCCAATGCTTGTAAGTGTGGGTCAGCATCAAGAGATGTGATGATGCGTGCAGTAAGATGATCACAGGAGAGACCGTTGAAGTTTTTAATGATACTCATGTGCATTGGCTGCATAGCTAAGGTTGTGTTTGGAGGGAAGAATTTTAACACGATGTGTAATAGCTCTACGTTAAGTGAATGAGCCGGGCAATTTAGCCATTCTTCAAACAACAAATTTGCATCCAGGCATTTGCAGAGCTTTGGTAGATCATGGCAGCTTTGAGTGGTCCTTGGGAAACAATGAGGCCACTTGCTCTTTTCAACCACCATAAGATAGGATTTCTCCGTTCCATCCCTGTTTGCACAACACACCAATGAAATGTGGTCCATAGCTTTATTTTTTTTCTTCCCCCTCTTGCAAACCCTTCTTTCATCATGCTACAGCCTCTGTCGGGAAAGCCCAATAGAAGAGACCAGGTTCATCAGCACTCAAGATGTCACGCGGCTGGAACTTCTTTAGAATGCTGGGTAAGGTGTCCATCCTCCATTCAGTAGCCACCAGAAGAGCAGTATCTTGTTTCTCGCTATGCTCTTTTTGTTGAACGACAATGTGCTGGGCTTTCCATTGAATGAGCCAGCCATCTGAAGGGTTGAACTCCTTCCCCTGCTCTGCTGCCAGCTGACTAGCTTTATTTCTGCTTTGGTTTGGAGAGTCGAGCACCTTGGCCAAGCTTATGCTGAAACCAGAGTTACAGGGTTTCACCGACATCTGCCTCCTTTCCATTGTGTTGATGCTTGCAGCCTTGGTTTGTGCTGCTTCTATGCTCCTGTAAAATGTTAGGGCTGTTCTTCAGAATCGGTCAAACACTTGACTTTGAGATACCACATTTTTTGGCTACATGCACTTGCTTAGCACTGGGCTTACATAGGGGCTCCAGAACCCAAACTTTATTGGTGAAAGATAGGTCCAAGCATTTGGAGGCTATGGTACGCAGCAGAAGTGTTGAGCTATGTGTTCTTAGAGCCAGGAAATTGATTACAGATAGGAATTCTACTCTAAAAAAGTTGCTAATAAGAGGCATGCCTATTGCCAGTAACTGAGTCCTATTAACATTCATAATGGGATGGGATTGGTTCCTGACAGTGTATTGCCAGTAATTGGAAGTTGCTATTATCAGTATTGCTATAAAGTGGAATCTACTGTAATTTATTTTAAAGCCTTAGTTATATGTAATATAATACAGTATAATCATTGCATGTGGGATAATCTGTTTATATTCATTTGTGTGGTAAGTGGTAAACATTTTAAAAGTGTGTAAATCTCACTTTCAAACATGATGTAGGTGTCCTTGAAAATCCTATCCAAGATCTGAATTATGTCCACAGAACTCAGTTCTCTTATCCAGTTTTCCATACTTCACTAAAGAATATAGTGTTTTTTTTTCTGTCTGGGGTGTGTGTGTGTGATTTTTATAAGTAGGTGGTGGATGAATAGATATAGACTACATGATGGAGTGGTGTAATGTGAAGGTTGTGTTGGCATGACTTTGGGATGGCAACTCTACCCATCAGCAGCTTATACTTGTGTAATGCGGGTCATCTCAAATGAGTACCAGTAATGCTTCATTGTATTTTCTGTATAATCCTTATGTTTGAGAGAAAGTATTTTAGAATTATTTTGGCAAGTTTGAAATTTTTATTAGAGCTGTTTCATTTGTATTTTTCCACCTAAATTTATGCTGCCTTGAGTCCAACCACACAGAAGTCAAAAGAAAAGAAAATAATAACTAAGGCATTTTAAATACCTGTAAATACAACCAAAAATAGCTTTTCTATATTAAAATTTGTAATTTTAAATGTTGGTACCTTTGGTTTCTGTAGGGCTGAAGCAAGTGCTCTGAGTCTTACTGAAAGCTAAGAAACTCTCCTTCCATACAGTTAAAGCAGCAGTTTCTACCATTGATGTTTCCAAAGATATCTAAAAGGATATCTGTTCTTGGTATGTGACTGACTGTTGCCCATGTTACATCAAAGCAATTTTTTGAGGAAAATATTTTTGTAGCAAGTTGAAAAAATCTATATAATAGTAGTGACTGTTGGAAGCTAGTGGTAGGTTTGGGTTGTCAGAAAAAGTGCTGGGGAGATTGACTAGTAGACAGAGTGCAGGTCAGGCAGTCAAAGGTTTATACTAAATTACAGCCTTGCCTTTTTTTTTAGATGGTATTTATAACATGGATATCACCACTATATATGTGGGACCAAAGTGTACTATAGGTATTGAGAGAGAAAAACGTATTTGCTACTTGTTCTAGGTATACCAAACCCATAAATTGATATACATTATACACATACGAAATAACTGTTTGAATGCACATGTGTGCACCCGCACACATTTAACTTGGGGCTAGACTTCCAGTTATTCTGAGTGAGAATTTTATTTTTGTCACTAAAGCCTAGAGGAGGAAACTATAAACTAATTATTGTTTTTTTAAAAAACTTCAGAAGTAAAATCATTGTATTTTTCTTTTCTATGAGTATTTAGGACAAATAAAGAGATTCTCCTATAAGAAAGTTAATTACAGCATACCACGTGTCAGCAAATATAGCTCATGTAGGCTGTCCTGTTCTATGCGTTAAGTTTACTGCAGGGTTTCTTTTCCCTTAGGTTAGGCAGAGATCTCAAATGCAATTTATAATCACCATCCACCCTGGAGCTCTCAGTTGATCACATAATGACTAAATATTTAATTTAATAATGTTTTTTTTCTTCCGAACAAGCTCAGGCATTTCATTCTCTTTCAGGGTAATATGAAAGCTAGACTGCAATGGCTGCTAGAGGTTGTGCATGTTGTAAGGAGGGTTCCCTGCAGTGATGAGCTTATGCACCGCAAACCTTGTTCAGCAGGAATGATTTTTGTCAATGGTAGCTGAGTATTGCAGGAGCTTTAGGGCCAGTTAACTATGTCTACTGATGAAGCATTTCTGTTCCAGCTCTGTCTCCGAAGACTTGGGCTGTAGACGTGGAGAGTTCAGTAGAAAGCATTATGGATCTGTGGAGCTGGTAAGTTTGTATAGACCATTCCATGATTCTCAATTGATTTGAATTTTAGCAGCTTGTAATGCAGAGCTTGTGGAAATCTATTTTTGTTTATGTGCAGGTGAAATATCACAAAAGCATCACAAATAGCCTGGAAAAATAAGGTTCTTAGGTTGAGTTTGAAAATTATAATGTCTTAAATCTATTTTGAAGTGGATATTTAATATCTTTGCTTGCAGACCTTTCACTCTAATCTAAATCTTCTCTGTTGAAAAATAGTGTGTATCTAGCATTCTCCCCCCCCCCCAAAAGCCTGTTTTGTTGATATTAATTGGAGGGTGACAAAAGAGCAGCACTATGTTTTTATAATTGATTGATATTTTGTGTGTGTGTGTTTATTAGTGGGGTGGGGTGGAGAGATTGACGTTAAAAATGGAGGTATAATTTTATTATTGAAAAATCTTTGCCCAAAAAATCCATGCTAATTTATTTTGTTTAAGATTTTTCTTCAAATCTAGGCATGAAGTGAATATTTTTACTTCTTAATGAAGGAAGAACTTGGATACTGCATAAATTAACAGTGTATCAGTTATTGAAACACTGTCATTGACTATAGATAGCTAGAATGAAATTGTCCAAGTTGATACAGGGAAACTGAGGGGGAGGGGAAGAGGGAGAAGCTGTATTTTTACTCTTAATATAGGAAGGAATCTGGAATATCTTATTAGATAGCACTGTGATTTCAAGGTAGTAGAAAGTGTATTAATTGATACGTATGCCGATTGTGGACACTGGTAAATTATTGTTCAGCAGTACAGTTGTGAGAAGACCAAGGATCAGATTTTTATACACACACACACACACACACACACACACACACGTATTTTCTATACTAATTCAAGGTATTCTCTCTGGTGATTAATAATAAAAGAAATAATCATAAGAGGGCAAATGAACTGTTGTTTGCTCAACAGACAGTTTGCACCCTACTGAAAGTATTTAGGTTATTATTTGAAAAACTATGTGCAAATTTTTATTCATACAGTAAAAAGTACAGTAATTTAGGACAAGTGGCCTGAATTTTTGGTTTGTTTATTCTTTATCTGTTTGACATTTTGGAAAATCTACTTGTGGTATATCATATGGGTAGAAGCTAAATAATATTCTGTCACAATCATAACTCTGGCTACAATTTTGGTGATGAGGTGATGGTGTTCACAGTAATTGTGAATTTTAATAAAGTTTGTGACCCCCACAGTGGTCACTCCTGTGGCCCCAGTTCCCTGCTCTGGGCATTGCAACCTGGCCCATGTGGTGACAGCGCCACTCAGGTTTGGCATGTCTTCCCATCTGTAGATGAAGACAGAGGGGTAGATGTGCCAAACCTGAGTGGTGTGGCAACCTAATGCGCAGAGTTACAATGCTTGGAGCAGGGAGACGGGTCCAGCCCATGGGACAGGAGGTGAGAGTGGAGTGGGTTTGCTCTTCTGTCCTTCTAGTCCCCTGAGGCCTCCCCTCCTTGGTGGGGTGGACTTGCTCTCTAGTCTCCCCTCTTCTCCGGGGTTGGCTTGCTCTCCAACACCCCTCTGGGAGCCTTCCCTCCTCGCTGGGCTGGGCTGCTCTTCAACATGCCTTTTCCCACAACCCTCTGCTATGAACTTTCCATGACTGTGGATTTTTTTCCCAGCACCTGTGCTATGAAATTGACTAAATTGTGTATGACAAAATCGTAGCTTCAGTCATATTTTTTCGATCTTTTCTCCTTCGTAAATATCAGTTCCCCTAACATTAGGTTTTAATGTTAAATAATGGCAGACATGGAGCTGAAATTGAGGGGACAATTTCGGCTGTCATGAAACGTGGTTTAACTTTTCCCCTTATTAAAATCCCTGTAATTCTTCAGGCTTTTAAAAACAAAATATTGAATCAATGCTTTTTTTTCCTGAGCCTATTCACTGCTTGAACAATTTTATTTTCTGCTGGGGATTTCCACCCTTAGTGCAACAAAGCCTGATCTACCCTAGAATTTCTCCCTAAATTACCACTGGTGCAACTACACCAGTGGTAGCAATAACAGGAGATTTTGTGTAGACAAGGCACCAGCAGCTGCTGGTGTTTTTACTTATATGCGTTCTTGTCCTTCTCTGATCACGGTTTGCATATTGTATTTTAATCCAGTTACTTATAAGCATTTGTTCTCACAAAATTCTTCTGAGGTAAATAGTATTATATCAATTTTGTTGATGAGTAAACTGAGGTATAGAGGAGAAGTGACTTGCTCTAGGCCGCACAGTGAGTCATTGGCAGAGCTGGAAATGGAGCCCTGCACCCTTGACTCCCAGTCCTCTACTCTAAATGCAGCACACACTGCCTTTCTGTACCTACGCACCACACATCTCCAAATTTATTAGTTACTTAAATAACATACATATTAAATAGGCTCTAGTCTGGATGTCATCATGGAAATTTGGCAAGTCTGATTTAAGAGTCTCGTGAGCTACAATTTCATAAAATGTTTAAATAGTCAAAACAGCGTTTACAGTTGATTGATATACTCTAGTTCAATCACAACTTATTGAGCTTGATGCAGTAATAACTTGGTGAAAATGTATGTCGCAAGTTATGTGGTAGGTTGGACTGGTCCCTTCTGGCCTTAAATCTATGAATACATGAATTTATAAAAAGCAGTCTTTAATGATCCAAAAAATGAATGAAAAAAAATCAATTGAAGTAGGAAGGGAAGTAAAGGCAAATTATAACCAAAATAATCTTCTTGTACCTGATTTTAATTGTTTTCTTATTTATTATTTAGAAATCCTTATAGACATAGGCTGAAGAACTCTAGTGATCAGCTTGATTCCTCCTTAATATGTTCAGAGAATAAATTACTTATATGTATACATCAGATTTTAATATGCATCCAATACAGTATTTCTGAGTACATGTACTATATTTAGAATAACATGCTGCTCATTTAAAAATCAGATTCCTTCCACCTCCTAAATCTATCCTATCTATCTATCTATCTATATTAGGGCTGTTGATTAATTATAGTTAACTTACGCGATTAACTCAAAAAAATTAATTGTGATTAATCGCAGTTTTAATCGCATTGTTAAACAATAGAATACCAATTGAAATGTATTAAATATTTTTGGATGTTCTTCTATGTTTTCAAATATACTGATGTCAGTTACAACAGAGAATACAAAGTGTACACTGCTCACTTTATATTATTATTTTTATTACAAATATTTGCACTGTAAAAATGATAAACAAAAGAAACCATATTTTTCAATTCACCTCACACAAGTACTGTAGTGCAATCTCTTTATCATGAAAGTGCAACTTGCAAATGTAGACTTTTTTGTTACAAAATTGCACTCAAAAACAAAACAATGCAAAACTTCAGAGCCTACAAGTCCACTCAGTCTTACTTCTCATTCTGCCAATCGCTAAGACAAATAACTTTGTTTACATTTATGGGAGATAATGCTGCCCGCTTCTTATTTACAATGTCACCAGAAAGTGAGAACAGGTGTTTGCATGGGACTTTTGTAGCTGTCATTGCAAGGTATTTACGTGCCAGATATGCTAAACATTCGTATGCCCCTTCATGCTTCAGCCACCATTCCAGAGGATGTGCTTCCATGCTGATGACACTTGTTAAAGAAATAATGCGCTAATTAAATTAGTGACTGAACTTCTTGTGGGAGAATTGTTTGTCTCCGGCTCTATTTTACCCATATTCTGCCATATATTTCATGTTATGGTAGTCTCGGATGATGACTAAGCACATGTTCATTTTAAGAGCACTTTTGCTGCAGATTTGACAAAACGCAAAGAAGGTACCAATGTGAGATTTCTAAAGATAGCTACAGCACTCAACCCAAAGTTTAAGAATCTGAAGTGCCTTCCAAAATCTGAGAGGGATGAGATGTGGAGCATGCTTCCAGAAGCTGTAAAAGAGCAACACTCCGATGCGGAAACTACAGAATCCGAACCACCAAAAAAGAAAATCAACTTCCTGCTGGTGGCATCTGACCCAGATGATGAAAATGCACATGCATCAGTCCACACTGCTTAGTATTGTTATTGAGCTGAACCCGTCATCAGCATGGATGCATGCATCCTCTGGAATGGTGGTTGAAGCATGAAGGGACATATGGATCTTTAGCGCATCTGGCATGTAAATAACTTGCGATGCCGACTACAACACTAAATCACTAGTCAGGAAGACTCGATTTAATCATGGATTTCTACATAAAAGTGCATTCTTGTTGGTGGTTATAACCTTAATACATATTCTTCACAACTCAGAGATAGATGTAGGTTTCATTTTTAGAAGGTACACACTATACATTTTTAAAGTGATTTATTTTGAAAACTTTTCAGATTAGTTTTACAGCTATATCAGAAAATGAATGATTGTTTGGTAATTTCATTTACCAAAGGTAATTGAAGCCGATATTTATGAAGTCATTGGGAGGTGACCATCTCCAGTTCAACAGGTTAATCATTAATATTTGGAGGATTTCTTGGCATGCTGTATTAGGAGGAGAACATCACCAGACAGACTTTTAAATTGTTTTATTTAATTAGAACAACAACATTATGTATTCTGGATTTTTTTCTTCAACAGCAAACATATCATATTTTAACAAAACAAGCATATGAATTTTTGAATTTAAACACTCAAGTTTTTTTAAAATCAGGTTTGTTTTTGTTAAAATTGTTTTTAACTAAAATATTTAAAAAAAACCCCAAAATTAAATCAACTACGTCAGCCAGGTCAACATGAGAAACTTAAAATATTGGCTTCGGTAGCTAACTCAATTGTCTTCACCTTCATTTTCCTGTTTGTCATAATCTGGAAAAGAAAAACAAGCTTTCATGCTTTTTCAGGTCCCAAATGATTTCTCAATTTGGAATGAATTAGTCCAAAGGAAGAAAATATTCTTTCTACACCGGCAGAAGAAGCTTTTGCTGTTAAAAGTGAGATTATCACTTCAACAGTCTTTGAATCTAAGTGCTTAAGTGACTTCCACCAGTTCACTGGTGTGAGTTTCTTTAAAACATCATCAGCAAACATATATTTCTTGAATGGTTTTTATTCCCAAACTGGGTCTCTTTTATGGCCTGCTGCCATTATAGGTTTTCCCTTCTAGTGAGAGAATGGTATGGTAGATCTCAAATCAATGAAGGCTACACTCAGAAAGACCTCAGGACTACTGGAATATGTTGCTCAAACAGTTTCCCTTTTGTTTCTACTGCCTGTCCCTCCCTTCTCACATTTATCCCCAGACTTCTTCTCCTTGTCCAGAACTATTCGGCCCCCAACAATCTTCTATTCATTGAACTTTCTGAAACTTTGCACTTTTGGAGAGAGATAAGGGATTGACTCTGTGTACACAAATTTGCAGAGGGACAATAGGGTTGAAGTCTGTTATTTCTCACCTCTATATATTATTTATTTAAAAACATTTTTGCTGTTAACAAACGTTATCTCTGGAGACACAAATCCACAGTTTGAGAACTGCAAAACTAAGCATCTTTGATGGTATCTTCTAGACTGAGCACTGAGTCCCATTGGGTAGATAGAAAGATTAACCTAAATAATCTATACAGAAACCCCTGAAACCCTATAAGATTGGGTCCCTAATCCATGAACTGTTGGAACTCATTTACAAAACTTTTCTTAAACATTACATGAATATATTGTCTCAGACTATAGAATTAGAATTTATAATCCCTATTCCATGATGAGATAACTTTGAGCTATAATGTATCTTAATTAAAACTATCTTTTGATAGTTTTTTTCCTCAAAAAGCATTTTATCAAAAAAGTCCGATTTAAATTAAAAATATCGGATATATTTTTTTATTTTTTAAAAATCATTGATTTTTATCCACCCTGGTTGCTCATGTCCATTCCATTACCCGCCCTCCTGCCCTTCTGTCGGAGTTGTTGGCAAAAAGGAACTGAGAGGGCGTGGGCTGGCAATGCCTGATATACCGCGGCGTGGGGGTGGCATGCTAGAGGGCACTACAGCCAGCCCTACGGGTACTGCTAAAGCAAAAATCTCCGGCCGCACCCATGGGCGCGTGCACACCTACAATGGAATGGACATGAACAACACATCTCGAAGAACAACAGTTACGAAAGGTAGGTAATCATTTTTTCTTCCAATTATAAAGAATCAGATATATTACTCCCCAGGGCAATGAATATTTCAGATCTTACCCAAATACATGCTTACAGCCAATCTTAATAACTAAATCTAAGATGTATTAATAAAAGGAAAAAGAAAGAAGAGAGTTATGAATGGTTAAAAGATCAATATACATACAAATTACTTTCAGTATTTATAGATCAGGATCATAGCAGTGATGTTATCTGCTAGCTTGTAAAAGTCTCTCTGGAATCAGTTCAGTGGGTTACAGTCTAATAGGCAGTTCAGGGGTAGAGTCTGTTAGATGTTTTTCAATGAAAGTTCCAGAATAATCCAGGCAACTACCTGTAGACCTCTGTGCTATGGCTTAGATCTTCCCTGTTAAAGTTTAAGAAGACCTACTTAATGCCAGGATCAGGCCCGAGGCTTCCTTTATAGTTGAAGTAGGTTGGGCACTGACAGGCAACTCCACCATGTGGGCTTTGATGAAAGCGAGCCGACGGTTTGTGATCTCTATTTAGTGGGTCCTTTCTCAGACAATACTTTTAGCAATAGCCATTCAAACTATCAAGATAGTTCACAGGTGGCTTACTATGTGGAATTACAAGCTTTGAGGAGATATTAGGACAATAATACTATTACACCAGAAGTCCCATCTAAATGATAATATCCCCGTTTAATCTCCGAGTCAATAGAATACAGTAAAGAAGCATAAGACAGGAACAGGATTTAGCATCTACAAGCTAATTAGATCACATGGTTAGATTTCTAATGGGATGCAGGTAAACACAGTTACATTTGGCACTTACTCTTTGATTCTCTAACACTATAGGCAAATGAGTTAGATTCTAGTCTACTTAACATGGCTTTGATAACTATCTACAAGGAATGACTCTGTTTACCATTGCAATATCCTTTTGAGATGTCCTCAAGGGTTGCTTACAGGTCACCGAACTTGTTGATTGTTTAACCTTCACTGGCCCAGTGTTACAAGGTAATTCTATGCATATAAATAGGAAACATTTCTGTACTTTGATGTATAAGAGGTAACCCACAATTTGCTCAGCACTTGATTACTTACTAGAGGGAAAGAATTCAGAATTGTCAGTTTCTTAATTTCAGACCCATTTTGTGCCTAATTTAGCCATTCACTTACTTATTCATGAAACATCACTGTTTTTAATCATTATGTTAGGCATTTCCTCAAGGAGCTTTGGCATCTGTACCTCATAAAAACCAATAGGGAATACAAGATCAGTTCAAGGGTTATTCAACTGGATAAAACTGTACCTAAGCTGCCTCAGAGACAATAGGACCTCTAGTGCACAGAGGTTATTTAGAACCCATTCAATCAAACGTGTAAACATCCCCATGGCTTCTTTCCAATGTATCCGTAGCCAAGATTTGTAAGGCTGTCACTTAGAATTCAATTCATACATTTACTCAATGCTACTCTTTGTACTCTGGAGCCGCGTCATCCACTCATTTTGGCAGGATGAAAACATTTTTGAGGGAGTAAAAAAGCTTGCTTAACAGAGTTTGCGTTCCCTGATTACACTGCTTCTAGAGCAGGGGCAGGCAACCTATGGCATGTGTGCCGAAGGTGGCACGCGAGCTGATTTTCAGTGGTACTCTCACTGCCCGGGTCCTGGCCACCTGTCTGGGGGGCTCTGCATTTTAATTTAATTTTAAATGAAGCTTCTTAAATACCTTAAACCTTTTTAAAACACCTTTTTATAAACCTTATTTACTTTACATGCAACAATAGTTTAGTTATATATTATAGATTTATAGAAAGAGAACTTCTAAAAACGTTAAAATGTATTACTGGCACGCAAAACCTTAAATCAGAGTGAATAAATGAAGACTCGGCACTGCACTTCTGAAAGGTTGCCGACCCCTGTTCTAGAGATACAGAGTGCCCCGCTTCTGTGGAATGTCTGTAGCTAATGTAGATGAAGCAGTGAGGACACTCATAAAGGCAATTCTATAACAGTAGTTGGAACTGTGAGTCAGTATGTTTGAGTCCTACACTGAAACTGCTTTGAATGGTTCTGAGATCATGAAGCAGGACACCAACTCCGACAATGTGAATCTGCAAAGGTTTCTAATTGCTGAAAAGTTTAAGGTCATGAATCATGTAACTAGCATGGGAGCAAGTATCTAAATTTATAGATTGATAGGTTCCAAGGCCAGAAGAGACCACTATTTTCATATAGTCTGACCTCATGCATAACACAGGCCATAGCCCCCCTCCCCCCCAAATTTTTTTTCCTAGAGCCTATTTTCTATAAATACATCCAGTTTTGATTAACAAATTCAGTGATGGAGAGTACACTATGACCCTTGGTAAATTGTTCCAATGGTTAATTACTCTTTCTGTTAAAAATTTACACCTTATTTCCAGTCTGAATTTGTCTAGTTTCAGCTTGCAGCAATTGAATCTTGTTATACCTTTCTCTGCTAGACTGAATAGCTCATTATTAAATATTTATTCCCCATGTAGATACTTAGAGACTGTAATCAAACCACCCCTTAACCTTCTCGTTGCTCAGCTAAATAAATTGAGCTCCTTGAGTCTGTCACTATAAGGCATGTTTTCCAATCCTTTAATTATCCTTGTGGCTCTTCTCTGAAGCCTCACCAATTTATCAACATCCTTCTTGAATTGTGGACACCAGAATTGGACACAGTATTCCAGCAGCAGTCACACCAGTGTGCCTAAAAGAGGAATAGTACCTCTCTACTCCTACACAAGATTTCCCTGTTTATGCATCCAAGGATAACATTAACCCTTTTGGCCACAGTGTCACAATGGGAGCTTAAACTCAGCTGATAATCTACCACAGCCCCAAATCTTTTTGAGTCATTGCTTTCCAGGATAGAGTCCCCCATCCTGTAAATATGACCTGCATTCTTTGTTCCTAGATATATACATTTACTTTTAGCATTATTAAAACACATACTATTTGCTTGTGCCCAGTTTACCAACCGATCTAGGTTGTTCTGTATCAAAGGCCTGCTCTCTTCATTATTTACCGCTCCCCCACTTTTTGTGTCATCTGCAAACTTTATCAATGATGATTTTGTTTGAGGTCATTGATAAAAATGTTTAATACTGTAAGGCCAAGAAGAGCTGATCCTGTGGAACCCCACTAGAGAAACACCCCTCGATTCCATATTTACAATTACATTTTGAGACCTGTCAGTTAGCCCATTTTTAATCCATTTAATGTGTGCTATGTTAATCAAAATAGCATGTGTTATCAAGTCAAATGCCTTACAGAGGTCTAAGTATATTACATCAATGCTATTACTTGCCACTCTTACCACTGTTTCTACGGAAATATGCACGACTCTGCTGCTAACATGCCACAAGTGACTTAGAATAGGGAGGTTCACAACCGCCTAAAGAGAAAAATATTGTTGTCAGAAGTATCTAGAGGAATGAGGCAAAACCACATTATTTAAATATCCAATAAATCTGAATGCATCCAGAGTTCTCAGCAGAGTGTCTGCTTCCCCTAGAATTGGCTACATGTGGTCCCACCCACCAGAAAAACACTTTATTTTAATGTCTATCTATTGACTATGAATAATGCCAATTATTGTGGTTGCTTTATTAAGAGTTAAACTTGGGCCCATTGCATAGTGCTCTGCCACTTCCTCCTGCGGTAGTATATGTGACGTTACATCCCGTATTCTTTATAGAAATATTGTTATAATATGAATATGGCATAACTAAAATATGCTTTATGTAAGATAGGTTGTGTTGGGTATCATTGGAAAGGTTATGATTTACTGAATGTGTTTATCCAATTTGTATGCATGTATCATTTCTGTATCAGAAGTTAGGAATATTGTCTATGTAACAATTCAGGGTGGATTTGATTTAAATCATGATTTAAATAATTAGTCAGGAAGACTCGATTTAATCGTGGATTTCTACATAAAAGTGCATTCTTGTTAGTTGTTATAACCTTAATACATATTCTTCACAACTCGGAGATAGATGTAGGTTTCATTTTTAGAAGGTACACACTATACATTTTTAGAGTGATTTATTTTGAAAACTTTTCAGATTAGTTTTACAGCTATATCAGAAAATGAATGATTGTTTGGTAATTTCATTTACCAAAGCTAATTGAAGCAGATATTTATGAAGTCATTGGGAGGTGAACTATCTCCAATTCAACAGGTTAATCATTAATATTTGGAGGATTTTCTTGCCATGCTGTTATTAGGAGGAGAACATCACCAGACAGACAGATATATTGTTTTATTTAACTAGAACAACAACATTATGTATTCTGAATTTTTTTTCAACAGCAAACATATAATATTTTAACAAAACAAGCATATGAATTTTAGAATTTAGTTAAACATTCAAGTTTGTTTGTTTTTGTTAAAATTGTTTTTTAAAAAATCAACAACTGATTTTGCTGTTAACAAGCATGTTATCTCTGGAGACACAAATCCACAGTTTGAGAACTGCCAAACTAAGCATCTCTGATGGTATCTTCTAGACTGAGCACTGAGTCCCATTGGGTAGATAGAAAGATTAACCTAAATAATTGATACAGAAGCCCCTGGAACCTCACAAGATTGGGTCCCTAGTCCATGAACTATTGGAACTCATTTACAAAACTTTTCTTAAACATAACATGAATATATTGTCTCATACTATAGAATTAGAATTTATAATCCGTATTCCATGATGAGATATCTTTGAACTTCAATGTATCTTAATTAATACTATCTTTAGTTAGGTTTTTTCCTCAAAAATCTGATTTAAATTAAAAAAAACTGATTTTTTTGATTTATTTTTTAAAAAATCATTGATTTTTATCCACCCTATAACAATTACAACTATGTGTGTACTTGGGAAATGCCCACCACACATTAAGCAACCAGCCTTAATGGGCCATTAGGAAAAGACAATTAGTCTTCGAAGATGTGGATTTCCCATCTTCCCTGGAGTTCCTTCCTGTGGACATTGCAAATAAACCTTGTTTCCTGGTTGCTTTGATACTGCAGGGTCAGGTGATAAGGTCACCTGGTACAAAATACCACTTTGGATACTGCTGGTACTTTTCCACTGGAAACAAAGGCTTCCCGTCTTATGTACATTCTATTTAAGGCTGGGAAGGAAGGCATTCAGGACTCTCCTCCTTTGCCTGCCCAGGAAGGAAGACTGCTAAAAACATCTGAAGGGAAAGGCATGGTTGAGTCCAGGCTGAGACAGGGGTCCAGTCTGTAAAGAGAAATAACTGGAACTCTAAGCTACAGAAACTCTGCAACTTGCCTAAAACAACATTTAGGGTGAGAAATTACATTTTGTGACCTGTTTCTTGAGTGTATTAAGTTTAGTTTGCGTGTTTTGTTTTATTTGCTCAGTAATCTGCTTTGTTCTGTTTGCTATCCTTTATAATCACTTTAAAATTTACCTTTTGTAGTTAATAAACTTGTTTTTAGTTTATTCCAAAACCCAGTTTGTGCGATTCAAAAAGCTGTGCATATCTGTTTCCACATTGAGGGAGAGGGCCAATTTTTACGAGCTTGCACTGTGCAGCTCTTGCTATACAGTGCAAGACAATATTATTTTGGGTTTATACTCCAAAGGAGGTGTGCACGTGACTGCTGGCCATTCTTCTAGCTAAATCTTCCCACATGGAGCTGATTTCAGTCTGTCTGCAGCTTGGTGTGGCCTTACCTGTGTGTGTGCTGGAGAAGGCTTGAGAGCCTAGCACAGCAAAAACAAGGTGAGGAAACCCAGGCTGGTGGAAAGGGTGGGCTCAGTGAGACCCCAGCACATCAGGTGGTGCCCCAGGAGGGCGGTTCAACCTGTCACAGTATGCATGTGTGATGATCCAGGCAGCCTAGTTTTCTCTCCTTATGTAAAACTGTCTTCTGGTAATCAGTTAGTGGAATTGCATCTCTCATAGTCGAGGCCTCTCAGTATCGAGCCTGCATGTCAGTGAAGCCAAAATTTGAGACCAAAAAAACTTGTAATTTGTAGTGGGCAAGCCACTCCAGGAGGTGAACACAAGAGCCCCTCCCCTGCCTGAGTCCTTACAGCTACAATGAATTAATTTCTGGTGGAAGTTGTCTTTTGCTGGCCAAACTGATAATTATTACTCTGAGTTCAGCTTATCTTTGAGGGACAGGGGAAGGACGGGTTGCACACCTCTGGCTAAGATGGTGGAAGCCAAACTGAGCTGATTTGTTGTTTAATTTCTGATTAGGTGGAGGCTTTTGAAGTCAGAACTTGTATCTCTAACTTTAACTCTTTTTTCACAGCTTATATCTAGTGATGCTGATGGAGCCATTCAAAGAGCTGGACGTTTCCGAGTGGAAAACGGATCATCTGATGAGGTAAGGAAAAGCCCCTGTTTATATCTATTGCCTTTTCCTATTCAAAGATCAATCAATTAAATAACAGCATTTTCAATTTCTGAAGTGTTGTATCAGAAGATTAGGGTTGGAAGAGACCTCAGGAGGTCATTAATTCAATATACAAGGTTGATGTTGTGGAAGCAGGGAAAGAAAGAGAGTGTTTAAGTGCAGCCATTTAAGTGGGCATTGTCAGAGCACTTTCCTCTCAGAAGCGTTCATGGATATGTCTGGTTCCTCTCAGTCTTCCAACTCTAAAAATAGATATTTGATATAGTGAAGGATAACCTAGCTTTACACTGTAGAATATAAATTGGTGAACTTGGGGCAGAAAAGGGCCCCTTTCCAATCATTTCACAATTAGCTGCATACATTACTGCGGGGAGGGTGGGAGTTTGCTGAAGCATCTGATGTAAACCTGTACCAGAGTCATATTGCAGGATTGGATGATCTAAGTGACTAATAATCTGATCCAGTATGGTTGTATGTGTGTAATGTAGAATCTTAGAAATTATGTTCTTGATATAAAATTCTTTCCCTACATTTTTGAGACGAGATATAGAATCCTGATCAAGGTATAATCCTACTTCCAGCTCTGCTACTTCTATCCCCAGACTTTCTCATGTGAGTCAGTATATTTAATTTAAAATGCATGTATTTTACATCAGCCTGGCTGGCCACGTGTGACACATCATGGGCAATCTAAATTCAAAACTCAAGCTAGATCCTTCCTTCCTAGCAGGGGCTGGGAGTGGTGCAGAGACAGCCTCCATGTTGCTTTGCAGACTCCTTCCCTCTTTTCCTTAAAAATTTCAGGATCAGAGCAGATAGATTCTGGAGGGAATTGTGTCCAGGCCCTGCTTGTTCTGAAGAAAGGTGGCCTAATATGGGGATGTTAAAGGACGAGTTGAGGAAAGAAAGAAAACAAGGGTGTTTGAATCTTTCAGACCATTTGAACAGGTTCTGTTATAATCCCGTGACTTTACCCCAGCCCTGCCCTTCATGTTGGTCCCACGTGGACAACCATTCTCTTTATCAACCCCACCTGAGCCATCACAGTGCCATCACCCAACATTGCCTCAATACAGGATTTAAGTGCTGCAGAGGGCATTATATTAGCTATCTACACCTAGAGGAATATTGACCTCTATAATAATTTTCATTTTTGAAGTGATAGGGGCATTGGGATGATCTCAGTAAATCAGTTGCTTAGCATGCATTACTGAAGAAAAACCTTTTGTGTGGTGGAAAGGGATGTTTTAAGGTATTGAGCACCAAGTAACATCCTAAAAATTACAAAAAAGTTGTAATCTTGGGAAACAAGAAACAATAATTGTTTCTCTTAATGCCATTTCAGGGATGTGACTCATTATTTTAGTTAAATGGGGTTCTTGCTATGCTTTAGGGACAGCATAACTAAAGATAAGCAAAATAATTGCAAATATTAACTAGGATTAGTTTATTACTAATGAAAGGGAGAAAATAAGATAAAACAAAAACAGAGCATAAGCAATAAATAATGCTTCAGTTACTTCAGTTGCAATCTCTTCTGTATTTGTGTCTATGGAGAGTTTTTAATGGAGATTACACTGTAAGAGTTGGGCCCTCTCTGGTGGGGACACTCTTCTCTACATAAGATCAAAGTATATTAGTTCCCAAATCAGTAGAGTCCTGCCTTAGTGTATCATTGAGCACTAAAACAGTTTATAGATGGGACAAGGAATTTTGGGTTTAAGGGTTAGAGAATTGTATTTGGTTTACCGTGGTTAAACAATTTATATATGATCAAAGGCGAGTGATCTTAACTAAGTCTTATGAAACCAAAGAAATATTTAAATTCAGCTATTTAAAAGATGCCATTTAAGGAGTGGTCCCGAGACAGGCAAATTAAAGACTATTGAGAATCTTAAATTTAAATTACGGCCCACTATTTCTCTCCTTTTACCAAGATTAGCTTATGTCTCCTTTCCAGGAGTACATAGTTTAAACTTTACACAGTCTGGTGTTTAACAGGAGAAACTTGTTTGATACCTTAAATTACAATAGCATTTTGGTATCCCATTTAAAAGTATTACAAGAAAAAATTAAATGCAGTGCTTCATCTCATCAGTGCATGTCAAAGTATTGGGTAATGTGATTATGTTGTAGAAGCAGTGCTGGGCTGGAAGGTTGCCGCTTCTTGATGTGGTGGTGTGCAGCTTCTTTGTTCTTTGTAGTTGTAGTATTGCTGCTGTGTGCTTGGTTGTATAGATGAAATGAATAGGCTGACTGAGAGTGCAAGAGTTAACACAGTAGTCCAAGGGTATGCCTACACTGCAATGTAAGCCCAGGCTCAGACTCCGTTTTGAACCCAAATCCCCTTCATCTACACACAAGCTGTCTGACTCAGCTCCAGGTCCCAGGATTCTACAGGAATAGAGGATTTGAGCTTGGGCCCCACAGGGACTCGGGTCCAAACTCCATCATTTTGCAGTATGGTCGCAGCTTGGGCCCAGGTCTGTCAGACTTGGGTCCTGAGAGTCTGCCACTGCTATCCCACAATCGCATGGGATGGTGTCCTTTCTATCCTAAGACTGGCCAGCTGACTCCCAGGAAACAGAAGTTACCCCTCTGATGCAAGTACAGCTGCTCGACATTTAATCTTTCCTTTTTATTCTGACTGCTGAGCTGCAAGCAAAGTGAACCTCTCTTGCGTTTGTAGTAGTTACTGACACAAAGAATTCCTTTGTCAATTGTGCTGCTAACTGGTCATAGGGGCACAGACAGATTTTGGTTAATCTCTGGTGCAAAGCAAGCAAACAGTTCAACTTTAGCAAGAGGTCCTGGCTTCAGCTATTGGGGTTTCTGAGGGAAGTCCAAAATCCAGTTGCGGGACCTTCCTTTCGACAGATCGAAGCTGTTTGCAGAAAAGACTGATGAGTCTCTATATACCTTAAAAGACTCAAGGGCCACGTTGTGTTCTCTGCAAATTTACACGGCTACACAGAAAAGAAAGTTCAGTAAGTCCCAGGTAGTGCAGAGATCTTGTCCCGCTCAGTTTCCTGCCAGAGATATTACAAACCCCAATGTAAGAGGCAACGGTTCCAGAAGAGGAGACCATCTACCTCTGAGGCATTGACCTCACCACTGACAACTTAGAAACATCAATTTTGATGGGGTGGTCGAAGTGCTTGTTACCATTCCCATTAATACCTACTGCAACCATTTGCTTGTCTCCCTTACTTCAGTGACCATCTTTTTCACTTCTGCAAAGATGATTTCAACAAGAAATTCCATCGACTTTATTTCACTCCCGCCGTCCAACCCCACTTCCCTATCTGTCTTCAGGGACCCCTCTCATGATCACCTTCTACGATAGGAAATAGGCTCTCTCCTGAATTAGGGTGCTATAGAACCAGTTTGTACACAACACAGAGAAAAGGGGTTTTATTCCAGATACTTCCTGGTTCCAAAAAAGAATGGCACTTGGAGACCCATTCTAGATCTAAGATTACTCAACAGATTTGTAAAGGTTCAGAAGTTTAGGGTGGTAACTCTTGTAGCAATAATTCCCTTACTAGACCAAGGGGATTGGTTCTCAGCCCCTGACCTCCAGGACACTTACTTTTATATAGTGATTTACCTCTCCCATAGAAGGTTCCTCCACTTCGCTCTGGAGAAAGCATTTCCAAGAGAGGGTGCTCCCATTTGGTCTCTCCTCAGCACCAGTGTGTTCTCAAAAGTTCTCTCAGTGGTGGCTGCTCAAGGGATTCTCCTACAACTAATCCTTGTTGGCCACTCAAAGGACCATAGATCTATTTTTCAGACTGGGACTGTAGTTAAACATCCAAAAGTCTACCCTAACCGCCATACAAAGTTTGGATGTCATAGAAGCTTACTTGGATGCAATAGCAGCCAAAGCATTCCTCCCTCTGCACAGGTCCATAGTCCTATCCAACTTAGTCACTAGAGTCCAGATCAGACCACAAACATTGGCCAGAAACTATCTAGAGCTGTTGGGGCATATGGCAGTTGGTGTTTTTGTGATAAGCCACGTGAGACTTCACATGCTCGACCTCCAGGGGTGGCTCAGAACTGTTTATTTGCTGAACAAACACAGTTGGAATAAACTACTCTCAGTGCCTTTCATTGTGGAAAAAATCCTTTGACTGGTTGGAAGGACCTTCAAAATGTTTGCACAGGGGTCCCTTTTGCTCAACCATTTTCAACGCTAATAATAACAACAGATGCCTCCTTATTGGGATGGGGAGCCCGTCTAGACACTCACACTGCTCAAGGCAGGTGGTCATCTCTTGAATCTATCCTGCACATCAGCTTACTGGAACTCAGAGCAGTCAGAAATGCCTGTCTCCATTTCCTTCCACTGATCAGGGACAAATATATGAAGATCATGACAGACAACATGTCATACATGTTCTTGCATCCCCTTGACAGTTGATATAGATCACCTTCCCTCTGTGCCAAAGCAGTGAGGCTCTTGAATTGGTGATTTGAAATCAGATCAACATCTCAGCAGCTTACACCTCAGCAGAGGTGTGCAAAAATTCACAGCAGATACCCTCAGCAGGCATTTCTCACAAGATCATGAATGGGAGTTAGATCCCACTCCACTCCACTACATATTTTGAGGCTCGGGTATCCTGCAGATAGATCTAGATCTAAAGAGCAAGAAGTGCTCCAGTTCTGCTTGAGAGGCGGACTAGGTTGGCGCTCCTTGGGAGATGTCTTCTTCCTTCACTGGACTCCTGTATGCATTCCCCCAGCTCCCTTGATATCCAAAGTATTGATCAAAGTAAGGAAAGACAAGGCCAGCCGTAGTTCCGACATGGCCGAGACAAACATAGTTCCTTTACCTCACCAAACTTGCTATGGGTTGACCGATCACTCTCCGGACCATCCCCATCTTCTCTCTCTGGATGCCGGTCAAAGGCTTTACTCCAGCCTTGAGGTTCTTTGACTCAAGGCATGGCTAATTGGTTTGTAGGACTAGAAACATCAATCTGTTCTGAAGATGTAAAGAGAGTGCTATTATATAGTAGGAAACAATCCACCCCTAATACCTACCTACAAATGTGGATGAGATTCAGTCACTGCTGTGACTGACATCTTTCACCTAATTCCTCTCTGCTGTCAGATATACCAGATTACATTTTTGATCTAAAAATGACGGGGTTGTCTCTGAGCTCCGTTAGAGTACACTTGGCAGCTATTACAGCCTTCCATTCTATGGTGGAGGGTTTTTTCATGCTGAGTCATCCTGCAATGATGATATTTCCTCAGGGGACTGGGGAACCTCTTTCCACAAGTCACATGCCCTACTCCAGTTTGGGACATCAACTGGGTGCTTACATGCCTTATGAGGCCCCTCCTTTTGAAAGTATGGCTACCTGCTCCCTCCTTTCTCATAGCCATTACTTCTGCTTGAAGAGTGGGAGAGAGAGGGGCTCTGATAGCATAGCCTCCATTCACAGTATTTTTTAAGGATAAGGTCACATTACAACCATACCTCAAGTTCTTACCAAAGGTATCCTTGGATGTCCACATAAACCAACCTATCCACATTCCATTTTTTCCCCCTAAAGCACATCTGAATAAGGGAAATATGTGGCATTACGTACACTCAATGTCAGAAGGGCATTAGCCTTTGACCTAGACAGGACTAAACCCTTCAGAAAATCTCCCAGATTATTTCTTTCCATTGCGGACAGAATTGGATCTCCAGTTTCCAAGCAAAGACTCTCTAGATGGATATCTGGCTCCATTACCTGTTATCAGTCTCATGATCTGTATCCTCCTCCTAGAGTATTAACTCACTTCAAAAGATCCCTTTCTACTTCGATAGCTTTCCTTAGGAACATTCTAATCACAGAAATATGTAGAGCTGCAACTTGTATCTCCATTCATACCTTTCTGAACCCTATGTGTTTACCCAAGGCTCAGTTTCTGATGCGATATTATCTATTGTACTGTCCTCAATCTTGGACTCGACTCCAAAGCCCCGCCTCTCCATAGAGGGTACTGCATGGTAGTGACTTAGCATGGAGTGCCTGTAAGGACACTACTTGAAGAAGAAGAAATGGTTACTCACCCTGTGCAGTAACTGTGGCTCTTCGAATGTGTCCCTGTGGGTGCTCCACTACCTGTCCTCCTCCTCTCTGCTTCAGAGTTCTTTGCCATGGAGCCTTGCAGTAGAGAAGGAACAGAGAGCATGAGAATGACTCTATAGCCCAGTGATCTAGGGCATTCATCTGGGAGGTAGGAGACCCAAGTTCCAGTCCCCCTGCCTTATTCAATATTTATTTATTTAAAAAATTGAACAGCTTCAACAGAGACTGCAAGAAACCCACCTTAACATAACCCATAGCTCAGAGATTAGCACCCTCGCCTGGGAGGTAGATGACCCAAATTCTAATCTCTGCTCCACATCAGGCAGAGGGTGGAATTGAACCCAGGTCTCTCTCATGCTGGGTGAGTGCTCTAACCACAGGGCTAAAGGTCAAAAGTGTGGGCTCCATCACCTTGGTTTTTCTTGCAAAATAACTGACCTGGCTGAGACACCTAAGTACAGGACAGGCTTCACTGCTGTGAATCTCAAGGCCACACCCCTCTCCTTAACATTTCCTATTGACTCCCTGCTAAGGAATTGCTGGAATTGATATGCAAACTAGATACAATCAACTCAGGATTGAATAAGGACTGGGAATGGCTGAGCCATTACAAACATTGAATCTATCTCCCCTTGTAAGTATTCTCACACTTCTTATCAAACTGTCTGTACTGAGCTATCTTGATTATCACTTCAAAAGTTTTTTTCTCTTACTTAATTGGCCTCTCAGAGTTGGTAAGACAACTCCCACCTGTTCATGCTCTCTGTATGTGTGTATATATATCTCCTCAATATATGTTCCACTCTATATGCATCCGAAGAAGTGGGCTGTAGCCCACGAAAGCTTATGCTCTAATAAATTTGTTAGTCTCTAAGGTGCCACAAGTACTCCTGTTCTTTATTCAAGATATTCCAAAGAAGACTGATTCTTAGGACTTGTTATCAGAGCTATAAACTGAGATGGCTTCCTCATCCCCCCCTGTTTGCAAAGAGAAAAACCTTTAGTTTAAACCCATACAAAAAACCCAACACACACTCTTACTAAAATTGATTTCTTTTATAAATACTCTAAAGTCTTCATTCTTCAAAATGTTGAGAACATTTATGGTTGCAAATGTTTTATAGAGACATTGATTTCTTCTAAATCATATTGCTACTTAAAGGCAATGAGAAATGGTTACTCAGGCCTGGTCTACACTACGAGTTTAGGTCGACTTTAGCTGCGTTAAGTCGACTTAAGCCTGGACACGTTTACACGACGAAGCCCTTTCTTTCGACTTAAAGGGCCCTTTAAACCGGTTTCTTTACACCACCTCGACGAGGGGATTAGCGATAAAATCGGCCTTATGGGGGTCGGAATTGGGTAGTGAGGATGGAATTCGACATTAGTGGCCTCCGGGAGCTATCCCACAGTGCTTCATTGTGACCGCTCTGGACAGCACTCTCAACTCAGATGCACTGGCCAGGTAGACAGGAAAAGCCCCGCGAACGTTTGAATTTCATTTCCTGTTTGCTCAGCGTGGAGAGCACAGGTGACCATGCAGAGCTCATCAGCACAGGTAACCGTGATGGAGTCCCAGTCCCAGTCCCAGGATCGCAAAAGAGCTCCAGCCTGGACAGAACGGGAGGTACGGGATCTGATCGCCATCTGGGGAGATGAAGCAGTGCTGGCCGAACTCCGAAACAGTAAAAGAAATGGCAAAACATTAGAAAAGATCTTCAAGGCCATGAAGGACAGAGGCCATAACAGGGACGCACAGCAGTGCCGCGTGAAAATTAAGGAGCTAAGGCAAGCCTACCACAAAGCCAGAGACGCAAACGGAAGGTCCGGGGCTGAGCCGCAAACATGCCGCTACTACGAGGAGCTGCATGCCATTCTAGGGGGTGCAGCCACCAGTAGCCCAAGCGTGTGCTATCAGTCCCTCGCTGGAGACAGGGAAGCGGGTTCGGCGGACGAGGAAGATGAGGATGGAGAGAACATCATAGATAGCTCACAGCAGCAAGGAAGAGGAGAAACCAGTTTCCCCAACAGCCAGGATATGTTTGTCACCCTGGACCTGGAACCAGTAACCCCCAAACTCACCCAAGACCCTGTGGGCACACAGGGGACCTCTGGTGAGTGTACCTTTGTAAATATTACACATGGTTTAAAAACAAGCGTGTTTAATGATGAATGATTAATTTGCCCTGGCAATCGCGGCCAGTACAGCTACTGGAAAAGTCTGTTAACGTGTATGGGGATGGAGCGGAAATCCTCCAGGGACATCTCCAGAAAGCTCTCCTTCATGTACTCCCAAAGCCTTTGCAAAAGGTTTCTGGGGAGGGCTGCCTTATCCCGTCCGCCATGGTAGGACACTTTACCACGCCAGGCCAGTAGCACGTAGTCTGGAATCATTGCATAACAAAGCATGGCAGCGTATGGTCCCGGTGTTTGCTGGCATGCAGACAACATCCATTCCTTATCGCTCTTTGTTATCCTCAGGAGAGTGATATCATTCACGGTCACCTGGTTGAAATGGGGCGATTTTATTAAGGGGACATTCAGAGGTGCCCCTTCCTGCTCTGCTGAACAGAAATATTCCCCGCTGTTAACCACGCGGTGTGGGGGAGGGGTGAAGTGACCAACCCAGAGAATTGGGTGTGTGGGGGAGGGGAGTTAGTTGGGTTTGTGCTGCATGTTAAACCTGAAACCTCAGCCCCTCCTTTTACATTGCAAACCCATTTTAAATGGCCAACCCAACGGGTGCTTGGTATGGTTCATGAGAGCAGTACTGTTTTAAACCATCCCCACTTGTTAACAAGGTTAAAAAAGCCAAAAGACTGTGTCTTACCATGGCTGCCTGCAAGCTGAAATTTGTGGCCTGGCACTGCGTGAGTGATCTCTCACACCAAACCGGCAGGCCCTCAATATAAGAGGAAAAATGCGACCTTGTAACGAAAGCACATGTGCTGTGTGATGTGAACAGCAAAATCTAACGTGAAAGAGTGTACCCATTGTTCTCAAAAATGTATCTTTTTTTAAACAACTCTCCCTTCTCCTCCACCAGCTGCAAATGTTTCACCTTCACAGAGGCTAGTGAGTATTCGAAGAAGGAAGCGAAGGACGCGTGACGAAATGTTCACTGAACTACAGACTGCCTCCCACGCTGACAGAGCACAGCAGAATGCGTGGAGGCAGTCAATGACTGATTTTAAAAAAGCCCAATATGAGCGAGAGGAGAGGTGGCGGGCTGAAACGCGGGCTGAAGAGGAGAAGTGGCGTGAGCTTGTACTCAGAAAGCAAGAGTCGATGCTCCGGCTGCTGGAGCATCAAAGTGATATGCTCCTGCGTATGGTTGAGCTGCAGGAAAGGCAGCAGGAGCAGAGACCGCCGCTACAGCCCCTCTGTAACCAACAGCAGGAGCAGAGACCGCCGCTACAGCCCCTCTGTAACCAACAGCAGGAGCAGAGACCGCCGCTACAGCCCCTCTGTAACCACCAGCCCTCCTCCCCAAGTCCCATTGCCTCCTCACCCAGATGCCCAAGAACACGGTGGGGGGGGCTCCGGCCACCCAATCACTCCACCCTAGATGATTTCCACAGCAATAAGTTTTAAAGTTTTAAAGTTTTCAAGTGCAGTGTGTCCTTTTCCTTCCCTTCTCCCCCACCCATCCCGGGCTACCTTTGCAATTATCCCCCTAGTTGTGTGCTGCTTCCCTCCTCCCCCACCCATCCCGGGCTACCTTTGCAATTATCCCCCTAGTTGTGTGCTCAATTAATAAAGAATGCATGAATGTGAAGTAACAATGACTTTATTGCCTCTGCAAGTGGTGCTTGAAGAGGGGAGGGTAGGGGAGGTTGGGGTGCTTGGTTTACAGGGTAGTAGAGTTAACCGGGTGGGTGGGGGGGCTGCGATTTCATCAAGGAGAAACAAACAGAAGTTTCACACCGTATCCTGGCCAGTCACAAAACTAGTTTTCAAAGCCTCTCTGATGCGCACCGCACCCTGCTGTGCTGCTCTAACCGACCTGGTGTCTGGCTGCGCATAATCAGCGGCCAGGCGATTTGCCTCTACCTCCCACCCCGCCATAAATGTCTCCCCCTTACTCTCACAGATATTGTGGAGCGCACAGCAAGCAGCAATAACAATGGGGATATTCTTTTCGCTGAGGTCACAGCGAGTCAGTAAGCTGCGCCAGCGCGCTTTTAAACGCCCAAATGCACATTCCACCACCATTCGGCACTTGCTCAGCCTGTAGTTGAACAGGTCCTGACTCTTGTCCAGGCTGCCTGTGTATGGCTTCATGAGCCATGGCATTAAGGGGTAGGCTGGGTCCCCAAGGATCACGATAGGCATTTCAACATCCCCAATGGTTATTTTCTGGTCCGGGAAGAAAGTCCCTTCCTCCAGCTTTCGAAACAGAAGAGAGTGCCTGAAGACGCGAGCATCATGTACCCTTCCCGGCCAGCCCACGTTGATGTCGGTGAAACGTCCCTTGTGATCCACCAGGGCTTGCAGCAGCATTGAAAAGTACCCCTTGCGGTTTATGTACTCGGTGGCTTGGTGCGCCGGTGCCAAGATAGGGATATGGGTTCCGTCTATCGCCCCACCACAGTTTGGGAATCCCATTGCAGCAAAGCCATCCACTATGTCCTGCACGTTTCCCAGAGTCACTACCCTTGATATCACCAGGTCTCTCATTGCCCTGGCAACTTGGATCACAGCAGCCCCCACAGTAGATTTGCCCACTCCAAATTGATTCCCGACTGACCGGTAGCTGTCTGGCGTTGCAAGCTTCCACAGGGCTATCGCCACTCGCTTCTCAACTGTGAGGGCTGCTCTCATCCTGGTATTCTGGCGCTTCAGGGCAGGGGAAAGCAAGTCACAAAGTTCCATGAAAGTGCCCTTACGCATGCGAAAGTTTCGCAGCCACTGGGAATCGTCCCAGACCTGCAACACGATGCGGTCCCACCAGTCTGTGCTTGTTTCCCGGGCCCAGAATCGGCGTTCCATGGCATGAACCTGCCCCAGTAACACCATGATTTCCACATTGCTGGGGCCTGTGCCTTGTGAGAGGTCCATGTCAATTTCCTCATCACTATCGTCGCTGCACTGCAATCGCCTCCTCCTCCTCAGCTGGTCCTCCTGGTTTTGCTTTGGCATGTCCAGGCTCTGCATATACTCCAGGACAATGCGCGTGGTGTTCATAGTGCTCATAATTGCCGCGGTGATCTGAGCGGGCTCCATGATCCCAGTGCTAGCTATGGCGTCTGGTCTGAAAAAAGGCGTGAAACTAGTATCTAAAGACCAGGGGAAGAAGGGAGGGAGGGAGGGAGGGAGGGGCGGGCGACTGACGACATGGCGTACAGGTACAGGGAATTAAAATCAAGAAAGGTGGCTGTGCATCAGGGAGAAATACAAACAACTGTCACACAGAATGCCCCCCCCCCCCCCAGAGATTGAACTCCTAAGCCTGGGTTTAGCGGGCCGTTGATTTGACGGAGGGAGGGGGGAAGGAAATGAATACAGAACAAATCTATTTTTTACATCTTAAGACGACAGTGCAGCATGACTGATAGCCCTCGGCATTTTCTGGGTGCTTGGCAGCAAATACTTGGCAGCAAATAGTATACTACGACTGGTAACCATCATTGTCCAACGAGGACGGTTAAAGGCAAGGGGTTGCTGCTGTGTAGCAATGTAGCCCCATGTGTGCCAGCCACATGTCTGCCAGCACCCAGATCGCCCTCGGCCTTTTCTGGGTGCTTAGCAGACAATACTTGGCAGCAAATAGTATACTACGACTGGTAACCATCATTGTCCAACGAGGACATCTATGAGCATTTCAGGCAACCTGTAAATTTACTTGCTTTCAGACCTGAGGAAAGCTCTTCTTGCAGATCTGCTGAGCACCCAGATCGCCCTCGGCCTCTTCTGGATGCTCAGCAGACAATACTGACAGGACGGTTACCAGTCGTAATAAACCATCTACTGCCAAAAGGCAAGGGGCTGGTGCAATGCAGCCCTACGGCTGCCAGCCCCACAGCTACCAGCATCCCGAGCGCCGATGAAGGCTACTACTCATGCTGCACCGTCTACCGCCAAAAGGCAGTAAGCTGCTGCTGCTGTTTAGCAATGCAGTCCCACGTTTGCCGGCACCCGGAAGACATATGGTGACGGTGAGCTGAGCTGAGCGGGCTCCATGCTTGGCGTTGTATGTTGTCTGCACAGGTAACCCAGGTAAAAAGGCGCGAATCTATTGTCTGCCGTTGATGTGACGGCGGGGGAGGGGCGTGACGCAATGTACCCAGAACCCCACGCGGCACTGCTTTGCATCATTCGGGCATTGCGATCTCAACCCATAATTCCAATGGGCGCCGGAGACTCCGGGAACTGTGGGATAGGTACCCATAGGCACCCATAGTGCAATGCGCCGGAAGTCGACGCTAGCCTCGGTACTGTGGACGCGGTCCGCCGACTTCATGCACTTAGAGCATTTTATGTGGGGACACACACAGTCGGCTGCATAAAACCGGTTTCTATAAAACCGGCTTCTATAAATCCGACCTAATTTTGTAGTGTAGACAAGCCCTCACCCTGTGCAGTAACTGTGGTTCTTCAAGATGTGTCTGCCTATGGATGCTCCAGTCTAGGTGCACATTAATATTTCATTATTTATACACAGTGGAATTGAACCTGGTTCTCCCAAATCCTGGGTGAGTGTTCTAACCACTAAGCTAAGGGTCATAAAGGGGGGAGGGGTGTTAAGCACCATTATCATAGCACATAGGTCATAGCACACCTACCAGATTGGGTCCTGAAGGCAAGATAGGCAAGGGAGTGCAAATTTTGTGGGTCCCAGTGGGGCTTAGCTGTGAGTTAGATGCCAAGATGTGGTATCAGGACTTACGTGCCTGTGTATATGCCCAGCTGCCAAAAGTTAAGCACTTCAGCGACTTTAATGGTGGAAACTTTGGCTCCTAGGGAGTTTAGGTGCCTGCAGGGTTATGTGGCAGCTGAACAGGGCTTGTGAGTACCAGTGGTGCCTAAATGTTGGTCTCTAGGTGCATAAAGTGGGAGTTTGATGCTTAAGTCCAAAAGTGAGAAAAATGTGTAATGTTAGAAATCTCTCAAAATCATCTACAGTATCTATTTTGCCTTAATAATTAAAATTTCTATTTTAGAACTCCTAACAGCATGGCACAGAATGCATATCACATTCATATTTATTTATTAGATTAATAGATTTTTAAGGCCAGAAGAAGGGATTTGTGACATTACCCTATATTCTTCACAGAAATATTGTTATGATATGAATATAGCATAACTAAGATATGTTTTATGCAAGATGGGTCACGTGAGGTATCAATGAAAAGGTTATGATCTACTGAATGTGTTTATCCAATTTGTATGCATGTATCATTTCTGTATCTAAAGTTTGGAATATTGACTATGTAACAATTACATCTGTGTGTGTGTTTGGGGGAATGCCCACCAGACAGTAGGCAATCAGCCTGAATGAGCCATTTAAGAAGGACAATAGAACTTTGGAGATACTAATCTCCCACCTTCCAGAGGAGCTTCCTGGGATGTTGCTTTAACACTGCAGGGTCATCTAATGATGTCACCTGGTATGGAGTACCACCTTGGACACTGCTGGTATTTTTCCACTGGAAACAAAAGCTTCCTGCCTTATGTAAATTCTATTTAAGGCTGAAGAGTAAGGCAAACAAGACTCTCCTCCATTGCCTGCCTAGGAAGGAAGACTGCTAAAAGCACCTGAAGGGAAAGGCAGGGTTGAGTCCCCAGGCTGAGACAGGGGTCCAGTCTGTAAAGAGAAGTAATTGGAACTTTAAGCTACAGAAACTCTGCAACTTGCCTAAAACAACATTTAGGGTGAGAAATTACATTTTGTAACCTGTTTCTTGAGTGTATTAAGCTTAGTTTGCGTGGTTTTTTTTATTTGCTCGGTAATCTGCTTTGTTCTGTTTGCTATCCTTTATAATCACTTTAAAATTTACCTTTTGTAGTTAATAAACTTATTTCTTGTTTATAACATAACCCAGTTTGTGCAATTCATATCTGGGGGGTCAAGAAGCTGTGCATATCTCTTTCTACATTGAGGGAGAAAGCGATTTTTATGAGCTTGTGCTGTGCAAATTTTTCTATACAGTGCAACACAATATTATTTTGGGTTTACACCCCAAAAGGGGTGTGCACGTGAGTGCTGGGTGAATCCCCAAGCTGATTCCTCCCACACATAGCTGATCTCATTGTCTCTGTGTCCATTTGCAGCTGGGTGTGTCCCTACCTGTGTGTGTGTGCTGGAGAAGGCTTGAGGGCCTGGCACAACTAAGACAGGGTGAGGAAACCCAGGCTGGTGAAATGGGCAGAACCATTGGGACCCCAGCACATCAGGTGGGATCCCAGACGGAGGGGTCCAGCCCATCACAGGACTATTATCATCAAGTAGTCTGATCTCCTGCATAGGACTTCCCTCAGTTAATTCCTGTTTGAACTAGAACATATCTTTTAAATCAAGATTGGATGTTTTTCTAAAATTTCCAGTGATGGAGAATCCACCATGACCCCTGGTAAGTTGTTCCATTGTTTAATTACACTCACTATTTTAAAAACAAAATTGTGTCTTATTTCTAGTCTGAATTTGTCTAGCTTCAATTCCCAGCTGTTGATGGTTGTTATATCTTTGCTAGATTGAAGATCCCTCTATCAAATGTCTGGTCCCCATGTAGGTACTTATTAACTGTATAGTCACACCTTAACCTTCTCTTTGTTAAAGAGAGAGTGTGTTGTCTTTCACTGTAAAGTATGTTCTCTGGTCTTTTAACCATTCTCGTGGCTCTGCTCTGAATCCTCTCTAACTTATATGACCCTCTCCAGTTGATTAATATTCTCCTTGAATTGTGGACAGCAGAACTGCTTTCAGTATTGCAGTACAGAGGTGCTCAGTAAAGAGGTAATATAATATCCCTACTCCTACTCAAGAATCCCCTATTTATGCATGCAAGGATTGAATTAGCCCTTTTGGTCACAGCACTAGGACTTCATTTTCTTCTGACCATTCACCACGACTCCCAAGTCTTTTTCAGAGTCACTTCTTCCCTGGATAGAGTCCCCCATCTGGTAAGTATGGCCAACATCCTTGGTTCCTAAATGTATGCATTTACATTTGGTTATATTACAACATGTGGTGTTTTCTTGCGCCCAGTTGACCAAGCATTCCAGATGGCTCTGTATCAGTGACCTGTCTTCTTCATTATTTACCACTTTCCCCAATCTTTTTGTCATCTGCAAACTTTATCAGAAGGGGTGGCCCGTCCATGTAGGCGAACTAGGCGGTCGCCTAGGGTGCCAAGTTAAATGGGGCGCCAAACTTGAGGCAAAAAAATCAAAAAAAAAATTTTAAATGAAAAAGATGAAAAAAACCCAAATAAAATAATGAAAATGTCATTATTTCTATTCCCGCGCGTACGGAGGGAATATGAATTATAATTCATTTCTCTACATTTCTGAGAATTTATTAATATGTCAAATTTTTTATTTACTGCAAAATAAATAATATTTTAGTGAATTTTGTTTTCAATTTGCGACATAGGGTCAAGATGACCCACTCCACAATTTTGATAAGCAATAACTCAGCCACGATGAAACACATCTACCAGCGGCAAGAGCTGCAATGCTAGTGACATCTAACTCAAATATACATCAAGGTTGCATAGCTGGAAATTCATGTAGAGCGGAGAGTCGGCATTGACTCATGAAAATTCAAAAGACATTGATGCTACAGATTTGTGTAGTGAGCTTCAGGCTTTTTCAAGACGACTTAAGAAACATTCCATTCCTGAAGAAGTACTGAAGTTTGTTTGTGAAAATAAACTTACAGACAGTTTTCGAAACATTTTTATAGCTCTACGCATTCTTTTAATTTTGTCAGTTTCCGTAGCTAGTGGGGAACGTAGCTTCTCAAAGTTAAAAACATATATCTGTGTTCAGCAATGATGCAAGAGAGACTTGTTGGACTTGCCATAATGTCAGTAGAGCATGAAATAGCTGGAAAATTGGATAGAAAAGAACTAGTGACTGAATTTTCAAAACTTAAAGCAAGAAAAGTCATGTTTTAAGAGCACAGAATATTTTTTATTCAGAGTGTTATGTAAATACAGGTTAAAGTTCATTGAAGAGTTTTCTTATTTCTTTCTATATTGGATGTGGTGGTAATGGCAGTAAAAGCAGGATAGCGTAATGGATGATTTTGGATTTGTAATAATAAAAATGGTAATTAACATTTTAATGCATTTTTATTTGAAATTGGACTGAAATATCATCTAGCTGTCGTGTACAACTCTATTCTGAAAATTTCGTGTCTCTATTTTATTTGATCTCAGAAACATTGGTTGGACAGACGAACGGACGGACAAACCGAATAATTAACTCTCTTAAAAAAAAAAAACACTTAAAAACATTAAAAGGAAAAAGGGGGCAAAATGTTTCCCAGTTTACCAAAAACCTCAGCCTAGATGTGCCCTTGGGGGTGAGGGGCGCCGATTGCATGGTTCACCTAGGGCGCCAGTTGCTGGCAGCTAGTCTAGGGCCGCCCCTGTTTATCAGTGATGATTTTATGGTTTTTTGTAAGTCATTAATAAAAATGTTAAATAGGATAGAGCCAAGAACAGATCCCTGCTGGACCCCACTAGAAATACACTCTATTGCAGATGATTCCTTGTTACAATTACATTTTGAGATCTATCAGTTAGCCAGTTTTTAATAATTTAATATGTGCCATATAGTTATGTGGTACTATGTCGAAATTCCTTACAAAACTCTGTTACATCAATACTGTTATCTTTATCCTCCAACCTTGTAATCTCATAAATTAAAAATCAGATTAGTTTGATAAAATATACTTTCCATAAACCATATGTATTGGGATTAATTATACATTTTACTTGATTAATCAAGTCCTGTTTCAGCCATTCATATTCTTTTGCCTGGGATTGATGTCAGGCTGACAGGCCTATAATTACCTGGTCATCCCGTTTGTGCTTTTTAAGTAATAGCTCAACATTCGCTTTCTTCCAGACTTCTGGATCTGACCACTCTTTCAAGAGTTAATGAAAATCATCAACAACAGTCCAGCTCATTAAAAATGTATGAGTGTAAATTATCCAGTCTTGCTGATTTCAAAATATCATAGAATCATAAGATCATAGAATATCAGGGTTGGAAGGGACCTCAGGAGGTCATCTAGTCCAATCCCCTGCTCAAAGCAGGACCCAATCCCCAACTAAATCATCCCAGCCAGGGCTTTGTCAAGCCTGACCTTAAAAACCTCTAAGGAAGGAGATTCCACCACCTCCCTAGGTAACCCATTTCAGTGCTTCACCACCCTCCTAGTGAAAAAGTTTTTTCCTAATATCCAACCTAAACCTCTCCCACTGCAACTTGAGACCATTACTCTTTGTTCTGTCATCTGCTACTACTGAGAACAGTCTAGATCCATCCTCTTTGGAACCCCCTTTCAGGTAGTTGAAAGCAGCTATCAAATCCCCCCTCATTCTTCTCTTCTGCAGACTAAACAATCCCAGTTCCCTCAGCCTCTCCTCATAAGTCATGTGCTCCAGCCCCCTAATCATTTTTGTTGCCCTCCGCTGGACTCTTTCCAATTTTTCCACATCCTTCTTGTAGTGTGGGGCCCAAAACTGGACACAGTACTCCATATGCGGTCTCACCAATGTTGAATAGAGGGGAATGATCACGTTCCTTGATCTGCTGGCAATGCTCCTACTTATACAGCCCAAAATGCCGTTAGCCTTCTTGGCAACAAGGGCACACTGTTGACTCATATTCAGCTTCTCGTCCACTGTAACCCCTAGGTCCTTTTCTGCAGAACTGCTGCCTAGCCATTCAGTCCCTAATCTGTAGCAGTGCATGGGATTCTTCCGTCCTAAGTGCAGAACTCTGCACTTGTCCTTGTTGAACCTCATCAGATTTCTTTTGGCTCAATCCTCTAATTTGTCTAGGTCTCTCTCTATCCTACCCCTACCCTCCAGTGTATTTACCACTCCTCCCAGTTTAGTATCATCTGCAAACTTGCTGAGGGTGCAGTCCACACCATCCTCCAGATCATTAATGAAGATATTAAACAAAACCAGCCCCAGGACCGACCCTTGGGGCACTCCGCTTGATACCGGCTGCCAACTAGACATGGAGCCATTGATCACTACCCGTTGTGCCCGACGATCTAGCCAGCTTTCTATCCATCTTATAGTCCATTCATCCAGCCCGTACTTCTTTAACTTGCTGGCAAGAATACTGTGGGAGACAGTATCAAAAGCTTTGCTAAAGTCAAGGAATAACAAGTCCACTGCTTTCCCCTCATCCACAGACCCAGTTATCTCATTATAGAAGGTAATTAGGTTAGTCATACATGACTTGCCCTGTTTGAATCCATGCTTTCCTCTCCTCTAAGTGCTTCAGAATTGATTCTTTGAGGACCTGCTTCATGATTTTTCCAGCAACTGAGGTGAGGCTGACTGGCCTGTAGTTCCCCGGATCCTCCTCCTTCCCTTTTTTAAAGATGGACACTACATTAGGCTTTGGCTACACTGGCAATTCACAGCGCTGCACTTGCTGCGCTCAGGGGTGTGAAAAAACACACCCCCTGAGCGCAGCGAGTGCAGCGCTGTAAAGCGCCAGTGTAATCAGCGCCTGCAGCGCTGCACGCTCCCTCGCAGCGCTGCAAGCTATTCCCCTCGGAGAGGTGGAGTACTTGCAGCGCTGCGAGAGCTCTCGCAGCGCTGGTGGCGCGACTACACTCGCGCTTCACAGCGCTGCCGCGGCAACGCTGTGAATCTGCGAGTGTAGCCAAGGCCTTAGCCTTTTTCCAGTCATCCGGGACCTCCTCCGATCGCCATGATTTTTCAAAGATAATGGCCAATGACTCCGCAATCACATCCGCCAACTCCTTTAGCACCCTCGGATGCAGCGCATCCGGCCCCATGGACTTGTGCTCGTCCAGCTTTTCTAAATAGTCCCGAACCACTTCTTTCTTCACAGAGGGCTGGTCACCTGCTCCCCATGCTGTGCTGTCCAGTGCAATAGTCTGGGAGCTGACCTTGTTCGTGAAGACAAAGGCAAAAAAAGCATTGAGTACATTAGGTTTTTCCACATCCTCTGTCACTAGGTTGTCTCCCTCATTCAGTAAGGGGCCCATGCTTTCCTTGACTTTCTTCTTGTTGCTAACATACCTGAAGAAACCCTTCTTGTTACTCTTAACATCCCTTTCTAGTTGCAACTCCAAGTGTGATTTGGCCTTCCTGATTTCACTCCTGCATGCCTGAGCAATATTTTTATACTCCTCCCTGGTCATTTGTCCAATCTTCCACTTCTTGTAAGCTTCTTTTTTGTGTTTAAGATCAGCAAGGATTTCACTGTTAAGCCAGGCTGGTCGCCTGCCATATTTACTATTGATTCTACATATCGGGATGGTTTGTTCCTGCAACCTCAATAAGGATTCTTTAAAATACAGCCAGCTCTCCTGGACTCCTTTCCCCCTCATGTTATTCTCCCAGGGGATCCTGCCCATCAGTTCCCTGAGGGAGTCAAAGTCTGCTTTTCTGAAGTCCAGGGTTCGTATTCTGCTGCTCTCCTTTCTTCCTTGTGTCAGGATCCTGAACTCGACCATCTCATGGTCACTGCCTCCCAAGTTCCCATCCACTTTTGCTTCCCCTACTAATTCTTTCCTGTTTGTGAGCAGCAGGTCAAGAAGAGCTCTGTCCCTAGTTGGTTCCTCCAGCACTTGCACTAGGAAATTGTCCCCTACAGTTTCCAAAACTTCCTGGATTGCCTGTGCACCGCTGTATTGCTCTCCCAGCAGATATCAGGGTGATTGAAGTCTCCCATGAGAACCAGGGCCTGCGATCTCTGTTAGTTGCCGGAAGAAAGCCTCATCCACCTCATCCCGCTGGTCTTGTGGTCTATAGCAGACTCCCACCATGACATCACCCTTGTTGCTCACACTTCCAGAGACTCTCAGGTTTTTCTGCAGTTTCATACTGGAGCTCTGAACAGTCATACTGCTCTCTTACATACAATGCAACTCCCCCACCTTTTCTGCCCTGTCTGTCCTTCCTGAACAGTTTATATCCATCCATGACAGTACTCCAGTCATGCGAGTTATCCCATCAAGTCTCTGTTATTCCAATGACATCATAATTCCTTGACTGTGCCAGGACTTCCAGTTCTCCCTGCTTGTTTCCCAGGCTTCTTGCATTTGTGTATAGGCACTTAAGATAACTCTCTGATTGTCCTGCTTTCTCGGTATGAGGCAGGAGTCCTCCCCTCTTGCGCTCTCCTGCCCGTGCTTCCTCCCGGGATTCCACTTCCCCACTTACCTCAGGGCTTTGGTCTCCTTCCCCCGGTGAACCTAGTTTAAAGCCCTGCTCACTAGGTTAGCCAGCCTGCTTGCGAAGATGCTCTTCCCTCTCTTCGTTAGGTGGAGCCCATCTCTGCCTAGCACTCCTCCCTCTTGGAACACCATCCCATGGTCAAAGAATCCAAAGCCTTCTCTCCGACACCACCTGCGTAGCCATTCGTGGGCAGTATCATTGGTGCCCATATGGAGAAGCAGGAAGGGGTAGCGATCTGAGGGCTTGATGAGTCTTGGCAGTCTCTCCATCACATCGTGAATCCTAGCTCCTGGCAAGCAGCACACTTCTCGGTTTTCCCGGTCAGAACGGCAGATAGATGACTCAGTCCCCCTGAAGAGGGAGTCCCCGACCATCACCACCACCTCCTTCTCTTGGGAGCGGTGATCGTGGAACCCCCATCCCTAGGACAGTGCATCTCATGCCTTCCAATCGGTAGAGTCTCTTTCTGCTCCCTTCCCTCAGATGTATCATCTAGTCCACTCTCTGGATTAGTACCTGTGGAGAGAACATGAAAACAGTTGCTAACCTGTATCTGCATTGCTGGTACATGGACGCTCCTCTTTCTTCTTCTGGAGGTCACATGCTGCCAAATTTCTTTACCGTCCTTCTGTCCCTGCTGTGCAGTCTGCTCTGAATCTTCAGAATGTTGTGCCTGTAGAAGCATATCCTGTCCAGGAAATCTTCATTTTCTCGTATGCAACGCAGGGTTGATACTTGTTTCTCCAGACCTTGAACCTTCTCTTCCAATATGGAGACCAGTTTGCACTTTGTACAGACAAAGTCGCTTCTGTCCTGTGGAAGAAAGACAAACATGGCACATCCTGTGCAGGTCACAACAGCTGATCGCTCACCATCCATATTACCTTCCTTCTAAGAGCTTCCTTAGCTGTTGCAGTAACTACTCAGAGAAGCCTGCAAGCTGAAAGCCTCAGTGGGCTCTCCCCAGGTGAACTCCCAGTCAAACTCCCTCTGTTAGCCTCTCTGCTGTTAGCCGCTCAGCTGGTTCGCAGCTGACTGGCTTTTTATTACAATCAGGCCCACTCAAGGCCCACCTGGAACAAAGCACTCCCAATTCACACTTTTCAAACAATCAAGCACATGGTCAAACTGTCCCCGCAACAGACACTCAGATACTCACCAACACAGCCCCCCTAATGCATACCTCCTCTCAGACAGAACCCAGTCAAACTCCCTCTGTTAGCCTCTCCGCTGTTCTCCTATCTAGATTTAGGAGCTGCTGTTTAACATCCTCCTTTGTTACTGTTGAAATGGAAAGTATTTCATCATTGTCATCAGCTGATATGAATAAATAATCTAACATTTTCTCCAATACAGAACAACAATATTTATTGAACATTTCTGCATTTTTATTGATAAATTTACTAGGGATGCAAATATTTAAAAAGTTAGCCATTTAAACTATTAAAATTATATTTAATTGGTTAACCGATTAAAGGGAGAGAGGCTGGGGCTGCTCTGGCCAGCCCCCAGGGCTGGGGTCAGCCGGCCTGCCGGGCTGGGGCTGGGGCTGGGGCTTAATGGTTAATGTGGGTTAACCAGTAAGACTAATGCTTACCATTTAATTGTTTAATATTTTACGTCCCTAAATTCTACCATTTCCATCTACTAATGATGGATATCATTGTTAGAATTCCTTTTGTTCCTAATATATTTTAAAATCGCCTTGTTGTCCTTAAATCTGCTGCCCATAGATTTCTCCTTGTGTCTTTTTGCTGCCCTTCTTTTCTATGATTCCATTTGTTATATATAAGTTTTATAGATGCTTTTACTTACACTCTAGGCCAGGTTTGTTTTTTAACCAGTGTGGTGTTTTTTCTTGATTTTTGGATCTTATTTCTGGTTTGAATTTATATAGCTTCAGCTCCCAGCTGTTGACTCTTGTAATGTTTTTGTTGGCTAGATAAGAGCCCTCTGCTTTCAGAAATTATCTCCCCATGTAGGTATTTATAGATTGTGATCAAGTCATCTCTTTACTTCTTAAACTAAATAGACTGAACTTCTTACGTTTCTCACTGTAATATGTGCCTTCTAGTCTTCAAATAATTCTTGTGGCGCTTTTCTAATCTCTCTTCAATTATATAATTGTACCTTCATATAATTCCAGTCAGAATTGGGTGCCAGTGGCATCAGGCTTTTGGTCATAGCCCTGGTAGGTCACAAGATTCAGACCTTAAAATTGCAACATTCTGTGCCCAGTCCAGATACTTCTGAAATAAATAAAATTCAAGTTAAAGCAGGTTTTATGATGTGTTAAAATTTGTTTATGTGAAATAGTTTAACCTATTAATAGCTGATCCACGCAATCGGCTTAATAGCCAGGGTAGCCAAGCCCCAGGATTCTTGCTGAAAGCCGTGGTTTCCTTTGTCAGGCTTTTTATTGCAGTAGTGGCGCACACAGCTTGCATTCTGAACAGGCAATTTGGGGTAATTTCTGCCAGAATCAGCCCAAACTCATTCATGGTTCCTTAGAAAACAGTGATTAACCCCAGTATTATTGAATAGTAATGTACTATGAGGATGTCTCCTTACTGAGCAGTAGCTGAATCAGAAATATATGTCAATACTACGTTAATCTGTAATCTGAGATACACTGGGGTGTATTTCCATGCCCAGTTTGTTGTACATTACCTATGATTAGACGCTTGCTTCTGATGTGTTCCTTCTTAAATGTAAATTGCACATAATGTATTGGCGATGCAAGGATAGTTAGTATAGCACTCCCATAGCGATGTTCCAATGAACTATTGCAGCCATCAAATGATAAAAGAATTATACTTTAAAAACACCATGGAATGATGAAAGAAACATATTGGGTTCAGTTGTGATTTAATGTCACAGTCTATTGCAGGGGCACATATCCTCAGCAGGAACTTCTGGAGGCATTTGCTTAGCCTGGCACAATGCTTCCAGGCATGCACCGCCCTTTGAAAAGGTTCAGGATGTGTTCTTCAATGCCATATGAGAAACTGTCTGAGGCTTTGGCTCTGCCCCTTTAGAAAGGTTAGCAAGACAGTGTCACTAGTGTGTAGTGGTCCTTGTTTTCAGGGGAGTACAAGGACAGCCATTTTGCCTGATCACTGTGTACGAGTGCAACTGAGGCCAGGTACAGTTGAGACTTCAGATCCTATTAAGTACCTAAGAGTCAGGGTGGGATATTTCTTCTGGCTGAAATTCTAGACCAAAATATGAAAATAGGGTTTTCATTGCAGGATACACTGATAAAGTGAGGGATCTGGCTTTAGAGCACAGTGGAAGTAGCATAAACATTCCTTAAGTAAAAGAGAGGGACTCATGTCACTTTAAATCTTTCCTTTAACCAAGCAATCGACCCAGAAGCAGCAGTGAAGGACTCCAGTGGGATTTCTATGTCCTCCGTTCTTCCAAAAGTATGGGTGGCCATGATTGAAAGTCTTCTAGGGTTGTGCTGGGAAGAATAAAGACAAATGGGGGAAATCTGGAGGCAAAACATTGTAAAGAGAGTTTTTTAAAAACCTGGTTTTTTTTTTGCTATAATTCATACATCCAGATGTGTTGTTGCTTTTAGTAGAATGTTAAAGGGCCATCAAAACTCAGTGGTTCCAGGGGAGAGCCAGTGAGAAAAGGCCAAAGTGATATGAAAGCATTTAGCTAAATAGAATCCTAGAAATGTAAGGGGCTGGAAGGAACCTCAGTAGTTTATCTTAATCCATCCCTCTGCTCTGAGATAGGACTATGTATACATAGATCATCACTGACAGGTGTTTTTCTAACTTGTTCTTAAAAAAATCTCCAATTACAGGGATTCTACACTTGCTTTGGTAACCTATTCTAGTACTTAATTATCCCTATACTCAGAAAATTTTTCTTAATATTTGACCAGAATCTCCCTTCCTGCAGATTAAGCCGATTATTTCTTGTTCTACCTTCAGTGGACATGAAGAACATTTGATCACTGTTTTCTTTATAACAGCTCTTGTCATATTTGAAGACTGTTACCAGGTTCCCCCTTCAGTCGTCTTTTCTCAAGACTAAACATATCTGTTTTTTTTAAGCTTTTGTCATAGGTCAGGTTTCTCTAAACCTTTTGTCATATTTGTTGCTGCCCTTTGGACTCTTTACAATTTGTCTGTATCATTCTTAAAGTGTGGAGTCCAAAACTGGCACAGTATTCCTCACACAGTATTCCTCCTACTAGTGCTACTCAGCCACAGCTGAGGCCTCACTAGTGCTGAGTAGAGTGAAGCAATGAATCACCTCCAGTGTTTTAGATATGACACTCCTGTTGTTCCACCCCAGCATATTAGCCTTTTTTGCATCACGTTGGGTCATATTCAGTAAGTGATCTTCTATACCCCCAGATCCTCTTCTGCAGTATTACCGCCTAGCCAGTTACTCCCCATGTTGTAGTTGTGCATTTGATTTTTCCTTCTTAAATGTAGTACTTGGCACTTGTCTTTATCGAATTTCATGTTGCTGATTTCAGACCAATTCTCCAGTTTGTCAAGGTCAATTAGAATTCTGATCTTGTCCTCCATAATACTTGCAACCACTCCTAGCTTGGTGTCATCCACAAATTTTATAAACATACTCTCCATCCCATTATCCAAGTCATTAATGAAAATATTGAATAGTACCGGACACAGGACACACCTCTGCAGGACCCCAGTAGACAGGTTCTCCCAGTTTGACAGCAAGCCATTGATTACTCTTTGAGTATGTGTTTTCAGCCAGTTGTGCATCCACTTAATAGTAGTTTCATCTAGACCATATTTCCCTAGTTTGCTTCTGTGAATGCAATGTGGGAATGTATCAAAAGCCTTCTTAAAATCACGATAAATCATTGCTGTTGCTTCCCCTCATCCATTAGGCCAGTAAACTTGTCAACAAAGGAATTTCAGTTGGTTTGGCATGATTTGTTTTTGACAAATCCATGCTGGCTATTATTCACCATTCTATTATCCTCTGTGTACTTGTTCCATTATCTTTCTAGATATTGAAGTTACCCTGACTGGTCTGTAATTCTCCACTTTCTCTTTGTTCCCCATTTTAAAGATAAGTACAATGTTTGCCCTTCTCTAGTCCACTGGGACCTCACACATCCTTCATAAGTTCTCAAAGATTGCTTCATGTAGTTCCTTAAGTATGCTTGGGTGAATTTTGTCTGGCCCTGCCAATTTGAATACATCTAAATTATCTAACTATTCTTTAACCTATTCTAGCTTGTGTTCTTTCCCCCTTGTTGTTAATATTAAATCTGGTTAGGTATTTGATCACAATTAGCCTTTTTAGTGAAGATGTAAGCAAAATAGGAATTAAACACCTCAGCTTTTTTGATGTCATCAGTTATTAGCTCTCCTTCCCTGCAAAGTTGTGGACCTACACTTTACTTACGTTTTTTCTCTAGCTCCTAATATATTGAAATAACCTCTTCTTGTTGCTTTTTATGTCACTTGCTAGGTATAAGTCATTTTGTGCCTTAGCTTTTCTGATTTTGTGCTTACATGCTTGTGCTATTCTTTTGTACTCATTCCCAGCAATTTGTCCATGTTTCTGCTATTCATAATATTTCTTTTTGATTTTTTGGTCTTTAAAGAGCTCCTGATGCAGCCATATTGGCCTCATACTAGTCTACCTATCTTTCCTTCGCATTGGGATAATTTGCTGTTATGAGAAACTGCCAGCTCTCTGGAACTCCTTTTCCCCATAGATATTCTTTCCATGGGACCTTACCTACTAGTTCTGAGCTTGTTAAAATTTGCTTTTTTTAAGTCCATTTTTCTTATTCTGCTGCTCTCACTTCTTTCTTTCCTTAGAAACATTACATGATCACTTTCACCCAAATTGCCTTCTACCTTCAGATTCAAGAATCAATCAGAATCAAGTCTAAAGTACTTCCCCTCCACAATTAATTCCTCCACTCCTGAAACAAGAAGTTATCCCCTACACATTCCAGGAACTTACTGGACACTTTGTTTTGCTGTATTACTTTTCCAACAGATATCTAGGTCGCTAAAATACCCCATTACTACCAGGTCTTGTGTTTTGGGTATTTCTGTTATTTGTTCGGGAAGTGCCTCATCCACCTTCTCCTCCTGATTTGGTGATCTATAGTAGACACCTACTGTGAAGTTGCCCCCATTTTTTGTCTTCATCCAGAGAGTTTTAACTGGCCTGCGTGTCACCTCCTTCATAACAAGTGTATACAATCTTGATCTACAATGTAACATCTCCTCCTTGTTTTCCCCTGCCTGTCTTTCCTGAACAATCTATGACTCTCTACCAATATTCCAGTTATTCAGCAATCCAATATTCAAACCAGCTGTAAGAAATTTTTATTTCAGTTGCATTAAAATAGATTTCCAAATCAGCTTCATGCTTTTGAATGAAGAATGGGCATAAGGATCAAACTCCTCAGGTGCACTTAAGCTAATTTTGCTTGACTTTTTCCTGCATTATTCCCCCTTCCCCCACCCTTTGCATTTGGAAAGGTTTAATCTAATAATTTCCCAATTCTGTTTCTGCTTCAGAATGCAGATTTCACCCCAGGTACATGGCGCAGAACAGATGTGCACTTGGAAAACCCAGAGTACCACACCAGATGGTATTTCAAATATTTTCTAGGAAAAGGTAATTACACTTTTGTAAATGGCTTAAACATGATTTTAAATAAATGAGGAATACCTTTCACATTTGAGCAATTGCAATTGTTAAAGTGCATGGGATTGACTTTATTTTTTATTATTAATATTGCACCTTCAGTGTGTGCAGTGCTGTACAGAAGATGGACTGAGGCAGACAGATGGTTCCATGCCCCAAAGAGCGTAGCTTCTGATGTTATTGTGGGCACAATACAATCCAGGATAAGCACATGGTGGTATTTGGTCACTAAAGCTGTAATCATTCACTGCACTGCAGACTTTACTGCCAGTCCATTGGAAGCTAAACTTCTAGCATTGATGTGAGAGAGAAGCTCCAAACCCAAGAAGTCTTGTCACATTCTTTCAAGAATTCTAGTGTTCCTCACTTTTCTATAACATAAAAATGTTTTCAGAACACTTTTTGTTTGAGGATTTTTGTGTTTCTACTTCTTGTCCCAGACAAAATAAGGAAATACACTTGAAGTGTATGTGAATTGTTGAAGGCTAAGTTAATTGCACATCAGGAAAAGTTTAGGCCCAGTTAAGACTTGAGTGAAGGTTCAGGTTAGTTTATATCATATCTGAAGTGGCTTACTCAATTGTCCTTGTTCTTTTTCACAAAATATCTTCCAGAACTGGCCCATTGAGTTGCCAGGATCTCACTAGGTTAGTCATTTAGGCCCCTACTTGGCTTTGTAAGTCTAAAAATAGCAATTATGTCGCTCCCTATAATGTAGCAGTATTTTGTGAGAGGGCATATTTGCAAAAGATTTTAAGGGAAATCAGCGGAAATGGCTTTTCTTCACAGATTTTATAGGAAAGAACTGAGATGGCAGAATCCTGTAGTTTGAGAGACTTGAAACATAAACTTTACAGAACAAAACAAAAAAAATCCCTCTCTTCCCCTTGAAGCTGCAATTCCTCAATAAATTTTCTCTTACCTCTTCTAAATTTAAACCATTGCTCTTGGTAGTGAGGATCTGCAGCAAGTTTTTGATTTCCATGCTTTCTTCATTAAGTCCTTTAAAGTTGTTGACAGAGTCAGGATTTCTTAATGTGTTTGCAAGAGTCTTTCTTCTATTCATTTTGTTTTCTAATACACAGCCTGAAATCGTAAACATCTATTTCTGAAAATCATTTTTACCTTTCTGTTGCTTGTGTTTCTACAGTGCTTAGCACAATGTCCATGACAAGGGCTCCTAAGCACTACCTCAGTACATACAAACAAATAAATAAAACGCACAATCTGGTTTGTTACTGTAGGGATGTTCACTAGGGCTAGGCTGTATACACCAGTCGGTTATTGCAGGATGTTCATAGCTGCTTCCTTGTGCATACTAGGTGGTTTTGAATTTGCCTATTAGTGCTGGATAGCTAGAAAAATATATTTTTAAATAAGAAATTTTCTTGGAAAAAATCTCTCAAAATTACTTGCATTTTACAAACAGATGCAAGAAAAATAGAAACTTTAACATTTGACTCTATTGATAGTGGTCCTTTAAGTCATGTTCTTAAAAATAACCTAAGCCAAATTTCGGAGGTATTTTGGAAGCTGTTGGATCAACTGAATATTTACTTTTGAAATCGCACACAGCACTGAAACTACTCAATGGAAATGCTGATTAAAGAATGGTGTTGGCTGTAGCATATCAATTTATAAACTTTAGAAATGGAAAGAGCAGGAGTTGTGCACTGCATGTTATCACATTTGGGAACTGCTGAGCTTCCAAGTTCATTAGCATGCTTTGCAAGTGACATATTCTCAGTTTGGCCTGTTTGGGGGAGAGACAATGAGGAGAGAAAAGGCTTGACCTAATGCTGTCATGGCCTCTCCTAAAAGAAAGCATCATGGTTACTATTTATATAAACATATAAAGGGTAGATGATCTGTCAGTACTATAATAAATCCAGAAAGCCAAGTTTTAAAGGGCAGGTGAGTTGTATCTGCATAGTGAAATCAGATCTCCACAGAGGATCAACCTCTTGGAGTCAGCAACAGTAAAAACAGGACTGCTTGTCAGCTTTGCTCTCTGCAAATAGTATTGGTAAAAAAAAAAAAGAAGTGTATTTATTGTTATTCATAGAACAGATTTTCAGTAGGTGTCTAGCACATTTTAGGGTAAAATTGTGGTGGCCTTACTCATGTTAGTTATCTCATTGATAGAATCATAGACATGTAGGCATGGAAGGGACCTCAAGAGGCCATCTAGTCCATGCCCCCACACTGAGGCAGTATTATGGATACCTAGACCTTCCCTGACAGGTGTTTGTCTAACCTGTTCTTAAACACCTCCAATACCAAGGATTCCACAACATCCCTTGGTAACCTAGTCTGGTACTTAACTATCCTTATAGTTAGAAAGTGTTTCCTAATATCTAACCTAAATCTTCCTTGCTGCAGATGGACAATTACTTCTTGTCCTACCTTCAGTGGACATAGAGAATAATTGATCACCATCCTCTGATAACAACCTTTTACATATTTGAAGACTGTTCTCATGTCACACACACCTACACCCCAGCCTTCTTTTCTCTAGGCTAAATTTTCAGCCTTTTCTCAAACATTTTGGACCTTAAAATCATTAAAACTTCCACTGAAGCGGACATCTCCTTTGTATGATGCATCTTGAGTCCATAACACCAGCTGCCTACTATTAATGTTTTGTCAGTTATTACATGTTAAATGGAAGCTTCAAGGCAGCATTAAGTTTACAATTATAATTGCAAAAAGCCAGGAACTTGAAAATATTAAGGTTATAACACAGTTAATATGGTCATATTGTGCATACTCTGTATATTATGATGTACATAATGACATTAATATGACAGATACACATTTGAATAGAAAAACAAAAATACATCTGAGTTAATGCTGTAGGAACCTTAACTTGCTGTAATTAAACGCAAAAACAACTTATAGCTGAGATTTTAAATGTACAAAAGATTGGAATTTTAAAGTTGTTTCCCACAGAAACGGAAGCTCAACAAGTTGTAAATATATAATATATAATATTTAATATTGTGGTAAGGTGACTGAGGCATAGTTGCTGTTGGAACCATAATTATGAATTCTATGACCTTTCTGTGTGTATTTAAAACATCAGACCTTTCATAATTTAAAAACATTTTCTCAAATCATGTTTCTTCCTTAAAATCAATGGCATCCTTATTTGTTTTATTAGGCTTCAGTAAAGCCATTATTGACCAGCATAGACCAAATGTTAAATGCAGATGTTGTGTACTCTGGGACTGGGCATACACACTGAAATTGCTACCCACATCAGGGACACTGTTCCAGGTGTAGTGAGCAGCATGACAGAGAGAACAAAACCAAGAGTAGAGAAAGGGACAAAGGATAGAGTAAGCAAAAGGAATGGAAAGTGTTTAGTGGGGCTTGAGAGAGTTCAGAGGAAAATGTGACTGAGATGATTATAGGACCTGCTAGAATGAGGAACTCAAACTAGATGCAATAAGTAGAAGAATTCAGAGGGTGGTGGAGTGGTGGAAGCTGGAGGAGTGGCAAAGAGATTGAACAAGAGAAGTTTATTTTAATCAAGGCAAGAGATCACAGTACATGGACAAGGGTTTCAGCAGCGGGAAAAGTGAGTAAGGAGATTTTGGCAATATGCTGCTGGAAACCTACCAACAATGTAGTTCCTTTTGTAACAATTGATTTTTCCTTGTATAATTGTTTTTCACTTTTCATGTTTCCTTTTCAGTTCATCAGAATTACATAGGTACAGATGCAGAGAAGAACCCTTTTTTTCTGTCTGTCGTGCTCTCCAACCAAAACAATCAACGTGTCCCTCAATACCGCTCAATTCTCTGGAAAAAAACAGTAAGGAACAAATACTAATTGTTGCCTGCCTGCCTGCTCTCCATGGTTTTTTAGGGCATTTCCTTCCCTCAGTTGTACCACTGAATTCTTAACATTTTTCCATAGCTACTGTGCTGTGGTTACCACAGGAGATACATATATGGTATGAGTAAGCCCAGAAGAGAATGCAAACAAATCTCTGTAGGGTTCATGTGTCCAGATGCTAATTTTTTGTCATCCTGGCTTCCTTCACCTACAGGAAACCTTTGGATTCCCTGCTGACCGCCTAAAGGTCATTAACTAGGTATTAAAACTCACTTCTTTTTAAGTATTTACTATTTCCGAGCACTGTCAGTGTGGATAGCTTTATATAAAACATAGGAGAAGGAATGGTCCCTACTCCAAGGACCTTCCATTCCGCATTTAGCGAGATCATACAGTTTGGACTGTCAATATGTTGGATGACTTGCATAGAAGTTCAGTCACAAATGGGCATATTTTAATTATTCATTGTAGTGAATTATCATTGAAAAGCTTCACAGAAGTTGTATTTCAAGAAGATATACAAATGCATAGAGGGTGGATGTGTGGCCACAAGGAGAGAGAGGAAGATCCATGTCTATGGAATAACATAAAAGGAGAAGTAAAGATGAGAGAAGAAGGATACAAAGAGAGTGTTTAGTTAGTAAGGTGGCTTAGGAGAGCAGACAGATGGGAGTGGGAGAAGAGAGGTGAGATACAGGCAGGGATGTAGTTGTCAAGGGCCTTGAAATAGATGATGACAAGAAGGCAAGATGAAGCCAGTGAAGGAGGGGAGTGACCTGGGCAGAAGCAGTAGAAGTGGTTTAAAGGGAAAAGGGTATTGTAAAATATGAAGTGTTGGTAGAGTGGCGTAACACATAACCACTTAAATAATTTATGCAAACTAAAAAAGCAAACAGGAAAATTAGACAGATTTATACAACTCCCAGGCAGTGAGAGTACATCAAAAGAATATCACCCAAATACATACTTCCTGTCTCACGTGTATTGCAGAAGAGATTTTGGTCAATTCTTGGTGGTATTTGCTTCATAGGAATCACACCATCCGTATTGATTTGTTCCATGTTTCTTGGCTCTTGAGTGGACTGTCTTTACAAAAAACAAAATTAAAAATAAAACCACCAAAAAGGAAATAAAAAAAAATTGAGATAACATAAGGGGGGAATGTTCTCTTCATTCTGCACTTTAGACTCCCCCATTGTACAGTAAAAATATGATGACAGATGGAAGAGTCAGTTACTTCAAAATACACTAGTCCAAATGATTAGCAATTTATGGCTGCTGCATCAGTACAGTGGGCACATTTAAGTTCATTCCAGTTCTCAAGATATTACTGGTTTTAGTGGTATTATCCATTCTAAATATAGGAAATATAATTAAAACTGGAATTAACTTTTTAATGCACCCACTGTATGTAGGAGAAAAGCTGGACAGTGTACAGATTATATAGTTTTGCTTGTGAGTGTTTGATTCTACTGGATGCCTTAATAGTCCTGTGTTTGTCATCAGAAGTGCCACATATGAACATCAGCTGCAAATAAATAAAAACTCTTGAGTTTCCTTGGTTTTTCTTTTGTTATTTATCTGATATGGTTCTTTAGTGATGTGATCATTAGCCAATAAAACATTTACTCACAGAAATAGTCTTCCAAATAACAATTTTAGTGGTAACTTTTTAATGAATTTTGGTAACCTCGCAGGCTGAGTTTGAAACAAGATTATGCCCTTGCTGTACCCACCTACTGTGTGATACCATATGACATCCACTACATAAAATGACTGAATATGTACTCAAACTAAGGACTGTGGGAACATTTGCCATTCAGCAACCATTTGATCAACTCTTCTAAATTTTCAGGAGCAGGTATACAATAGTTAGAGTTCTACAGCACAGAACTGATGTGGTCTAGGTGTGAGCCTTGTAGGATTTCCTTCTGTGGGTTAGTAAATGACTGTAAAACTCCACCGTGTGTTCAGGAACTATTGAGATAAAGTAAATAATAAACCTCATGCCATTTTACAAGTCAAAAGAATACCAGTGGTTTTATGCAGAATCAAAATTAAAGTGTAAGGTCAGCAAAGATGTCTCTGGGAGTCTAAGTAGTCCACTTTAAATAGCTTTACAGAAACCTACTAAATGGCTTTATGTCAATGGAATATTTTCTTCCAGCACCAGGACGAAAACTGAGACATGTTGTTCTTCAGTCTTTATTTTTCTGTAAAATATTTTGCTGTTGTATTGTGTTTTGTGATTCTAAAAAATGTATTTATTTTCTTTGTGATAGGGCTGGGAACATAACCGGCTGGATTGTTGTTTGTCCCCCTGTATAGGAGATGTAAGTGGAAGGGAGGCGCCTTCTCCTTATTGTCTCCCTGGCATAACCATGTAGTGTCCCAGCATCATAATGTGATCCATTATGCTCTTGACCCTACTACAAAGAATAGACACGCTTTTGAAAGGTCAAAATAACATGCATTGCAACAGCAAAATATATGCTCCCTGGTACTGCCTCCTTTCCAAAGGGGGACACAGAAAAGGTGGGGCCATGGCCCCATTCCCCTTCACACAGTCTATGGAACTTATTAAATTCCTTGGAGAACATATATTCCTAGGAGCACCAAGCTGAATTGTGCTTCCCAGAGTTCTTCCTAAGGCACTGCAGCTCCATTCCACTCCCAGAGTGGGCCAGTACTAATAGGTATAGTGTGGCCCACAGTTTAGAGGGCTGATATTTTTCTTTCAGAGTTACTGTTAGCTGCTCTCTGATTTCCTCCCCCTCTTTTTTTTCCTGAATTGTGTGTAAAAGCTTCTAAGATGTTTACAACATATGTCTCTCCTTCAAGTGATCTCTGCATATTGCCTTTTGTAGGATGCACTGACAGTTTGTAGCTGAGATGGAACCTTACTCATAGTGCCTGTTGGAGGACTCTCAGGCCCTTGTCTGCCCATTCCCTCACCATCATGAAGTTCTAGGGTAGGGGTCTCAAAGTCCCGGCCCGCGGGCCATCTGCGGCCCGAGAACCTCCCACTGTGGCCTGCGGAGGAGAGACACATGCAGCCACGCTGCCGGCAATGTCTGCTGCAGGCACTGTCCCCCGCAGCTCCCATTGGCTGGGTGAGAGGGACAGAGATACCATCACTAGTCGTCGGGCAGAGTCAGCCATGGAGGCAGCATCATTAGTTGCCAGGCAGAGTCAGCCATGGAGGCAGCGTCACTTTTTTCCACAATGAATATAAACAAGTCAAAATACTGAACACAACTATCTGATGCACACCTTCCTGCAATCCTGAAGGTTTCAACTGCTAGTTACTGAGGCCAGACATCAACAAACTGACAGGACTGAAGCATTGCCAGGTGTCTGGCAAACACTAACATCTCTCTGGCAGGTGAAGAATTGTATAAAGTTGTATGACAGTTTTATTATTTCTAAGAAATTCAAAATAAAAAATACAATATAAATGTTTTCTTTTCTGAACACCATCTTCAGTGACATTATTGGCCCTCTGGGAGGATTTGAGGACTGGCACTGGCCCTAAAGTAAATTGAGTTTGAGACCCCTGTCCTAGGGGCTAGGCTACAAACGAAGGTTTGGCACTCTGACTGCCTCAGTCTCTTCCAGCACCAGCAGTGGTGGATTGGGAACCAGACTGAACCTGTGGTCTAAATCTTTCTTCAAGATAGCTATTTTATTAGGCTTTAGATATAGCTATTGTTTATAGTAATTTAGTATAAGGTTTTATTAAAATAGATTTTTAGTATTAGATAGTATAACTTCTTCAAGGATTGGTTCCATTCTGGAAGAAATCCTGATGGCAGATCTGAAGATCAAAAAGCCAGGAGTGAGGACAGAGACAAAACAGGCTTCAGGCTTTACTCCTTCAAGAAGTGCTAAAGCCCGCTTAATCCAGCACAACAGTCAATTTCAAGAAGATGCACAGACTAGCTTCGGTTCTGGATACATCTGTGGGGAATTATCATCCAGCCACGTGGAGAGAGGCAGCCAGTAGCCCTGCAAGCACACGCAGGAGAAACCTGAAAGTGAAAGGAAAAAATGAACCACAAGCAGCCCTTTAAAGCTTTTTATTTAGCAGATTGTGCAACTGGGAGCCAATCATGTTCTCTGGCGGGAAATTTTTTTTAAAAAGCACAAGCCACACCTCCGGAAAAGCTCCAAAACAAGCAACACGCTGCTTAAAGAAATGAGTAGGCAATTGCATACACAAAGAAGCCAATATACACTTGCTGGGAGTGGGCTTGGCATAACATCATCAGTTCCACCATCCTCTTTGGTTCTGACCCATAAGAAGATACCTAGAAAGGATCCTAAATCCATGGATGAGAAATCTAAAAAAAGCCCAGTAGAAACGGCCAGTGTGAGCACAGCTAACCCATGAATAAGAACCTCCTCAGAACCGGAAATCTTAGAACCAAGTAGACTTAGCACATAAAAACTCTGCAAGCAGAGTGAAAAAACACTCGAGTGAAGTAGCAAATATTATTACAAACTCAATTATGGGCAGGTCTACACTCCAGCAGGGATAGACGCTCTGAGATTGATTCATTGGAGGTCGATTTAGCGGGTCTAGTAAAGACCCGCCAAATCGACTGCAGATTGATCTCCAGTCGATCCCTGTACTCTACCCCCGATGAGAAGAGTAAGGTAAGTCGAAGGGAGATTTTCCCGTGGTGTAGACCCTGCGGTAACTCGACCTAAGGTACGTTGACTCCAGCTACGTGAATAACGTAGCTGGAGTTGCATAGCGTAGGTTGACTTACCGCGGTAGTGTAGACATAGCCTATGTTTGTCATAGTCAAACCAAAAATTGAAGGATCTGAATTTATCATCAGCAACACAATTAGAAATTATGAATGTTGTGCCAGATCTACATGTCGGTTCCAGTCTTCTTACACAATCTCCTGTTACTGTTGTGCTCACAACTGTCACTCAGATCTGATGCCTCCACCTTAATTGGATGCAGGAAGTGAAGAATTGAGAAAGAGGAAATCACCTTCAGAGTCAGAAAAAAGAAGGGTAGAGGAGCACCATGCCTGGCCTCTGCTTTAACCTCCTAAAACTCAGATTCTCCTAGTAAACCAGTCTCTCCAGTGCCAGGACCACTGCTGTTGCCTCTGTGTTCTGGATTGGATCTGGAATCAGATCTGCAATCTGTAGACAATTACAAGCAGGAGGTGCTAGCAGTTTGTACGTCCTTAGAAGAATCTCTGGCTCTCAACCAGTCCATGAGGATCCTTATTATGGATAATGTTATGAATTGGATTTGGCTGTGGATTACTGGCCAGACTGGAAGATGCCACCGTCGAGAGGCCCTTGTTGGCCATCCCCAGATCTGCAGAACAGTGTACAGTTTCAGTCCCCTCTAGCACTTCCAGAAACAGTTCCCAGAGATTTGAAGATACCAGATCCATTGACAAAATATAGAGGGAGACCAGTCTCCTACTCTGTCATACAGTTGTTTTATAGGAATTTCAGGAGATGGATCCTGAAATTAACAATCAAACATCTCCCAGAGCACTGCCTCTGCATTGTGACCCCACTCCCCACCTAGAGTGGCAATAGCAGCTGTCCCTTCCCATCTCAGAGAGGTATAGGCAGCAACATGGGATCCCAACTTAAATAGACAGTCCATGGGATCCCAACCCTTATCCTAGCCCTAGATAGGCAAGGATGGTAGCAAGGTCAACCCATCCTCAGCACTTCCCAGCACTTAGGGTGTATATGATTAGCTGGATGGGCTGGTGCCTATTGTATTTTTTCTCTCCTGCTATGCTCAGTCTTCTGATGGTTGGATGTTGATGGAGTTCCCCAGACCAGTAGGTCTTGGATTAATATCCCATTGAGATGAATGAGATAGTTCAAACCTCTCAGAGCTATTGTCTCAGGCTCTCTGCAAACTCAAGGAGATGTTACTGTGTTAGTTAGTCAGTTCATGTTTAAGTTTTTCTTCCCAACCATGGGGACTAGAAACTTTTTAAAATGAGAGCTCAGATTCTGCTGTAATCGCTTGTCTCCGGGAGCAGAGGTCCCAGACACAGGGCTGTAGTGCCTATGCCCTACTTAAGCCACCCTTGTGTTCAGGTACTCAGGTAGCTTATCTTTCACAGGGGCTAATATCAGATGCTTTATGGGAAGGTTTAAGAGTCTCCATAATGGGTAGTTAACTTCATCTATAGGCATGCTATTACTTTTTTCCTAACCCAAGACAGTTAGTGATTAGATTAAGTCCTGATGCATGAGGATTTATATACCTTATGAACTTTTATCCTAGCTAATATAACTGAGAATATTTTTATTATCCACCTAAATATATAATATTTTATTTAACCCTGCGATTATTGCTGCAGTATCTTGTAGCATTGAGTTCCAAAGTTGAATAATGCATTTTGTAAAAATATTTTCTTCTATTTGTTCATTTACTGGACTTAATTTTTGTTGGCTGTTCCTTTATTCTTGTATTATGAGACTGTAAAGAGGAGCACCTGACTTACTTTCTCTGTACAATTTAATATTTTTATACTTGTAGGACGTTACTTCTTATGTGGGCTCTCTAAACTTAAATAGCCTTAATTTTTTTAGTCTCTCCTCCTGTGGAAATCTATCCATGCTACTAATAATTTTCATTGTCCTTATCTGCAACACTTCTTTAATTCTGAGATGAGTGGCCAAAACTGAATACAGTATTCCAGGTGAAGGGCATGCTATCAATTTATAAAATGGCATTATAATTATAATAAAGCTTAATATTTTGTTTTGCTTTTTTTGACTACCACTGCACATTGAGAAGATTCAATTTAGCAGTCCATAGTGATACTCAGTGACAATTTTTCCTAAGTAGTTATAGATAACTTACAACCCATTAACATGTATGCACAGTTCAAGTGTTCCTCTCAATGGGCACTGTCTTGCAATTGTCTACATTTTAATTTCATCAGCGCTCATGCTGTTAAGTCATCTAACATTGTTAATTCCCCCTGCAGTTCCTTACATTCCATTATACTCTAGATTAGCCTAAATAATGTTGCATCCTCTACATGTTTTGTCACATCACTCTCTTCCTCCCCTTTTCCAGGTAATTAACAAATATATTTAGATAACATTGAGGATGGGATCCTGGTTTTTAGTTTGGTTTAGTTTTCAGTGTTTGATTTAACTTCTTCTAGTATTTTTCCTTTATAGGGTACTCAGAAAATATGCCTCCCTTACAGTCCCACGAAAACATTATCAGTGAAATCTATTTTAAGGTAAATATTCACAAATGAGTTATCATTAAATGTATTTGTCTGTGCCCTATTTTCCTTTTCTGTCATTCAGAAGCTTTATTTCTGTTCATATTTTCTTTTCCATTATGGCTGTAGAAAACAGTGAAACAAAGAATACAGTTCTTAAGGAAAGCACATATATGCAAGATGCCTCCAGTCCAGGTGCTATAGAATGCCAAGTAATAGCCTCGTGAAACCTCTATGGCAATGGAGAAATACAACTCTAAGCACCTTTTTGGGGGGGCAGAGTGTGTGTGGGGGAGAATATCTTCAAGTTAGAAATTTGGCACTAACTGGAACTAACTAATTGGTGCTTGAGAGAAAGTGATCTTGGGCTTACTTGTGGACAGACCATGTGTTGTTAAAGGTCTTACTCATCGTAATGTATACATCTTACATGGGCCTCCCCGCCCTCCATCTAGTCTTTTGTCCTCCTATCCATGAAATGCAATAGTTAACAGTGTTAATTTTAACATTTAGAATATCATTGGTATATGATTTCAGAGTGGTAGCCATGTTAGTCTGTATCAGCAAAAACAACGAGGAGCCCTTGTGGCACCTTAGAGACTAACAAATTCATTTGGGCATAAGCTTTCATGGCCTAAAACCCACTTCATCAGATGCATGGGGTGAAAAATACAGTAAGCAGAATATATATTCTAGCACATGAAAAGATGGGAGTTGCTTTACCAAGTGGGGGGTCAGTGCTAAGGAGGCCAATTCAATTAAGGTGGAAGTGGCCTATTCTCAACAGTTGACAAGAAGGGGTGAATGTCAAGGGAGAGAAAATTACTTTTTGTAGTGACCCATCCACTCCCAGTCTTTATTCAGGCCTAATTTGATGGTGTCCAGTTTGCAAATTAATTCCAGCTCTGTAGTTTCTCGTTTGAGTTTGTTTTTGAAGTTTTTTTGTTGAAGAATTCTTCAGTTCCCACTTCGTGAAATCCTGAACTGTTGGGTAAAACAAGACTAGGAGAGAGATGGTGGATAAAATTACATATAGTCAGAGCTGTAGATAAGGACAAGTTATTTTTGTCTGTTTAATAAGTCATATTTTGTATTTTTCTGCATATACAAAAGTTTTATCATGTTTCTTATGTATACAGTTGACTATTTTTCTATTTTCCTGTGTTGCTTGTGCATATTTAGGTTGTAGTTTTATGTCAAGCTTAATAATACACCCGTTTGTTTTGATTTTCACTTCCCTTATGGTACTTTTTAGGAAGCGTAGGAAAAGTTTACAAAACAAAATTCACTATTGTGTCATATTAAAAGGATAACTATGATGTTCCTTAGCCCAGAGCTTTATATGCAAACAAAATAAGATTTAACGTGCTGGCAATGCAATATCTTACTCATTTCTTTCTCTAAATGCCCATGCAGTAGTCAGTGTCACTGGAGAAAGAGATCATTAGAATGCAAACATATATGATAAAATGGCTATTCAGTTAATTCTTTATGTGCAGGTGTGTATCACTAAATGGCTAATATTGAAAAAATATCCTTTCTCTCCTACAAAATCTATTTTAATTGCATTTCAGTGCCATGAATCTTGACAAATTTGAAAAAAGCCCTAGGGAAATTCTTCACCCTGAGATACAAAAGGTAAGAAAGAGACTGTTTTCTTCCCTCTTGTGTTTTAGAATACACTATTTATAGAAATAAATTATACTAGTTGTTGCTCAGTTGCAGTGGCAGGACATGATAGTGCAGATTACAGTTCTGTGACATTGCCAAAAAACATTGTGGCTTGAAGTGTATTGAAGTGTCACTTGAAAAGGAAAACAACTTTGATTTTTAAAGAAGTGGAAATAAGATGGTTAGATCTTTGTTAGGGTGCTAACCAGGCTTTTTTTTTTTTTTTTTTTTAAACAGGATTTACTGGTTCTTGAAGAGCAAGAGGTAAGTGTAAACTGATCACTTTGAACTCACAAAACCCATTCAGCGAATATTAGCTTTGCATTTAGAATAAGTTCCCCTTTATTTGTAATAACTGAGAAACCAGTCATTTCTTGTAACAAGGACTGTAATGTGAGGCACTGTGGAGCGTGCAAAGCTGAAGATTGTCTGTAAGTTCCATTGTGAATACATTTAAGTAAATAAATAGAATTTCATCATATGACCCAAAGATAAATTAGTGGAGAAAAATATAAAAGTGGTATTTGTGTAACACAAGGATATGGGCTATATATTTCCATAAGTAGGACTTGTATACAAATCCTTAGTGGAAAAATTATAAGAAAAGTACATTTGCTGACCTTTCCTGATTAACACACTATATCCCTGTTTTTATTTCTCAGGGCTGCGTAAATTTTAAGTTTGGAATTCTTTATGCCAAAGATGGTCAACTTACAGATGATGAAATGTTCAGCAATGGTGAGTCAGCTTTTCATCTGGTAATTGAACACTTTTGACTGCCCGAACGGAAAAACAACAAGACTGCATATTGACCCTGTATATTGACTATGGGGAAGAGAGATGGCTATTAGTGCTACGCTAATGATGGGTCTTTTCTGTGTGCAGGACTTGCAAACTTAATCCAATATCAGGGTCTGAGCTGGCCTTTGTGTTAGAGTAAAATATTGCATTATTTTTATATTTATGCATAAAAGGATTAAAAAGTCTGCTTCTCACAGTTGCTGTTTTGACACTGGTGTGATATTGCAAATGCACTTTGAGTAGCTCTGTATATTCCTACTTATGAAATATTGTGCCACCTTTTGGTAGAACCCTTTTTTCTAGCAGTGTAGCTAGGGGGCTCCTGTGGCCCCACCCCTTTCCTCAGCATACCCCACATACTGAGTGTGAGGCTACAAAGGTGACGAAGTGCCCTCCCACCTCCATTCTGCCTAACCGCATGCCTGGGTGGATGTGAAACCCTCTGATGTCCTCAGAGGCAGAGTCTTCTCTTCTAAGAGTTAGTTTAGCATTTTCATATCGCAATTTGTCAAAATCATCTAAAGTATCTCTGATTCTTGATGGCTGGACACCATTTCCAGTACAAGGTGCTCCCATTTAGCTTTTCCTTGGCACCCAGAGTATGTACAAAATGTCTTTCTGCAGTAGTGTCTCGTTTAAGGAATGAGGGTATTTTCATTTACCCCTTCTTGGATGATTAGCTGCTAAAGGCAACTGTGCATGAGGATCTGATGAGCCACGTAGCCCCCATGACCAAACTTCTCTCAGACCTAGGATTCTTTCTGTCCTACTAAAGGATTCCCTTTAAAGGGGCCATATTAAACTCTGTAGAAGGGAGAGTTTTTCTGCCAGACTACAGGTTTCTAAGAATTAGACAGAGTATATTAAAGATTTGAAGTTGTTCTATACAGAGGGGCAAGGTTTCTTATGGGTTTTATGGCAGTCACTACCTATGGATTCTGCACAGCTGAGAATGAGACCCATTCAGCACTGGATGTCCTGGGTCCCTAGCCCAAGTTGGGAAAGCTTTCAATTATGATCATCATGCCTCACCACCTTATAGTATGTCCAGACTGGTGGTCAAACAGGGCACACCTGAATTACTTGACAGTTTGAGGGCTCTGGTCATCCCTGGAGAGAGCATTGCACATCAGTATACTGGAACTGGGTTTTGACTCTCAAATCATTCCTCTGTATTCTGCAAGGGAAGGTTGTGGACGTAATGACGGACAATACATTGGTAATGTATTATATTGACAAATGGGAGAACTCATTCCGCCCCCTTGTGTGTGGAGGTGACCTAGTTATGGGATTGGTGTATCTGCCATGACATTCATCCCATGGCACTACATCTGGCAGTTGAGAACAATGTAGTTGCAGATCACCTGAGCAGAGATGGCTCTCAGATGCACGAGTGGTCCTTAAAGGATAAGCTAGTTCAAACTGTATTTTTGAGGTGGGGTCAGCCACTTGTGGACTTGCTCATGACGCGACCCAACAGGAAATGCCACTGTTTCTGTTCTAGAATGGGCCGGGACAGTCAGTCCCTGTTGGATGCTTTCCTTCTGCACTGCGGGGAAGGGTCTGGTGTTTGCCTTTCCCTTGATACAGAAGGCAATAAGGAAGATACGTCAGGACAGGGCATGGGTGATACTCGTTGCCCCGGCGTGGCAACATCAACAGTGGTTTGCTTATCTCATTCATGCGTCTTCCTCTGTCCTCAGTCTGTCCCAGGAGGAGGATCTTCTATCTGCACCTGCAGTCCCTGTACCTGATGGCTTGAGTGACTGGGATTTGACTCTGTCTATTCTTGAGCAGTTATGTTTGTCATCCGTGCAGGGCATACTAGTTAGTTTTAAAAAACAGTCCAGTAGAAACTACTAGATTTCAGGGATGGATGCATGGGAAGTCTAATTCCCCTACTGTTGTCCATCCCTTGTGTTCTGGAATACTTAATGTACTTAAAAAATCAAGTGTTGTCTAATTCATTGTTAAAAGTTCATTTGGCAGCCATCTCCACGGATCATATGTTGGTTGGTGGTAGATCACTGTTCATGTTTCCAGTAAAGAAGCTCATGGAAGGTTTATAAAACTTGTATCCTCCTGAGAGAGATCCTGCCCCTTTTGGGGACCATAATTTGGTTTTGACCACATAGATAAAACCTCCATTTGAGCCTTTGGCAGAGTGTTCATTTTATTATTTGCCTTTCAAAACTGTCATTATTGCCATTACATCAGCCAGGGGAGTGAGTGAGCTGACTTGGGTCAAGGCTGATTCACCTTTTTACTTCCTTTAATAGAGACAAGGTAATTCTTCTACCTGATCCTTGGTTCTTGCTTAAGGTAGTGGGTATTTCCCCCCCTAAATTACATTCTAATAAAGGGGAATCTGTCCTCCACCAACTGGATGCCCAAAGGGCGCTTGCATATTATTTGGACAGAACTAAGAGTTTTTGTAAAATGTCTAGACTGTTTGTTATGTATGTCAAGAATAATATGTGGCATACGGTTTCTTCTCAGACTATTTCCTGGTGTATTAAACAGTCTATTCAATCTGACCACATTACATTAGAGCTGTGGCTGCTTCTTTTGCTTGTTTGAGGCAGGTGCCAGATGTTGAGATCTACAAAGCTACAACCTGGACTTTGGTACACACCTTCACCAAGCATTATACTCTGAATTTGGTTTCTAGAGTCGATACTGGGTTTGGCAAGAGATGCTTCAGTGTTTATTCAATTAAGACTATGTTCCCACCTCCATGTTAGTCTCAGTACTCTATCAATCTGTCCCATAAGTGGGAATATGCAGAGCCACTGAAAGAAGAAATGAAGGTTATTTACCTTTAACTGGAGAGGGGCAGTGGTGCAGTAGTGCCATAGCTACACTGCTAGAAGGGTAGGTTCAAAGGGTTCTAATGCAAGGCACCACAGGATGGTGCAATATCCCATAAATAGGAATATGCAGGGACATCTCCAAGAACTCCGGTTTTCTTTACAATAATTCTAAAGATATTTGAAAAATAACTTTTGGGCAACTGGAAAGAGGCTGTATCCAATGTTGGTTTTCTTTTTTCCAGAGTTTGAGATTGTTGTATACCCAAAAGAATGCTTTTGATTTCTTACACATTAAATATAATTTCTTTGAATAGTTGTGTTTGTGTGAATTTTTATTTTCACCTGGCTAACAATAATAAAAAAAACCAGACTTTTGGGTTTTGACTTTTTTCTTAATGAGGGCTTTGTATACTTTAAAATTACACTTGAAAAAAAAATTGAGTTTTGTATGATTAAAGCTCTGGCCAGCTTCTGGTGTGTTGGTGCTGTTTTCAGGTATTGTCTAATATATTTATACTCTCAAGTTAGCAAGCCAAATTTGAAATAAAAACATCCATAACTTTCTTAAGGGATTGGAGGAAGTGGAGCTTAGGATCCCAAAGTACCACTTATTTCCCATTTTATTTTCCCTTACTTGAGGCCCTGCATCATGATGACTGTCCCTGTGTCATCAGAATTAGCAAGAGGGAGGCACTGTTTAGTAAACACACGGTGATCCCTTTTTCTACCTGTTCCTCAAGACTGACAGTGCTGTTTTCAGAGAGCTCCCAGGCTTGGGTGATACGAGGCAAATTGAACTCAATTGTGAAATTCTGGTTCCCCACATGGTAGCGTGTTCCTCTACTGTTGAACCAGTGGGTCAGCTCACACATTCCTGTTTCATGTATTAAATTTCTAATATACCCATGCAGATATTTAGAGAATTAATATAGAAAAGGGACACACATGAAGAAGCAGTTCTTGCCAGAATATAAGCTGGGGAGTAGGCTGTGTGTTCTGTATTATGGTTAATGTGCAGTTGCATCTGCCATACCGATGAACTGTTTCATGCCTAACACTGCTTTCCTCCACTTGTAGAAACTGGAAGTGACAGCTTTCAAAGATTATTGAATCTTTTGGGTGACACAATTACACTGAAGGGCTGGACAGGCTACAGAGGAGGCCTGGACACTAAAAGTAAGATTTCAGCTAAAATAACTGGTGACAGGTCCATTGTGAATGTGCTGTTAGTGTGCATGCATATGTACAGAATGTAAGCACACTCATATACTGTTTACATAACAGAAAGTAATAGTCCAGTCTGAGAAGAGACCTACTCAGATACTATTTCCTAAACATATTATTAGACACATTTTGCCATTTTTCATCAAATAATAATAATGTTCTTAATATTATTGGTAAATCTTGATCTCCCCACCACTGACGCTACCTGATACAGTTACCACCACTGAGGCTATGTCTGTCATGACACACTCTTTTCAAAACCTTCTAATCCCATTCCTTAATCATCTGGGGTTGGTTATGGCTAAGCAATGTGAGACACTCCCTTCCTCACAACAGTGCTTGCAATGGGAATATCAGCATGGAGAGGCATCCCCACTGTCTGTAATAGGAAATAACATAGGCACTTTGCCCCCCAGCTTTGGCATAGCTTCCCTACCATCCCACTCTGCCCCCTGACAGAGCCTAGAATTTGGAGGATTTCCATGATGCAGTCTCAGCCCTATTTATTCCTCACAAATTCACATTGTCTGTTTTCTTAGACTGCATCTTACCTGTCATGAATTGGCCACATATTCTGTGTCATGGTGTTAGCTACGGGTGGTTAAATAGCATAACAACTTCACATACTGTAAAGAAGAGTCACATTCAGCTCCTTTTTCTCTTAGAGACAAAAATTAGACTTGTCAGGCACAAGTCTCTGCAGGATAGGACTCCTTCGAATTCATGGTGTACTAAAATAAAACTAAACTGGATACGTGTCTTCCAGTGGGACTCTGCAGGAGGAGTTCATTATTCAGTCGAAGGCCATGATTGAGAATGTAGATATGCACTGGCTGTCAGCCCCAAACACAGGAGTATATTTTACTGAATTATGAATTTCTTGAATGGAGATTCTACTGATGTGTGTTGGTGGCTGCAATTGTTTATGTTCATGATGCATTTTCACTGAGTTGCTGAATACATATCTCCTTTCAGGGTAAATCCACTGGGCTTACTGGCAGAAACATTATATATACTTTAAATTATGCAGGATGTCAAGATTTTATAATCTTTTATAATCTATTAATTTTGAGCTGTTTAAAGGCAAGTAAGAAGTATGTATCTGAAAAGGAGGTGCCCTGAGACTGTCCTGTGACAGGAAATGAAGTTTCCTTTTCTCCTTAGAAATGTAGTATTGCATAATCCCACTGAGAGTGGTTTTCTTCCTTTGCAGATGATACAACAGGAATATATTCCATATATACAGTGTATCAAGGGCATGAGATTATGTTCCATGTTTCAACCATGTTACCATATTCTAAAGAGAACAAGCAGCAAGTATGTGGTTTTCATACTGATTTTTCTTAATAAATCACCGCATGTTTAAAAGAAAAGGTATTTTAGTTTGTCAGTGAAACTTGTTTTTTGAAATGTAAGACTCAAATCTCTCAATGCTTATGACATTCAAAATTGTGCCTGATATATAAAATTTTATATCTTTATTGCCAATACACTTCATTGCGTTACCTATCTCTTAATTAGTCTTGGAAGGATTATATTTTTATTGATAAAAATGATAAACATCAATTTCACTGTACACACACAGACAAACTGAAAAAATATTTCCATCGATAATGATCAAAATTTATAGATAAGCAAGGTAAGAAAAATACTGCTTGAAAACTTATTAGACTTTGATTACTGGACATTTACTTCGTATTTTGACATATGATGTTGATAAATTTATGTTGTAATGGTCATTAAGCTTTAATTTTTTGAATCTCAACATCTGTCATTACATAATTGTCTAAACCCTCCATAATTTCCCACAACTGTGAAAATTTAAATAGATAAAAATAAAAAGGTTTAAAAATAAATATTGATATTATCCATTGAAATTTAAAGAAATTAATTCTGCCAAGTCTATTCATAGTACAAGAGCAAACACACAATGACATTGAAAAGGAACTAAGTTAAAACTATATAAAACACAATATGCACATAACTTGTGGGTCCCACTGCCACAATATGTCACTGAGTCCAAGACCTTTGTACGGCTGAAATTTAAACATTTATATGGATAGTTAGAATATGCATAGTTAAGGCTAGATTTTGTCACGGATATTTTTAGTGAAAGTCAGGGACAGGTCATGGTCAATAAACAAAAATTCACAGAAGACCATGGTCTGTCCCTGACTTTCACTAAAAATATCCCTGACAAAATGGGGAGGAAGGCAGGTTCAGCACCCACCGCTGCTGGGATACCGGGGTCCCCCGCCGCTGCGGTGAGTGGGAGCTCTGGGGACCCCCCTGCATGGTGGCCGAGAAGCTCCAGAAGGGTTTCCTGCCACCTGCAGCAAGTGGGAGCTCCAGGGTCCCCCACCGCCCGTGGGGGCTGGGCGGCTGTGGGGGTCCCCTCGCCCCCTGCCGCAGCTGGGCAGCTCTGGGGAGTCCCCCCGCCACGGCTGGGAGCTGTGGGGTCCCCCCACAAGGGCAGGGGCTGGGAGCTCCAGCCCTGAGGCAGAAAATGTCACAGAGGTCTCTGGAAGTCACGGATTCTGTGACTTCTGTGACATAACCGTAGCCTTAATCATTGATAAAGATATTGAATCACTGGGCCAAAGACAGATCCCTATGGGACGTCACTAGAAACACCCCCGTTTGATGATGATTTCCCATTTATAACACTGCTCTACAGCCAAAATGCTTCTGAAATAAATGTAGTCAAACTTTACTAATTCTGGGTCACTGAGAACGAAAATGATGCTTAAAATTGTTGATTGGCTCTAGTTTTCAAGATATGCTATTGGGTCAGTATATACGACTTGACTTGGGAATGGCGGAGGATAAGTGAGTTATAAAGGGAAGGGATCTCAATTTAAACCAGAAATGACTAAAATACATCTTTGACTGGATCTATGAATAAATCTATGACTGGGTTTGGACAGTACTTGCTTTTTAGGCAAAACAATGAATGATGCATTCTGAAGCTGGTATTGCGTCATACATGATATGAATTGCATCATGTTATTCCTAGAAGTCATGGATGATGCAATCATAACGAAGCTTACATCACTCTGCTGAACAAATTGCCCTATATGAGCTCTAGAAATCATACAGTGTTGTGCTCTCTTATTTGTCAGTGTTTGATTTTGCAAAGGGACACATTTCTGTTTAGCCAAAGTGAGCAGAGATGCCTCGTACTTGTGAACAGTGCAGATAACTTCTGCTATGTTTGTGGTGAAGTGACTTTTGCATCACAAAAGCGCAGTATAACCACTATGGTTAAGAAAGCCTTTCACCTTTATTTTGGCTGCAAAATTGGAGATCAGGACAAGAGGTGGGCCCCACACATAAGCTGCAACACTTGTGCAACAAATCTTCGCCAGTGGTTGAACAGGAAAAGGAAATCTATGCCTTTTGCAGTGCCAATGATTTGGAGAGAGCCAACAGATCATACCAGCAATTGTTACTTCTGCATGGTGCCTCCAGTTGGGAAAGGTGTGTCAAAGAAGAAAAAGTGGACTGTGCATTATCCAAACATTCCATCAGCTATACGCCCAGTACCCCACGGAGAAGGACTGCCGGTTCCTGATGCACCAGAATCATTCTCACTTGAGTCAGACGAGGAAGAGGATGAAACTTTTGGTCCTTGAACCATCAATGTCACAGGACCCACATTTTCTCCCATCCTCCTCCTCTGAATCACACCTCATAACACAAGGTGAACTGAATGACCTTGTCAGGGATTTGGAACTACCCAAGAGTAAGGCAGAGCTGTTGGGCTCCAGACTACAGCAGTGGAATCTCCTGGCAGGTGATGTTCGGGTTTCCATGTTCCGTGGCCATCAAAAGGATCTTGTCCCATTCTTCTTCATGGAAGGTGATCTTGTAGCCTGCAACAACATCGATGGTGTGATGGCAGCCCTCAACATCGTTCACGATCCAGATGAGTGGAGACTGTTCATTGATTCATCGAAGACGAGTCTTAAAGCTGTTTTACTGCATAATGGCAATGTTTTGCCATCAATTCCAGTTGGTCATGCAGTCCATATGAAGGAAACCTATGACAACATGAAACAACTTTTGAGGTGCATAAACTATGACCAACATCAGTGGCAGCTTTGTGGCGATTTGAAGGTTGTTGCTCTCTTGCTTGGTCTGCAGACTGGATACACAAAGTACTGCTGTTTTCTCTGCGAATGGGATAGTTGTGCAAGAGATTCCCACTACATCAAGAAAGATTGGCCACTCCGACAGTCATTGGAGCCTGGGAGGAAAAGTATTCAGCATCTACCACTTGTTGAATCAAGGAAGATTTTGTTACCACCCTTACACATCAAGCTGGGTCTGATGAAGAACTTTGTCAAGGCCATTGACAAAACACAAGCAGCTTTCAAGTACCTCCGTGGAAAATTTCCAAGGTTAAGTGAAGCTAAGATAAAGGAAGGTGTCTTTGTTGATCCTCAGATTTGTGAACTTCTTCGAGATGATGCATTTGACCATGCACTGCGTGGCAAGGAAAAGACGGCATGGAAAGCCTTCCAGTTAGTGGCAATAAATTTTCTCGGAAACAACAAGGCAGACAACTACAGGTTGTTGGTGGAAAACCTCCTCAAGGCATACAAAAGCCTTGGTTGCAACATGTCACTAAAGATACATTTTTTGCACTTTAATTTAGATTTTTTTCCACCGAACTGCGGAGCAGTGAGCGACGAGCACGGCGAGCGATTTCACCAGGACATTGCAACAATGGAGAAACGCTATCAGGGCAAATGGAGCCCATCAATGCTTGCAGACTATTGCTGGACAGTGACAAGAGATGCTCCATTTAATGAATACAAGAGACAAGCCAAGAAGCGCCGAGTAGACACTGACTAGGACTAAACTATGTACATAATAGTTTTTTGCCTTTTGTTTCATAATAAATTTTATTTATATAACCCTTTTGCTGATTTTTAAAGTGTTACATAAACAGGACAGGTGAAATATTATCATGTAAAGCAACCATAAACACATGAAAAGACCTAGGTTTACAATTTATGATTAAAACTCTACTATCTACACAATATACATAGACATAAAATGTAAAAACTTAAATATCTTAGAAACAGTAGCCAATCAGTTGTTTTAATTGTCATATTTGAATTCAGCACATCAAAATACATAATAAATAGCACATTTTATCTCTGAAGCAGACGACTTCTCAAAAATTGTAGACCAGTGTAATTATTGTTTGTGATCTATTAGTTAATCAGTTGGTAATTCATTTAGCATGATCTACACTAGTTTAGAATAGTGCTGTTTTTTTTAAATCAGAATGCCATGTGGGACTAAATCAAATGCCTTACAGAAATCTAAGTGTATTCTGTCAACAAATATCTTTATGAAGCAAACTTTTTATCTGATTTAAAAAACAAACAAACAATTTTGTATTATAAGACCTATTCCCCCCAAAAAATATTTACTTGATTGCATCCTATATTACCTTTTTCATGATTTTGCCTGGGTTTTAAGTCAGCCTAACTGACTTATTGTTTCCCAGGTCCATCCCATTTACTCTTTGTAAATAATGGCACAACATTTGTTTTTTTTTCCAGTCCACTGGAACATCTGTAGGGGTCCAAAATTTGTTTATAAATCAGCATTAATGTTTCAGAGAGATCCCTGGCCAATTCTTTTAATACTCTTGGGTTCAAGTTAAACTGTTCTACATATTTAAAAGTGTTTAACATTAATTTCTGCTATTTAGCATCCTCCCCAGTTACTGATGGAAGAGAAAGTATGTAATTATCACTTTAAGATGTGAATACATCATTCCACCTTTTTCCAAATATAGAACAGAAATATGTATTGAATACTTATGCATTTACTTCATTAGGAGTGATAATTTTACCATTCTTGTCTAGTATCAGACTTGCATCATTTCTAGGATTTCATTTGTTATTGATCTATTTAAAGAATTCCTTCTTATTGTCCCCAACCCTCCTGGCCATACATTTTTCACTCATATCTTTACCTTCCCTTATCAATTGTCTACATTTCCTAACTGCTGATTTGTATTTATGTGCTCAGCTTCTCCATTTTTCCATTTTTTAATATTTATTTTTATTGCTGCTTTCACCTTTCCTCATAACAAGGATGGCATTTTTAACCAAGTTAGCCTTCTTTTGTGACTGAAATTCTGGTATTTATGGACATCTATTAAAATATTCTTAAATAGTTCCTAATTAGCATTAACATTTTTATTTTTAAATATTTTCTCCCACTCAGTTTTGCTCATGATTGTTTTCAGCTTTGGGAAATTGGCCTTTTCAATGTATGTATATTACCAGAGAGAACTATATTCTGTTGTGCATAGCAAATTAAATTATTCTTCGAACGATTGCTCATGTGTATTCCACAGTAGGTGTGCGTGCTCACCACGTGCACCGGTGCCGGAAGCTTTTCCCCTAGCAGTACCCGTAGGGGGGAGAGCACCCCCTTTGACCCCTGGAGTGGCACCTGCCTGGCGTGGTATAAGGGGAGCTGCATGCTCCCCCCACCATCAGTTCTTTCTTGCCGCCAGTGAAGGTGCGTCTTGAACTGCTCAGCTCCAGCCTTGCTGCAGCTTGTCCCCAGAACTGTTCATTCAGTAGTACCTGTAGTCAGTTTAGTTTTCAGTGAAGTTTAGTTAGTTAGTGAGCCCAGGCCGGGGCATGCCTCATGCCCCGTGATTTAAGTCGTGCGGTTCCTGTAGGTGTTCTATGCCAAGGAGTGACCTGCACACAGACTGTCTGCGCTGCTTGGGAGAAACCCATATCAGCGAAAGGTGTAAGATCTGCAAGTCGTTCAAGCCCCGGACTAAAAAAGAAAGGGACATTAGTCTCCGGGCCATCCTGATGGAATAGGCGCTGGCCCCGACCCCGGCACGCCGCTCTGATCCAGTACCCGGCACTGCGGTGTTGGTGCGTGGAGACCCTCCGGAACCCTCGACTAATCAGCACCGCTCCCCTTCCACAGGGCATGCCAAGAGGACTGGAAAGACTCCCTCTTCGCAACGGCACCGAGGGAAGTCTGGGACAGAGACCAGACCCATGTCGGGTAGTCCTCGGTCCCCATCGGGTCCTAGACCTCCGACTCACCCGGAGCAGAGTAGCCGGCCCCTTCAGAGCAGGCCTCCGGATGTCCAGATGCCATCTACGCCCGAAGCCCTCCAGACGGCTAAGGATGTCATGTCCATGCCGGTGCCGGGAGCGCCACCGATGTCGGCCCCGTGCTCCAGAGGCAAGCCGCCACTGGGATCGCCACAGTCACCACCGGCCCGGTACCGGTCTCGGTTGAGGGAACGTTCCCGACATCGCTCACTGCCCAGAGACCGTTCAGGGCTCAGTCCATGTGGATCGCCCTCGACACCGGCCAGACTGTCTGGATGGGTGCCATCTGATCGGGACTCCCGGCACCGCTCATCTTCACGGAATGAGCTCAGATGGGACCGTGGCGGACGTCGCCAACGGTCCTTGCCTCGAAGGCGGTACCGCAGTCGGTCGCAGCATGACCATTGATGCCATTCCCACTCAGAATCCTGCTCAAAGTCTCCGCCAAGGCACCGTAGCTCCAGGCGTCGATCGCTGGCTCCTTGCCGTTGCAGGTCTGCCCGTCGAGATCGCTCGTGGAGCAGCTACTACCGTCGGTGCCGTTCTCCCGCCTCGAGGTCACGGTCCCATGGTCGACGTAGATCCCGGCACTGCCACCACTCCCGGTCTGGAGGCAGCAGTGTGTCATACGCCAGCCCGTCCTCTGTTCTCAGTTGCCCGTCTACAGGCCAGGCTAGCCAGCCTGATCGGCCAGCCCCACCGATGCCTCAGCAAGTGCAATGGCACCGTGCGTCGTGGCTGGCCCAGTGGTACCAGTGGGCACCGTGGCCTCTGGCGCTGCCCCCGGTGGGGGCTCGCTCGGTGGCCGGGGCGTCGGAAGCACCAGCGGCCTCCATCCCTAGAATGCCAAGAAAAGAGTCAACGGGCCCCGCTTCCTCGGTACCATGCCAGGAGTCCGACCAGGTGGTGGATCCTCCGGTGCCGACCGACACCCAAAGCACCGCACTGGCCTCCTCGCCCTGTCCGGAGGAGCTGATTGCGGCCCCGTCCCCCTCCGTCCCGCAGGAGGACTACCGGGCCCATCAAGACTTACTAAAAAGGGTGGCAGTGAGCCTCCATCTCCAGGCTGAGGAAATGGAAGAGCCCTCACACTCCCTGTTCAATGTGTTGTCCCCCTCGGCACCGGGCAGGGTGGCCTTGCTGCTCCATGAAGGGGTGGCGAAAATTTCAAATGCCCTGTGGCAAACACCAGCCTTGTTGGCTCCCATCTCTAAGAAGGCGGAGCGCAAGTACTTTGTACCCACTAAGGGGCACGAGCATCTGTATACCCACCCAGTGCCCAACTCCTTGGTGGTTGAGTCAGTCAACCACAGGGAGCGACAGGGACAGCCAGCCCCGACCCCAAAGAACAAAGACTCTCGGAGGCTGGATGGTTTTGGGAGAAAAATTTATTTGTCGTCAAGCTTCCAGCGGAGGGTAGCAAACCATCAGGCTCTCCTGGGTCGCTACGAGTTTAATCTCTGGGGATCCCTCCGCAAGTTCGAAGACTCCCTCTGGGAGCGCGATAGAAAGGAGTTTAAGGTGCTCGTGGAGGAAGGGGCAGCCGCCGCAAGGGCGTCTCTGCAGGCTGCTTCAGATGCAGTGGACACGGCCGCACGGTCCATGGCCTTGGCGGCATCCATGAGACGGGCGTCCTGGCTTCTGCTCTTTGGGTTATCCAGCGAAGCACAGTCGTCGATGCAGGATCTCCCTTTTGACGGGGAGGCGCTGTTTGCGGAGGAAACGGACACAAGGCTGCACGGCATGAAAGACTCCCATACAATCTTCCAGACCCTGGGCCTCTATGTCCCTGCTCCGGCAAAACCCAAGTTCAAGCCACAGCAGGCTCCCGCTCAGGCCACTCTCCCGAAATACGAGGCCACCCATAAGAAGCAACGGGACTATAACAAACGCCCGCAAAGACAATAGCGGCCTGCCCCACAGCCTGGGTCCTCTAAGGGCAAACAGGCAGGTAAAAGGCGGTTTTGACGGGATGCTTGGGGGTACTCCGCCAGTTTTCAGCAGGGATCCACCCCCAATAAAGCTTCCTTTTTCCAATCGATTGTGTGCGTTCCTCCCAGAATGGTCGCGGCTCACCTTGGACCTCAACACCATCTCCTAAGGTTACACCCTCCAGTTTACCTCCTACCCACCCAACCACCCCCTGCCCCCATCCCTCTTGGGGGACCCATCGCACGAGGCTCTGCTCAGGCAGGAGGTCGGGAGGCTCCTGGAACTAGGAGCAATAGAGGCAGTGCCCAAGGAGTTCCTGGGCAAGGGGTATTACTCCCGGTATTTCCTTATACTGAAGGCCAAAGGGGGGCTCAGACCCATATTGGACCTGCGAGGTCTGAACCAGTACTTGGTAAAACTCAAGTTTCGCATGGTTTCCCTGGCCTCCATCATCCCCTCCCTGGATCCCAGGGATTGGTACGCGGCCCTCGATCTACAGGACACGTACTTCCATATCCACATATTCGAGGGGCACAGGCGCTTCCTCCGTTTTGTGGTGGGACAGAATCACTACCAATTCACGGTCCTCCCGTTTGGTCTGTCCACTGCCACCAGGGTCTTTACAAAGTGCATGTCGGTAGTAGCGGCCTACCTCAGGCGCCGGGGGGTCCAGATATTCCCCTACCTGGATGACTGGCTGGTCAAGGGCACCTCCCGGTCGCAGGTGAGGGATCATGTGGCATTCCTCCTGTCCACATGCACCGCCCTGGGCCTGTTGGTAAACAACACCAAGTCAACGCTAGTCCCGGTCCAACGCATAGAGTTTATCGGGGCGCTCCTGGACGCAAGGTCGGCCAGGGCCTCTCTCCCCCCAGACAGGTTTGAGACCCTGAAAGGGCTCATCGACTTGATCGTAAGGTTCCCGGTGACGACAGCCAGGACCTGCCTACAGCTGCTAGGTCACATGTTGGCGTGCGCGTATGTGGTCCGCCACGCCAGGCTCAGGATGAGGCCCCTACAACTCTGGCTGGCCTTGCAGTTCTCCCAAGCCACGGACCGGTTGGACAAGGTCCTCACCATGCCGAACTCGGTGACCGCCTCCCTACGGTGCTGGTCCACACTGAGCAACATGCTCCGAGGGGTCCCGTTCAGGGACAGGGCCCCATCCGTGGAGCTGGTGTCCGATGCATCAGACCTGGGCTGGGGAGCCCATGTGGGGAGTTGTCAGACCCAAGGCCTGTGGTCTCCGCAAGACCTGACCCTTCTCATAAATGTCAAGGAACTCAGGGCGGTGTGGCTGGCGTGTACGGCCTTCCGCTCGCACCTGAAGGGCAAGGTAGTCAGGGTTCTCACGGACAACACGGCCTCGATGTTCTATATCAACAGGCAAGGCGGGGCCCGACTCTCTGCCACGAAGCCCTCAGCCTGTGGGACTTCTGTATAGCCCACGATATCCACCTAAAAGCCTTTCACCTACCAGGTGCCCGGAATGTGAGGGTGGATCACTTGAGGAGGGATTTTTCCTCTCAGCACGAGTGGTCCCTACACCTGGAAGTGGCCCTCCAGCTTTTCTGGAGGTGGGGAACTCCCCAGGTGGACTTATTTGCGGCCTGACAGAACCGACGATGCCCCCGGTTCTGCTCCGGGGGGGCCTAGGGAGGGGCGCTATCTCTGATGCCTTTATCCTGCCCTGGTCAGGCAACTCCTATATGTCTTCCCCCCGTTCCTGCTGATCATCAGGGTCCTAGAGAAAATAAAGACAGACAAGGACAGGGTCCTCCTCATTGCCCCGGCGTGGCCCAGGCAGCACTGGTACGGGACCCTCTTGGGCCTGGTGGTGGCTCCGCTGTGACTGTTGCCGCTCTGCCTGGACCTGCTCTCTCAGGACCGGGCCCGTCTCCTGCACCCCAGCCTGGCAGCTCTTCACCTCACGGCATGGCTGCTAGGTGGCGAGGAGAGGACATGCTCAGCTCCGGTTCAGCGCATCCTCCTTGAGAGTAGACTGCCCTCCACTCACCGCTCTTACATGGCGAAGTGGTCTCGTTTTGCTAGGTGGGCGACAGACCAAGGTGTATCCCCAACGGCCGCCCCAATCTAGCTTATCCTTGATTCCTCCTCCGCCTGAGGGCCCAGGGCCTGGCACCCTCGTCGGTCAGGGTGCATCTGGCAGCCATGTCGGCTTTCCATCCCCCGGTGCAAGGACACACGGTGTTCTCCCATGCTATGACCGGCCGGTTCCTTAAGGGGTTGGACTGGCTTTACCCGTATTCTAAGCCCCTGGTCCCGCAGTGGGACTTGAATCTGGTGCTGGCTCGGCTTACGGGGCCCCCGTTTGAGCCACTGACCACGTGTTCCTGGTCTCACCTCTCGTGGAAGGTGGCCTTCCTGGTTGCTATCACGTTGGCCAGGCGGATCTCGGAGCTCAGGGCTCTGACCTCTGAGCCACCGTATACTGTGTTTCATAAGGACAAGGTCCAGCTCCGCCCACATCCCGCGTTCCTCCCGAAGGTGGTCTCCGCCTACCACATGGGTCAGGACATTTTTCTACTGGTCCTTTGCCCCAAACCTCGCACGACTAATGAGGAATGCCGCCTCCACACGCTCGATGTGAGGCGGGCTCTGGCTGTCTACCTTGAGCGAACCAAGCCATTCAGAAAGTCCTCGCAGCTGTTTGTCGCCTCAGCTGAGCGCGCGAGAGGCCAGCCGATCTCTACTCAGCGATTGTCCAACTGGATCACTTCATGTATCCGCTCCTGTTATGAGCTGGCGGGTGTTCCCCCGCCACCTATTGTTAGGGCACACTTGACACGGGCGCAGGCCTCGTCGGCTGCCTTTGTGGCCCACGTCCCTACTCAGGACATTTGTAGGGCCGCCACATGGTCTTCGGTTCACGTGTTCACCTCGCACTGTGCAATAGTCTCCCAAACCAGGGATGATGCCGGGTTCGGCAGGGCGGTACTCCGTCCCGAGAACTTGTGAACTCCTACCCACCTCCAGCAGATACAGCTTGGAATCACCTACTGTGGAATACACATGAGCAATCACTCGAAGAAGAAAAGACAGTTACCTTTTCCGTAACTGGTGTTCTTCGAGATGTGTTGCTCATGTCTATTCCACATCCCCCCCTCCTTCCCCGGTGCCGGAGTTGTCTGGCAAGAAGGAACTGAGGGTGGGGAGAGCGCGCAGCTCCCCTTATACCGCGCCAGGCAGGCGCCACTCCAGGGGTAGCGGGGGGCTCTCTCCCCCATTAGGGTACTGCTAGGGGAAAAACTTCCAGCACCGGTGCTCATGGCGAGCACGCACACCTACTGTGGAATAGACATGAGCAACACATCTCGAAGAATACCAGTTACGGAAAAGGTAACTGTCTTTTATATCATGATCACTTGCACTTAGATAACTATCAGTTTTTAGTTCATTCCTCATTAGCCCTCAGATCCTTTGCAGCAATTCTACTGCCTAGCCACTTATTCCCCATTTTGTAGATGTGCATTTTGATTTTTCTTTCCCAACTGTAGTACTTGGCATTTGTCTTTATTGAATTTATTGAATTTCATCTTGATGATTTCAGACCAATTTTCAAGGTCAATTTGAATTGTAATCCTGTCCTCCAATTTGCAACCCCTTCCAGTTTGGTGTCATCCACAGATTTTGTAAGCATACTCTCTGCCCCATTATCCAAGTCACTGATGAAAATATTGAATAATACCCAACACAGGACATAGGATTTTCTTTTTTGATGGTTTGGGTTCTGTAGTTTCCGCATCGGAGTGTTGCTCTTTTAAGAGTTCTGAAAGCATGTTCCACACCTCATCCCGCTCAGATTTTGGAAGGGACTTCAGATTCTTAAACCTTGGGTCGAATGCTATAACTCCCTTTAGAAATCTCATATTGGTGCCTTCTATGCGTTTTGTCAAATCTGCAGCGAAAGTGTTCTTAAAATGCACATGTGCTGAGTCATCATCCGAGACTACTATAACATGAAATATATGGCAGAATGCTGGTAAACTAGAGCCAAAGCCATACAATTCTCCCCCAGAGTTCAGTTACAAATTTAATTAATGCATTTTTTTAATGAGCGTCATCAGCATGGAAGCATGTCCTCTGGAATGGTGGCCGAAACATGAAGGGGCATACAAATGTTTAGCATATCTGGCATGTAAATACCTTGCAATGCCGGCTACAAAAGTCCCATGCGAATGCCTGTTCTCACTTTCTGGTGGCATTGTAAATAAGAAGTGGGCAGCATTATCTCCCATAAATGTAAACAAACTTGTTTGTCTTAGCGACTGGCTGAACAAGAAGTAGGACTGAGTGGACCTATAGACTCTAAAATTTTTCATTGTTTTTTGTTTCTGAGTGCAGTTATGTAACAAAAAAAAATCTACATTTGTAAATTGCACTTTCACTATAAAGAGATTGCACTACAGTACTTATATTAGGTGAATTCTTTTGATTATCATTTTTACAGGGCAAATATTTGTAATCAAAAATAATATAAAGTGAGCAGTGTACACTTTGTATTCTGTGTTGTAATTGAAATCAATATATTTGAAAATGTGGAAAAACATCCAAAATATTTAATAAATTTCAATTGGTATTCTATTGTTTAACAGTGCGATTAAAACTGTGATTAATCACGATTAATTTTTTTAATCACAATTAATTTTGTTGAGTTAATCGCATGAGTTAGCTGCCATGAATCAACAGCCCTAGTTATTACCCTATTAGCCTCTGTGCTTGGGTTCATCTGCAGTCTAGGTGATTGTTTGATAACTTGTTTCATTATCTTTCTAGGTATTGCAGTTAGACTGATTGGGCTGTAATTAGGGTGACCAGATGTCCCGATTTTATAGGGACAGTCCCAATATTTGGGGCTTTTTCTATATAGGCTCCTATTACCCCCACTCCCCACCCCCTGTCCTGATTTTTCACACTTGCTGTCTGGTCACCCTAGCTATAATACTTCTCTTCCTCTTTGTTCCCCTTTTCAAAGATAGGTACTATGTTTGCCCTTATCAATCCTCTGGAACCTCACCCAATTTTTATGAAAAGGAAAAGGAGCAGGGTACCAGCAAGAAAGCATTTAGATAGATTACTTATAGTTTCTCACATCAGATGTGCCATACTTTTACTTGTGGTTAGACCACGCTTGCCCACACTAAACACCAGCCCCTGCTCTTGCATACTATTTTTTAAATCCTAGCTTTATAAGTGTATGGTCTGTCAGTCTTTACCTAAGAGAGCATTTTGATGAGTTCGGTCACAGAGACCCCCTTGGGACTGTCACCTGATGTGCTGAAATTACCTCTGAGCCCGTATTCCCTGCCAGCTTGGGACTTCCAGAACCCTGTCTTGTTGAGCCAGACACACTAGCCTGCTGCAACACAGACCCAGCCCCCAAAGCTGCAGACTTAACTAAAAACAGCTCAGCAGGTTACGTATCTCCAGCACCCAGACACCCAATTCCCAATGGGATCCAAATCCCAAATAAATCCGTTTTACTCTGTATAAAGCTTATACAGGGTAAATTCATAAAGTTTCCGCCCTCTATAACACTGACAGAGAGAGATGCACAGCTGTTTGCTCCCCCCGGTATTAATCACTTACTCTGGGTTTATTAATAAACAAAAGTGATTTTATTAAGTATAAAAAGTAGAATTTAAGTGGTTTCAAGTAATAACAGACAGAACAAAATAAGTCACCAAACAAAATAAAGCAAAAACACGCAAGTCTAAGCCTAATACATTAAGAAACTGATTACAGCTAATATCTCACCCTCAGAGATGTTCCAATAAGCTTCTTTTACAGACTAGACTCCTTCCTAGTCTGGGCCCAATCCTTTCCCCTGGTACAGTCCTTGTTAGTTCCAGCAGACATCTCAGGTGGTAAGCAGGAGTTTTCTCATGACTGGCAGCCCCCTTTGTCCTGCTCCACCCCCTTTTATAGCTTTGGCACACGGCGGGAATCTATTGTCTCTCTGGGTCCCCACCCCTCCTTCTAAATGAAAAAGTACCAGATTTAAGATGGATTTCATTCACAGGTGATATGGTCACATGTCACTGGAAGACCCCTAGTCTCCATTCCCCATGGGCTGGCCCACATGTACACAGGAAGGCTTGCAGGTAAATAAACCATTTACAACCAATTGTCCTAGTCAGTGGGAGCCATCAAGATTCTAAACCACCATTAATGGCCCACACTTTGCATAATTACAATAGGACCTCAGAGTTATACTTCCTATTTCTAGCTTCAGATACAAGAATGATACATGCATACAAATAGAGGGAATATATTCAGTAGTTTATAACCTTTTGTTATGATACCTTATAAAAATAAAATAAATAAATACATTTTATTTTATTTATTTATTTTTATAACCTTTTGTTATGATACCTTATAAGAGATCTTTTGCATAAAGCATATTCCAGTTGCATCATATTCACACTCATAAGCATATTTCCATAAAACATATGGAGTGCAACGTCACAAGCATGATCTAGTAATTCGATGAAAGGACTAAAAATCAGCATATCTGGTTTCTGTGCCCAGGTTTGCCACCAGTTTGTTTTTTGACTTTGGGCAAATCTCTCTCTCTCTCTCTCATTCTTCATTCATGGATTACCCTAGTTGTGCTCTTATTGGATCTGAAGCTTGCCAAGCCAATTTGCAGCATCAGAACACCTTAATCTCTCTGCACCTCAATTTTCCTATCTGTAAAATGAAGATTATCTTTTATTCCTTACTTGTCTCAGAGGAGTCCTGTAAAGTTTAATTGATTAGTGGTGGTAAAGTTTTCTAAGGCACTTAGTACTTCTAATGATCTCTGTTACCTAATTGTTACCACCATAAAAGACACTAAAGAAAGGAAAACAGCCAACGAGTATGGTAGCTCCATGCTTCAAAGGTTTCAGAGTGGTAGCCGTGTTAGTCTGTATCAGCAAAAAAAAACAGGAGTCCTTGTGGCACCTTAGAGACTAACAAATTTATTAATTATTTATTAATTTATTAATGTGCCACAAGGACTCCTTGTTTTTTTCCCATGCTTCAAAGACTCTCGTTACTTGCTAGAATTATTAGCCGGAGTATTCAGTCAGTTCTGGCTGTTTATGAATTCATTTCTTAGTTGTGCTTAGGCAGGCTCTTGCCAGAATATTCGTGATGGTAATACTGCTTTTAATTACAATCTGAAATTTCAAGAGAGAGAGGAAACTTCATTTACAGGAAATGCTGGTATAATTGCCTCAAATAATGTTGACACCTCTCACAGTCCAGGATTAGCTGTTCCTTTGACACCTCACTCAGTCTCTGTTTGGGCACCCTGTTTCAAGTGAGAGTCCCAGCACCTGCACTTCTCTCAAAGTGGAATCTCTCTATTTTCCTGACTCTTAGACTGGCTCTCCATATTGCTGTACCCTTATTTATCACATGTTTCCTCAGCAATTTTAATTGAATTTGCCTTTCAAATGCTGCGATCAATAGGTAAACACACTGACTCCGAACAGCTTCTTCCAAACAAAGTTTTATTTATTTATTCATGGGAACACAGCAATCACAGAGAAAAGTGATAAAACAACAAAAGGACAATGAACATATTCTCTTACCTAAAGCTTAACATTTCTCCAAGACGCAGGTAGGCCTAGCTTATCCCAGGTATCTTTCTGCTTCTGGGGACTGTGTTTCCTTCTGCTTTTCTGCAGACCCTGACTTTCCCTTGCTGTGCATCAGGGCTGCCCTTCTTAACAGTTCTCAAGTTCTTTGTTTAAGGTTTCCTGTCTAAAGGGCCCTATCCCTGTCCTAAAGTAGAGGATGGCTATGCCTCACTTAGAGACATGACTTTAAAAAAAAGGTCTTGACCTCTGTATTGTTAGTTAAGCACTGGTAATTGGGGCTATATAAAGCCATTAACTCTGGTTTCTGTAGACCAAAATCAGATCCGATAAAGTTGACTTAATCCCTAGCTATTATTAAGCAACCCAGTGACCATCAGAAGTACACACAATATTCATAAAATTAATACAGATATTTCCCACAATCTTAAAAACACCATTTCAGATGCCTAAAACCTGGCCAACTCCACATACTTTATAATTGGTTCCAATACCCACTCTTTAGTAATAAGATTTTAGCTAGAACTGGGTGAAATGTTTTGACTGAAACTTTTTTGGCAAAAAGTAAATTAATGGAGATATCCTATCTCCTAGAACTGGAACGAACCTTGAAAGGTCATCGAGTCCAGCCCCCTGCCTTCACTAGGCAGGATCAAGTACTGATTTTGCCCCAGATCCCTAGGTGGCCCCCTCAAGGATTGAACTCACAACCCTGGGTTTAGCAGGCCAATGCTCAAACCACTGAGCTAGTGAAGCGTTTGTGACACCAAAACTTTTAATGAATTCATGACAAATTTGCCAAATTGTTTCAATAATACCTTGTCCCAAATAAATAAAATATTTTGTTTTGATATTTCCAGAATGAAACATTTCAATTTTTTGGTTCAAAATTACTTTTCAAAATTTCCAATAAAAAAACCCCTATCAAATGTTTTAAATGGTTTTGTTGAAATTAAATGTTTTGTTTGACCTAAACAATTTTTGTATTTTTCAGAATTGCCAGAGAACTGAAAAATCCATTATTCACCCCGCCCTAACTGTAGCACTTTTTGTATCTTCACACAAAATGATAATTCTCAAACCCCATGCCTAATGTGTGTTGGCATCCTTTCATCTGCGAGAGACGGTGGGAATGGCAGCCTATGATGTACATCGTTTGCAATGTCTCATGTGACTGAATAGGCCAATCCGAGATTTGCATGATCTTTGGCAGTTATTGCAAATGTATGTATCTTGGTTGGGAGCTGCCTGCTTCCTACGGGCTCTTTTCTCCTCAAGCTGTAGGAGCCAGCTCCTGTCATGGACTTTGATACCCTGATGGAGACAATCACTTGTTACGATCACTTGCCAAGATTTCCCATTGGTCAGGATCAATTCCAAATTCCTTCATATCTCGCTTGCATGTGTCTTTGTAGTGAAGCTTGGGACATCCTGTTGTTCTTGTTCCCTCTGATAGCTCCCCATATAGCATGTCCTTGGGTATGCGTCCATCTTCCAACCTACTCAGATAGCCCAGCCAGCGCAGTCGTCTTTGCTTGAGCAGGGTTGTCACAGTTGGTAAATTTGCCCTTTGAAGAACCTCTGCATTGGTGACTTTATCTTGCCATTTGGTGTTGACTATGCAGTGTAAACAACGTAGGTGGAAACTGTTCAACCTTTTCTCCAGATGAGCACAAGTTGTCCGTGATTCCCCACCATACATGAGAGTGCTGAGGACGCAAGGTTGGTATGCTAGCATTTTGGTCTTGATGGTAAGCTTTGAGTTGTTCCATGCTCTTTTAGTTAGTCTGCTAAAGGTGGTGGCAGCCTTTCCAATGCGAACATTTAGAGGCAACCTAGTGACAGAGGATGTGGAAAAAGCTAATGTACTCAGTGCTTTTTTTGCCTCTGTTTTCACGAACAAGGTCAGCTCCCAGACTATTGCACTGGGCAGCACAGCATGGGGAGAAGGTGACCATCCCTCTGTGGAGAAAGAAGTGGTTCGGGACTATTTAGAAAAGCTGGACGAGCACAGGTCCATGGGGCCGGATGCGCTGCATCCGAGGGTGCTAAAGGAGTTGGCGGATGTGATTGCGGAGCCATTGGCCATTATCTTTGAAAACTCATGGCGATCGGGGGAGGTCCCGGATGACTGGAAAAAGGCTAATGTAGTGCCCATCTTTAAAAAAGGGAAGAAGGAGAATCCGGGGAACTATAGACTGGGCAGCCTCACCTCAGTCTCTGGAAAAATCATGGAGCAGGTCCTCAAAGAATCAATTCTGAAGCACTTAGCGGAGAGGAAAGTGATCAGGAACAGTCAGCATGGATTCACCAAGGGCAAGTCATGCCTGACTAACCTTATTGCCTTCTATGAGTAGATAACTGGGTCTGTGGATGAGGGGAAAGCAGTGGATGTGTTATTCCTTGACTTTAGCAAAACTTTTGATACGGTCTCCCATAGTATTCTTGCCGGCAAGTTAAAGAAGTATGGGCTGTATGAATGGATTATAAGGTGGATAGAAAGCCGGCTAGATCGTCAGGCTCAAAGGGTAGTGATCAATGGCTCCATATCTAGTTGGCAGCCGGTATCAAGCGGAGTGCCCCAAGGGTCAGTCCTGGGGCTGGTTTTGTTCAATATCTTCATTAATGCTCTGGAGGATGGCGTGGACTGCACTCTCAGCAAGTTTGCAGATGAGACTAAACTGGGAGGAGTGGTAGATATGCTGGAGGGTAGGAGTAGGATACAGAGGGACCTAGACAAATTAGAGGATTGGGCCAAAAGAAATCCGGTGAGGTTCAACAAGGACAAGTGCAGAGTCCTGCACTTAGGACGGAAGAATCCCATGCACTGCTACAGACTAGGGATTGAATGGCTAGGCAGCAGTTCTGCAGAAAAGGACCTAGGGGTTACAGTGGACGAGAAGCTGGATTTGAGGTGACAGTGTGCCCTTGTTGCCAAGAAGGCTAACGGCATTTTGGGCTGTATAAGTAGGGGCATTGCCAGCAGATCGAGGGATATGATCATTCCCCTCTATTCGACATTTGTAAGGCCTCATCTGGAGTCCTGTGTCCAGTTTTGGGCCCCACACTACAAGAAGGATGTGGAAAAATTGGAAAGAGTCCAATGAGGGAAACAAAAATGATTAGGGGGCTGGAGCACATGACTTATGAGGAGAGGCTGAGGGAACTGGGATTGTTTAGTCTGCAGAAGAGCAGAATGAGGGGGGATTTGATAGCTGCTTTCAACTACCTGAAAGGGGGTTCCAAAGAGGATGGATCTAGACTGTTCTCAGTGGTGGCAGATGACAGAACAAGGAGTAATGGTATCAAGTTGCAGTGGGGGAGGTTTAGGTTGGATATTAGGAAAAACTTTTTCACTAGGAGAGTGGTGAAGCACTGGAATGGGTTGCCTAGGGAGGTGGTGGAATCTCCTTCCGTAGAGGTTTTTAAGGTCAGGCTTGACAAAGCCCTGGCTGGGATGATTTAGTTGGGAATTGGTCCTGCTTTGAGCAGGGGGTTGGACTAGATGACCTCCTGAGGTTCCTTCCAACCCTGATATTCTGTGATTCTATGATTCTTCATCCACTGAACTTTTGGACTACTTCTAGCTGATTTGCCTGTAAGGTAATTGAAGGATCTTGTGGACCCCCCTATCCTAATACAACCGTTTTCTTGATGCTGATGGTGAGAGCAGGTGCCTGACGGGTAGTTGAAAGGCAATCCATGAGTTATTGTAATAGATTTTCATTGTGGGCTATGAGGGCAGCATCATCAGGGAATAGAAGTTCCCTGATTAGCACTTTTTTTTACTTTGGTCTTTGACTTATGTCGGGACAGGTTGAAGAGTTTCCCATCTGATCTTATGTGGAGATACACTCCATCTTTCATGTCCTTAAACGCACAGTTCAAGAGTACTGAGAAGAAGATTCCAAAGTGTGTAGGGGCAAGAACACATCCTTGCTTCACTCCGCTTTTCATCTCAAAGCTGTCTGAAGTGGACCTGTCAAACTGGACAGTTGCTCTCTTTTTGTTGTGGAATGAACATATAAGACTTAACAGGGTTGGTGTACATCCTATCTTTTCTAGTATTGCAAATAGACCTGCTCTGCTGACTGTGTTGAATGCTTTGGTTAGGTCCACAAAGGCGATGTACAATGATCGGTTTTGCTCTCTGCACTTTTCTTGAAGTTGACACAGAGAAAATATCATGTCTATCGTTGATCTTCCAGCCTTGAATCCACACTGTGATTCAGGGTAGGCACGATTTGCCAGCTGTTGTAGGTGCACTAAGATGACTTTTATGAAAGCTTTTCCTGCTACGCTTAGTAGCGAGATACCACTGTAGTTGTTGCATTCACCCTTTTTGCCTTTATTTTTATACAAATTGATGATGTTTGCATCACGCATCTCTTGTGGTACCTCACCCTCTTTTATAGCATTTAAGTAGCAGCTAATGAAGATATGGTAATAGGCTGTCTTTCCCTCACTTGAGGATTTCTGCTGGGATGCCATATTTTCCAGGAGCCTTGCCACTTGATAGCAAATCATTGGCCTTGCTTAGCTCTTCTACAGTGGGCTCCACATCTAGCTCTGGCATGACCTTTAGAGTTGGTATTTGGTCCAGTGATTTGCTGGTGATGTTTCTTTCTTGTGCGTATAGCTCTGAATAATGTTCAACCCAATGAAACAACTGCTTGCTTTTATCTGTAATGATTTCACCACTGTGCGATTTGAGAGGAGCAGCCTTGTTGACAGTGGGACCTAGAGCTTTCTTCAGGCCATCATACATGACTTTGAGGTTTCCTGTGTCTGAGGCTGTCTGTATCTCTTCACAGAGCTTGATCCAGTAATGATTTGCACAGTGTCTGCTTGCTCGCTGTATCTCGGTTTTTGCATGTCAAAATCTCACTTTGGTGCTCTCTGTTGGCTTCTTGTTGTGTTCAGGATAGGCTGTGTTCTTAATATTGATGAGAGGTAATCGTTCCGCTTCATTTTCTTCAAATTTTTTGATGGTCTCTTTTCCCCAAATGTAGCTAAAGCTGTTTCATGGATTGTTCTTAAATCTTCCCAAAATGCCTCTGCCTTCTCTGGTAATGACTTTCCATGCATACTAAGTTCAAAAGCCTGCACAAACTCTTGGCATTTCCTCTGGTTTTTGGTGTTGATATCATTCATTTTGGGCTTGCTCCTAGGTTTTGCTCTATGTAGTTTCTTGGCTGTAATCTTCACTTTGCTAATAATCAAGGAGTGGTCAGTGTCACAGTCAGCGCTGTTGAACGTGCAAGTGTTCTGCACTAAGGGTAGGTCTTTCCTCCTGACGATAACAAGGTCTACTTGGTGTCAGTGGCCTGATCGTGGATGTCGCCATGACACTTTAAGAACTAAGAAGGGCCATACTGGGTCAGTCCAAAGGTCCATCTAGTCCAGTATCCTGTCTTCTGACAGAGGCCAATGCCAGGTGCCCCAGGGGGAATGAACAAAACAGGTAGTCATCAAGTGATCCATCCCCTGTCACCCATTCCCAGCTTCTGGCAAACAGGCTAGGATCACCATCCCTGCCCATCCTGGCTAATAGCCATTGATGGACCAATCCTCCATGAATTTATCTAGTTCTTTTTTGAACCCTGTTATAGTCTTGGCCTTCACAACATCCTCTGGCAAGAAGTTCCACAGGTTGACTGTGTGTTATGTGAAAAAATACTTTATTTTGTTTGTTTTAAACCTGCTGCCTATTAATTTCATTTGGTGACCCCTAGTTCTTGTGTTATAAGAAGGAGTAAATAACACTTCTTTATTTATTTTCTCCACACCAGTCATGATTTTATAGACCTCTGTTATATCCCCCCCTTAGTTGTTTCTTTTTCAAGCTGAAAAGTCCCAGTCTTATTAATCTTTCCTCAAATCGCAGCCATTCCATACCCCTAATCATTTTTGTTGCCCTTTTCTGAATCTTTTCCAATTCCAATATATCTTTTTAGAGATGGGGCGACCACATCTGCACGCAGTATTCAAGATGTGGCTGTACCATGGATGTATATAGAGGCAATATGGTATTTTTTGTCTTATTATCTATCCCTTTTTTAATGATTCCCAACATTCCGTTCGCTTTTTTGACTGCCACTGCACATTGAGTAGATGTTTTCAGAGAACTATCCACAATGACTACAAGATCTTTCTTGAGTGGTAACAGCTAAGTTAGACCTCATCATTTTATATTATAGTTGGGATTATATTTTCCAATGTGCATTACTTTGCATTTATCAACATCGATAAACACTTAGTGGCGATCTTTTCCTGTATAATATGAATTGGTAATGCACATTTGCTTTTGGGCGCAGAATTCAAGAAGTTGTTGGCCGTTCTGATTCATCTTGACAATGCCAAAATGTCCTAGGCAATCTGGCCATGAGTTGTTGTCTGCACTGACTCTTGCATTAAAGTCACCGAGGAGGAAAAATTGCTCAGTTGATGGTATTCTTTTGACGACTTGATGCAAAGAGTTTTAAAATGTATCCTTCTCCTCAGGGCTAGATTTGAGTGTTGGTGCATAGGCACTAATGATGTTCACATAGCCGATGGTTGTCTGAAGTTTAAGTGAGATGATACGCTCTGACTTCCCAGTGGGTGTTTCTAGGAGCTTTACCCACTTGTTTCTCACAGCAAAACCGACACCGTGCAGACGATTTTTGTTGTTGCTTTTATCTTGCCAAAAGAAGGTATAATTGGCCTCTTGGACAGAACCAGCATCTGCAAGTCTTGTTTCCTGAAGTGCTGCAATGTCAACATTGAGTTTGTACAGCTCACAGTCTATCAAAGCTGACTTCCATATGCTGCTTGTGTATTGTAGGTCGTCATCGTCTGTCAATCCTGGACATGTGGTCCGACATTCCAGCTGCCAAGCCGGAAAGTTCTTGGTTTCTTATTTTTGCCAGGTGCAAGGTTTCCATCTGCCATTCAACTTTTGGTCTAGCCCCACGTACCCCATGAGGCGGGCAAACTGTGGCGGGTCAGCACCTAACTGTCCGGGGGCTGCCCGGCTTTGTGGCAGGCGGTGGCTGACCAATGGAACGCAGTGATTCCTCTCACCATCGAAGGTGACCTGTGGCGCCCTCCTCTACGCCAATCAGATGAGAGCTTATAACCCGTAACTGCCACCTTCTGTGTTGTGTCCATGTTGCCAGCAAGGATGGAGTGTCCTCTCCATGTGATGTGACTTCAATAGCCTGGGCAGTTGATATGGAGGCGCTGCTTTGCCCATGTGTCAGCGTTCCCCTCTTGACTTCACTGGTTTGGACCAAAGGAAGGATGGGAGTCAATACATTTGGAACCAGCTATGCTGCAGGAGTTGCCAGAGCAGAGGAGATCTTCCCTCTGCCTGCCTTTCGGGGTTCCACTCCTAGATTGATTATCAGCCACAGCTGAAGGAGCCAGCCTGTCCTGTGTGGATGTTGTTGGCACAAACACTGAGTGAATTTGCTCATCCGCCTTTTGATGGCGTTTCCTCCATCAATGGTTCTACTACCTTCCTTAGGCGCTCATCAGTCCAAAGCCATTGTTGCTTCCTGAGGTTTCTGGGTTAATTAACTGCTGCCCAGTACTCAGCGTTGACCAGTACAGGTTGTACCGCTTATGGTCATAGCGGTAGCAGGTTTTCAGTTCTGACCTGACCATGCCTAATAGGTTTAGGAATATCACAGAGAACATATAGTAGAATTCTAAAGGGGTTTTCTTCATAATGATGACATGAGAATATAAAAACATTCCATCCTCCATATGTGGCAAATTTTCTAAGCTACCTCCCATTGTGTAGGAGTCAGAGTACCAATGCTGCAGAATGTGAATTAGAGAACCACAGTTTTCATTTTAGATTGTTTAGAACTATGAGAAGCTGAATGCAAATGAGGATGGAACACAATTTGTGTAAACGCTGCTGCTCTAGAAATACAAAAAAAGTTCGGAGTGAATTCCTTAGCCTCAATAGATCACATCTTCATTGTTTTAATGTAGTCTCACTACCAGCTGTACAAATAGCTTTCCAGCCTGTTTTGCATATAGGTAGAATTGAGATTTTTCATGGAGAAGGCTAATGCATACTGATTCATCCAAAAGAGAGTTCAGTGCTGTATGGCTAGCATCTAATTTTTGAAGGGTTCAAGTTCCCTTGATACCATTTCTTACTTGCTTCTCCCTGTGACTTCAGTGGGCATTTTGTTTGAGAAAGGAGCACAGGATGCTTGATTTATCAAACTTAAACATCTGAAATACTTTCTCATTTGAACTCTTTGTCTCTATGTCTTATTAGAAGAGTAAATGTGCCTTTTCTCCTCATGCAGTTTTTTCAATATATATGATGAAAATAGTGGGATTTATACAGGCAGGTTTCTCCGTCTTTTCATTCTTCTTGAACTGAGAGAGAAGTTTTAAATTCTGCCATGCCGCCTCAGAATGTTATTATTTATTTAAGTATTTATTAGTGGATTTAGACATAGATTAGGGTTAGGGTTTCTGTAATAACTATTCTTGACAGGTAGCATTTACATTTTTCTGTATTGCCTTATACTGTGTTTAATTGTTTTTATTTTGCCACAGTTGGCTAGGGTTTTGGGTCTTTCTTTGATTTTGCAAATTGTGATGAAAAGGGACAATTAACAAAAACATTATAAATAATTTTAAAAACAATTATTGCACAGTTATATAACTTGTAGAAAATGGAGTCCAAGGTTACAAATAATGTGCTTTTAAATATATAGGCAGTCAAGTGCATTGACAATTATAGTTCTTATTACATACACACATTTTTAGGGCACCGCCTGCTATGATATGAGGGCACAATTTAGATGGCTTACATTTTGGTCTTTTAACATTTCCATACAACAAGAGCAAATGTTAAATATACACAAACATTTAGAGGACCTTGTTTCCAGTCTTCCATGTATTTCTCAGCTATCACTTAGATGCCTGATATTTTTAGATTCTTTTATAAGTGTGGAGTAGATTTCACCTTTTATTGCCATCTGTTGTAAAGGTTTCAGTGTATGCTGTTTCATTTTAATGCCAAAAAATGTGTGACACAAGTACAGCTGTTTTTTAAAATGTAGCCCTGAATGTTTGTTTTCAAGTCAGTGAATAAAATTCAATTCAATTCAAGTTATTTAATGCCAAGTAGACTAATGCCAGAAGCAAATACATGTATATGTATCTATTTCAATTTATAATGGCATAAAAACCACACCCCTCTGGTATTCTGGGCACCTTCTGATGTTCTTTAAATAACAACATAATAAAAACTAAGCTAATACACTTCCAGTAAAACTCCACCCTCAACACAACCTAGTAGATGGTACTTACCAACCAGAACTCTGTCTCACAATGTAAAGAGTCAGCGTCACCCAGGCCCAACCTGTTCAGCCACCAGCCCCTGTTTTGTTGAAATGAGGGGATTCCTACTTGAGCACCTCAGATAACCACAACTGTGGCAGTATGATCATGGGAAAACAGCAGTCTGTCAAGTAGGCTGTACTTAAGTGATTTATGGTTTCATAAATGAGAACAAGTATCTTAAATTCCACCCAAAAACTAATAACAATCAGCATAGATCACAGAATAAGATTGAGCACTTATTGATGGCAGACATAATAGGCCGTCTTCTTAGGAGCAGCCCAGTAAAGACAATAGAATCATGATATCCTAGAAGATTCAGAAATATATATACTAAAGAGTAATAATTTTATCAGAAATATATTAGAAAACCTAGAGGCCTCTGCTGTCTGGAATTCTTGGGGAATTTTAAAAGTTTTATTAAATTGTCATATTACTGTTGTCGTACCCAGGCTGAAAGGGACTGGATAACTTTTTAATGGGGCTCTCACTTAGAGAGCTTAGTCACAAGGGACAAGGCCTTAAACCAGGGATCAGCAACCTTTGGCACGTGGCTCGCCAGGGTAAGCACCCTGGCGGGCCGAGCCCGTTTGTTTACCTGCGGCGTCCGCAGGTTCCCACTGGCCGCGGTTCACCGTCCCAGGCCAATGAGGGCAGCGGGAAGCGGCGCGGGCCGAGGGATGTGCTGGCCGCCGCTTCCCGCCACCGGCATTGGCCTGGAGCGGCGAACTGCGGCCAGTGGGAGCCGCGATCAGCCAAACCTGCGGACGCGGCAGGTAAACAAACTGTCCCGGCCTGCCAGGGTGCTTACCCTGGTGAGCCACGTGCCAAAGGTTGCTGATTTTTGCCTTAAACCAAGCAGAGATCAATAGTTAACCTCTGAAAAAGCAGACAAAACATTTCCCTTTGATCAAATTTCAGCATCTCGTTTCTCTTAGTCTGAAGTTCCATAGCCACTTCTGAAGTTTGGTTTCATGGTTCTCAGATTGAGGTTAGTGAAATTCAATTTCATTTAGACTAACCTTGATGCTTTCAAATTAAAAATGGACTCCTAACAAGTCCTTTGCAGTACACTGTGCAGTAAGGTATATATCTTGCTTTCCCTTCCTCATAAATAGAATTAAAAATTATTCTAAAATGTAATTTGCATGTAATTCAGTTAAATTTAAATAATATAGATAATTATTTCTAATTAATTTTAACAAATACTGTGTTTGGGCTATAAATAGACATCAGTTCCTCATATTTCCATGGTCATTGTACAATTAGAACAAGAATGAATAAAGAATAAAGCAGCTTCACAGTATTTTGACATTACTGTACTGCATTTTTAAATGCCTGTATTTAGATAAAAACAGAACAGTATGTTTGTATAAATTTTGCCTGCACACACTTCAGATTACCATCAACTGCTATCATAGAAAAAGTGCATTAAATTCAATAATCTTATGTTGTGTTTCATTGTTCTTTCACTGTATTAATACTCAGGATCCAATTCTAGTGATTGTATCTCTCCTTTTTGTAGGTAGAAAGGAAGCGTCATATTGGAAATGACATTGTCACTATCGTGTTCCAGGAAGGGGAAGAATCTTCTCCAGCATTTAAGCCTTCCATGATTCGCTCTCATTTTACACGTATCTTTTGCTTTCTGTTTTTTTAATTGACTAAAGCTTGTTTACAAACCCCCATTAAATCCTTCCTATATGCCATTCACAGAAGAGAAAAGTATATTTTAAAATATCTTATATATGACATCTTATAGATTACTTAATTTTGTATCCCTAAATCTGTGAAAATTCTCCATCATGAACTACATCAAAGGTGTGCAGATTAAAAACAAGCAGACACTTTCAAATCAGATGCTTTTATTACTAAAGAATTCTTCAGATGGCTTCACAAAGTTAACTCCATATACATTTCCAAAAGAATATTTTCAGAAAATACTTCTGCTATTGATGTGAATAAATGTTTCAGTATCTACCGAATGCTGCCTCATGACATTTAGAGATAATTTATTTTAGATATTTATTATAGATGGGATAGGATACACAATTAAAGTAAAAAATACCAAAACCTTCAGAGTGATGGGTGACATTTTAAAATTGCATTATGACCTATAGAAATGAACACAATACTGAGAGTCAGGAACTTGTGAGTTCTAAACCCAATTCTGATATTGACTACATGGTCTATTGTTGTTACCCCTTTCTTCTCGCCCACTTGTTTGTTTTAGCCATATGTTGGATCTTGTCTTTTAGATTTTTCTTTGAGCAGGGCCTATCATTTACTATATGATGCTAAAGTGTTTAGCACAGTGGGGACCCACGTCATAGAGGCCTCTAGATGCTACTGTAATACAAATGTTAATAATAAGACTTGGGGAAGTCACTTTATCTCTCTATACCCAAATTTCAATATTAGTAAAATCGTGACAATAATTCTTACCACATGGGGTGTTGAGAGGATTAGTTAATGAATGTTGAAGAGGAATATTTATCTCTTATCTAACACAGTCTTGGGTTTCAACATTCTCAAAGTTCTAAAGCCATTGGTCTAGACATGTGAAACCTGCGAGAAAAACACAGAAATTGGGCTTGTTTTTGGCTTAATTGGCTTGTGAGTTGCTTGTTGGCTATTTTTTGGCTTGTTGCTTGTTGTAGCTTGTTGCTTCTTTTTTTTTATCAGCTCTCCGCAAGGAGGGGCAAGGGGGGAGAGAGTCGGGGTGCACAGTGGGCCCACCACAGTCCCAGACTACACACAGGGGGGACCTAGTCACATAGAGTGTTGCGGTTCTTAGGGATTAGCTTGTTTTGGCCTTGTTTTGAAATGGGATTAGCTTGATTTTTGGCTTATTGTGAAAGTCAGGGTGCTTATTTACCGCATGAAAGTTGGCAACTGTGCATTGGTCCTGGCAGGAAGCATCCTGCACCAGTCCTTGCTATGTAATGTGGACACTCCCTAATGCGCTAGCTGCCAGTTCTTTTCAGACCATAGGTAGTGGTTGAGCTCCACCTTCTCCATGTAATGGGATGGAAAGCTAATGTATGGCTTTACTCCCTCAGTCTGTTAGCAAAGGTTCTGATGAAACTCCGGAGAGACACCAATTCTAATAGACCCCTTTTAGGACAAGACAGACAGATTCTTGAGCCTGTTTAGTACATTGCTAATCTCATCACTTTGAGAGTCTGAATATACTGGATCATATGTGTAGAGCAAGTCTTTACGTCTCAGCCTGGGAATTCCTCTCTGTTGCATGACTCTTGAGAGAAATAGAAAGACTTACTTTGTCCAAGCAGGTGTCCCAGTTCATCCTGTGGCTCAGAAATGCTTTTGGGCTGGTGTGAAATCCTACATGGATCCTTTTACATGCCCAATGCAAAAGTCAGTTAGCTACCACCTTCCACTCTGAGTTTGGGACAAAGACATCTTCCCTCCAACCCCATTTGGCAGCTGTTTTAGCATTTAAGGAACTGGATGTTAGGCCAGTGTCTACAGTAGAGGTGGACCAATGTTTTTGCTCCAGTAGTTCATTCACTGAAAAATGAAGTTTTGGTCAACTTTAAACTATTCACAAATTTGCTAAATCGTTTCAGTTAGAAAAAAATCGGGGTAGATTAATAAAACAGCTAGAGGAGTAGGTGGTATCCACTTTGTAGGTTCTAGCCCAATGGTTAGGACATACACCTGGGATGTGGAAGACCCAAGTTCAAGTCCCTTTTCTGAAACAGGGATTTAAATCCATATCTGCCCTCTCCCCAGATGATTGTCTTCACCACCAGGCTATTCTGGGATGGGTCTTTCTCCATCTCTCCTGTTGAAGCTGTTCCACTCTGTATAAAATATGTGAACAGAATAATGCAGAAAGAATAGCAAATGTGGCAGGTGACCAGCTTTGCTTAACAGAGAAATCTTGGGTGAGCTGAAACACAAAAGAAGCTTACAAGAAGTGGAAACTTGGACAGATGACTAGGGAAGAGTATAAAAATATTGCTCGAGCATGCAGGGGTATAATCAAGAAGGCCAACGCACAATTGGAGTTGCAGCTAGCAAAGGATGTGAAGGGTAACTGGAAAGGGTTTCTACAGGTATGTTAGCAACAAGAAGGTCAGGGAAAGTGTGGGACGCTTACTGAATGGGGGAGGTAACCTACTGACAGATGATGTGGAAGAAGCTGAAGTACTCAATGCTTTTTTTGCCTTGGTCTTCACAGACAAGGTCAGCTCCCAGACTGTTGCACTGGACAGCACGGTATGGGGAGGAGGTGAGCAGCCCTCAGTGGTGAAAGAACAGATTAAGGACTGTTTAGAAAAGCTGGACATGCACAAGTCCATGGGTCCGGATCTAATGCATCCGAGGGTGCTGAGGGAGTTGGCTGATGTGATTGCAGAGCCATTGGCCATTATCTTTGAAAACTCGTGGTCATCGGGGGAGGTCCCGGACGATTGGAAAAAGTCAAATATATATTGCCCATCTTTAAAAAAGGGAAGAAGGAGAATCCGGGGAACTATAGACCGGGCAGCCTCACCTCAGTCCCTGGAAAAATCATGGAGCAGGTCCTCAAGGAATCCATTTTGAAGCACTTGGAGGAGAGGAAGGTGATCAGGAACAGTCAACATGGATTCACCAAGGGCAAGTCATGCCGGACCAACCTGATTGCCTTCTATGATGAGATAACTGGCTTTGTGGATATGGGGAAAGTGGTGGAAGTGATATACCTTGACTTTAGCAAAGCTTTTGGTATGGTCTCCCACAGTATTCTTGCCAGCAAGTTAAAGACGTATGGATTGGATGAATGGACTATAAGGTGGATAGAAAGCTGGCTAGATTGTTGGGCTCATTGGGTAGTGATCAACGGCTCGATGTCTAGTTGGCAGCCAGTATCAAGCGGAGTGCCCCAGGCATTGGTCTTGGGGCCAGTTTTGTTCAACATCTTCATTAATGGTCTGGATGATGGGATGGATTGCACCCTCAGCAAGTTCGCAGATGACACTAAGCTGGGGGGAGAGGTAGATACGCTGGAGGGTAGGAATATGGTCCAGAGTGACCTAGACAAATTGGAAGATTGGGCCAAAAGAAATCTGATGAGGTTCAACAAGGACAAGTGCAGAGTCCTGCACTTAGGACAAATGAATCCCATGCACTGCTACAGGCTGGGGACCGACTGGCTAAGCGTCAGTTCTGCAGAAAAGGACCTGGGCATTACAGTGGACGAGAAGCTGGATGAGAGTCAACAGTGTGCCCTTGTTGCCAAGAAGGCTAACAGCATATTGGGCTGCATTAGTAGGAGCATTGCCAACAAATTGGGGAAGTGATTATTCCCCTCTATTCGGCACTGGTGAGGCCACATCTGGAGTTTTGCATCCAGTTTTGGGGCCTCCCACAACAGAAAGCATGTCGAAAAAATGGAGAGAGAGTCCAGCGAGGGAAACAAAAATGATTAGGGGGCTGGGGCACATGACGTATGAGGAGAGGCTGAGGGAACTGGGCTTATTTAGTCCGCAGAAGAGAAGAGTGAGGGGGGATTTGATAGCAGCCTTCAACTACTTGAAGGGGGGTTCCAAAGAGGATGGAGCTCGGCTGTTCTCAGTGGTGGCAGATGACAGAACCAGGAGCAATGGTCTCTGGTTGCAGTGGGGTTGTTCTAGGCTGGATATTTCACTAGGAGGGTGGTGAAGCACTGGAATGGGTTACCAAGGGAGGTGGTGGAATCTGCATCATGAGAGGTTTTTAAGACCCAGCTTGACAAAGTCCTGGCTGGGATGATTTAGATGGGGTTGGTCCTGCTTTGAGTAGGGGGGTTGGACTAGATGACCTGAGGTCTCTTCCAACTCTATGATTCTATGAATAGTCATTGGGCCACACAAAGAGAGAATGACTCTGTTGCCTGGTGGCTAGGGCACGCACATGGGAGATGCAACTTTAAGTGCCTACTCCAATGAATATTTAATTATTTATACAAAACAGAACAGCTTCAACAGGAGAGAGAGAGAATTTCTTATAGCCTGATGCCGGGCACTCACCTGGGAAGAAGGGAGTGGGTTCACATCCCTGCTCCAGGCCTAGCATTTGGACCTGGGTCTTCCACATACGAGGAGAGTGCCCTGACCATTGGGCTGAAAGTTATGTGAGCCACTTCTCCTGCTGCCATTTTGTGAATGTTTTGTTTAACTCAAAATGGACTTTTAATTTCACCAAGATTTTTTGGAAATTTTCTGATTTGGTTTGACCCAAACAGAATTTTATTTTTATTTTTTAACTGCCAGTGAACTGAAAAAACAAGTTATTTGCTCAGCTGTAATCTGCAGCTCCTTGTTATCAAATTCATGAGGGATTTGATGTGTTTAAATCACTTATTTAAAAGCCCCCATCATGGGAAATTAGTGTGGTCCTGGCCATGCTGCTGACAGCTTTTGAACCATTGAATGCGTATGAGCTCAAAACTCTTACAAGGAATGTTATTTTCTTGCTGGAACTGACTTCAGCCAGCAGAGTAAGAGCCTGGTCCTGAGATGTATAGCGCGCCTGCAGCTTCCGTTGTAATGCTCACCCCTTCTTAGGATCAAGCCCAGTTGTCTGATCCATCTTTTTACTAAATTCTTTGAAGATATATTGTGGCCACAGACATGCCCTAAATTCTTTCCAAAGGTGGTATCTGCGTTCCATGTGGCTCATTTAATTGTGCTGCCAATGTTTTCCCCCTCACCTAGTTGCCCATCCTGGGAAAGCTCTTCTCTAAGCTGTGTCTATAGTAGGAAAAATGCTCCTGTATTGAGGAGAGTTAGATAAGACAATAATAAAACACCTGAGCACTGGCTACGGTACAACCTCCATATTACTGCCACTGTTGGAGCTGTGCCACTGGAGAATTATAGGTCCTAATTTTTCTAGTGTAGACAAAGCCCAGAGCCTGATGGCAAAAGGTCCCTAGATCTTGTTAGGAGCACCCTAAAAACTCTTAGGTTGCTCAGATTTGTGTTTTCCTTGACACTGTTTATAGCTTAGAAGGTCATGCAGCTCAAAGGTCATGTCAAGGATCATTCAGTGTCAAGGAAATCTGCCACAACAAGATGCCTCTGATCTGTTTCTATCTGAGACTTGCATCCGCATTGAATTATCTGGCCATTTTTCCGTATGTGCTGTTGCCTAGATTCTCACCAGAGTCATGAATCAAGATTAGTAATAGATCTTGGTGCAGTCATGAAAATTTACATTGCTACCCTACTTGGCCCTCTGTTTAACTTAATTATGATGGAAGAATTTCTATAAGTCTGTGTTAGGAAATGTTATCATGTTGAAACATGTTTTTTAATAATTCACTCTGTGGTAACTGTAGACAAGAACAAGTTATTTTCAACATCATTAAGCCCAGTCGTGACTAGCTAAGATGATGCTGAATATGGCTTGTCTTCATGTATACTGACCACAGAGTTGTGACCATCAGATTAGCTAGCTCAGTTGTTGAAAATAGTGTTTAAACGCAATAAAACTTCTCATTGTAGACATTGACTAAGATACTTGCACTTTTTAAGCCTTGCCATTTTAAACATTCATAAAAGAGATGCCCTACCAGAACAATCGAAGGTGCATAAACTAGAATTATATCAAATGTAATAAAACAATTAATATATTTCACCATATTTCATCTGCTTTTTCAACAGAATGGGCATTTTCAAAACACAAGTGAACTCCATAGACATGAAAGTAATGGATTAATTTCTTTAACTTGCATGGCAGATATTTTTGCCTTAGTGAGATATAATAAGCAAAATGATAGTTACAGGTAGGTGCTAATTTTAACCAAATCATTCACTTTGTTAGTTTGATGTTACAGTAGAAGTGGAAGTAAACTATTCTTCATAGTCCACCTATCTAATTCCGTGAATTGGGTGTTTTTAAGTGATCATGAAAGTGAGTGGTAAACGGTTCCATGGTGGGGCATAATGTAGTTGATATCTATGGAATTTCCCCCCACAAATAAGAGTTACACCTTGTAACACATAGTGTGTTCTACTGTGCCTAAGCAAAGACTCTTATGTCCCGATTCAGTAATGTGACTGAGAATATACTCAGGTGAGGAATCCAGTATTATTGTGTTTATTCTGTACCCAATTGAAACTAGCCTTGCAGATAGGAAAATCTCTCTTTTGACTGTGTTACTCCTTATAATACTCTAGTTCTTGGGTCCTTTTATATATGTGCCTAGGGTTTGTGTTGGAAAATGTCTGTAATACACAGTTTAAAAAAAAAAAGGTAATGTACACAGTGGTAGGATTTTGTAATTGAAATGTTAAGTTTGTAATTTCATTTTTGTTTGAATAAGGACTAGATTCTGCCACTCTTGTTCTCATTGAATAGTGCATCATTCTACAAGAGTCAACTGAATGTAAAGTAATGTACTAGTTAATGGACAGGTGTCAGCATCTGATCCCAGGTGAATATCCTGAGAACATTCATTGAGACTTGCGATTTCTGAAGTGTTGATACGATGTTTCCCAGTAACAATTTATAGTTCTTGTTCCTGCTTAAGCAGTATGTCTGGTACTCTTTGTATGTGACTTTCAAACCAAATAAATAGTAATTCTTTCATTAGGCTGAAAATATTTTCAGAAGAAAGTGTACCTCTCTTTGGGCCTCCCCTTCCATCTCCACCTGTGTTCACAGATCACCAGGAATTCAGGGACTTTGTACTAGTGAAGTGTAAGTCTTTTTGAGGTCAAAGAGACCTTTTAAAACTTTTAGTCTGATACATAAGAATCTGCTCTTCACACTTATTTGGGATACTGTAGATTGTAAATAATTTTTCTGCTGTGCAATGTTACAGTTTTATATTGAGTCTTTTTTTAAAGTTTGGCTATTCTAGCCTCAGTGGAATATGAATCCCCTCAAACATTTCTATTTGGTTCTGATAAACACTGAACTCCCATGCAGTTAATGCTTCCTAGGTTACCAGATCCAATCTGGTTTGAGCATTTCAGAAGTATTTGTTCCATTGCTTAATGAATTGTTCATTTTCCAAAGGTTTCTTCTTAAAGACAAAGGAGAGTGATATTCAGAAACATATTAATCTAATGCCATTTCATATATTTAGCAGTAAAAGGTGCCAGACTGGCAACTTTGGAGACTAAAGTACTTTATCTACAGAAAATGTGCAGCATGGAAAACAGTCAGTATGTTTCAGTGCTGTTATGAATATTTTAGTGCTGTTATGAACCAGTTCCCGAGCAGAGAACTCAATCTTAATGGACTAATTCAAGCCGTGACCTCCTGCTAAGACTCCCAGGAAGGGGGCCACTGAGTACTAATCATGATTTTTGTCATGTAAACATCTGACCAATAGGAACTTGACTGAGAACTCACCAGTTCATTTCATATAAGTTACTAAAGAATACTCGTTGATATTTAAATGGATTAGCAGTGTAGACTCTTAACTCATGTATCAGCCAAGAGATTATTGGGCTGTGTGATCGAGATCTATGATTGCTCATTGCCCTTTAAAGCTAGAGGAATGACTCTAATTACTTTGATAAAATCTAATTAGAAAATGGCAAATTGCTTAATTTATTGAAAACTGCTTTATCAATTATAGTAACTCCTCACTTAAAGTCATCCCGGTTAACGTTTCGTTGTTACGTTGCTGATCAATTAGGGAATATGCTCGTTTAAAGTTGTGCAATGCTCCCTTCGAATGTTGTTTGGTAGCCGCCTGCTTTGTCTACTGCTTGCAGGAAGAGCAGCCCCTTGCAGCTAGCTGGTGGGGGCTTGGAATCAGGGTGGACCGGCAACCCCCTATCAGCTCCCCGCTCCCCTAAGTTCCATGTGCAGCAGCTGCCTGCAGTTCAGCTGTGTCCCTCCCCACCCCCCCACCCCTCCCGCCATGTGCTGCTCCTGCCCACTGCCTTGGAGCTGCTCCCCGAGACTCCTGCTTGCTGTGCCGGGGGAGAGGGAAGGAAGAGGGGGGCTAATGTCAGGGTGTCCCCCTCCACCCTGCTTCTGCACCCCACTTACCCCATCTTCCATAGAGCAGGGGGGACACACCAGGGCTCAGGATGGAGGGAGCTTGCAGCAGCTGCGGTCTCAGCAAGCTGATCTAATTAACAAGGCAGTATACTTAAAGGGGAAATGCGCATCTCTCTCTCTCACACATACCCCCTCCCTCCATTCCTGCTGCCTTGTAGAGTGAGAGAGTTAACCCTTGAGGGCTCAGCCAATTGCTAGTTCATCAAGGGAAATATCCCACCCTCTGACTCCTCCACCTCAACGAAGCTTCACAATCATCATCACTGTGTACCAGTATTAAATTGTTTGTTTAAAACTTATAGTGTGTGTGTGTGTATATATATATATACACACACACACACATATATATATATATATATATATATATATATACACAGTCTTTTGTCTGATGAAAAAAATTTCCCTGAAACCTAACCCCCTCATTTACATTAATTCTTATGGGGAAATTGGATTCGCTTAACATCGTTTCGCTTAAAGTCGCATTTTTCAGGAACCTAACTACAACGTTAAGTGAGGAGTTACTGTACAGCAGTATTTGACATTGTTTGGGCCTCACATTGAACTTAGCCAGAAGGAACTCTGAACTTTTCAATACAATTCTAAAGTATAAGGCAGCTGCACTGACAGCCTGTGACATAGACAGTATGGTGGTACATTTTTTGTCATATATCAAAGAACTTCAGCACATTTGCTGAGATTCAGGAAATGGTTCTTTTTAAATTAACTGTGAAATAGTATCTTTCTGGATTTTTATCTGGTTGTTTTTGTGTCTATGAAGAACGATACTAGCTAAATAAAGTTTAGATGCTCAAAAGAAAATAGGGTTAAAAAAACTCTTCATAGTCATGATGATAATACAACTAGAACTTTTAGTTCAAAATATGCACAAATGTGAAACAAACCCAAATTAGTAATTTTGCAATGAATATCCTTACATGAAGACAACTTGGATTCAGTAAAGGACATGAAACCCCTTTAAGTAACACATCCTCCTTTATTCAATATGTTTTAGTAATAAATGGGGAAAAAGCCACCTTGGAAACCCCAACATTTGCTCAGAAACGGCAGCGCACTCTAGACATGCTGATTCGTTCTTTATACCAGGACCTCATGCCTGATCTACACAAGGTAAATCCAAGACTTGCGTGATCTTTATGCACTTCATATCACCCACAGTGGCATATTGAGTGGCCTATTGCTCAAGAAGATATCCACCCTGGTGAGTATTGATTTGCATACAGTAAGTTGGATAGCAAAGGGGTGTTTTTCCTCTTTACATTTTAATTGCATGAAAATCAGCAAATAAGTCATAAGAACAGCCATACTGGGTAGCTCACCTGCACAGTCAAGGCCTTCACATTTATTCTTCCTTCAATGATTGGCTGATATGAGAAACGTTGCTTCAGCAAGTCACTGAAGCAGTGAGAATGGTGCTTTATCTCTTCTCACTAGGACTTAAGACAAATTGAGACAAGTCAGCCCTTACTCTTAATCAGTAGAGGTCACAGGAGCACTTTTAGATGCAAGATCAGCAACAGATTGGACACCATGAGTCATCTATTGGTGTCCAGACTCAAGCAAAGATATCAGTGAATGTCTGTCTTAATCTCTTTGGTCATATGGGTACTTGCACTTATGTGACACCACATGTCAGATTGCATCTTTATCCTCTCCAAGTCTGGCTGAAGTTGATCTACCAGCCAAGCAGACACAACATGACTCCACGAGTGCTTGTTCCCGGGAATGTCCTTTCATCAATACTTGGTGGAACGATCCTCTGAATGGCTGTCCGGGAATGTTGTTTGTGTCTTCAGCTCCCACTGACACTTTAGTGAAAGATACAGTACCTTCACACAGGCTGGAGAGCGTATCTGGGTCATCTGCAGACCCAAGGTTTTGGTCCCTAACTACATATAAACAGTCTAGAACTCAGTGTCATGTCCCACAGACCTCAAATCTGGGTCTGCGGGAACTGCTACGCTCCAACCCTCCACTTGGTAGCCTGCTGAGAACTGCTTACTCAGGACCCGTGAAGTCCAGCTCCAGTTCGAGACTGTACCCCTGAGGTTGTATTTGCAGAGTCCCAGAGCAGCCGATTGGCCCACTGACTTTACTTAAGCCATCAGCAGGAACAGGAAGCTATCCAAATAACTGGGATCCACCCTGCTCTGGACTGTGTGCCTTGTGCTTCCAGCTTGACTTCCTGGCATCCCAACCCCTCTTGACTCCTGGCATCTGGATTGTGGTTCTGATCTCAAGCTTGTCTCCTGCTTCTGATCTCCTGGTATCTTGACCCAGCTGACACTCAACTCCTGTTTTTTGACTGTGGACTCCAGCTCTGACCACCAGGTCTGGCTGCCCACCATCCAGCTGTGACACTCAGGGCCATTCATCTAGCTCTGATTCAGGACACCAGCATCCAAGTTTTGACACTACATTAACAGGCAAGGAGGAGCAAGATCATCTCTCCCCATGCCTACAGGAATTCTCCTACTGGAATCAATCTCATAGTCCGACACTCATGTGGGGTTCAAAACAATTTAGGTGACAACTCAGTAGAAAATGGTCCCTCGAGCTTTCAGTCCTTCAGATAAAAGTTCAGAAGTGGGATCATTCCTCCACATACCTGTTCATGACCACTTTAAACAGCACATTTTGATCCGGAGGAGAAATGAGTCTGCATGCTTTCCCCTGGTCACTCTAATTACTAGGGTCCTCAGGAATGTAATACTGGACAGGGGTCAAGTTATCCTAACAGCCCCAGTGGGGAAGAGGGGGAGGTGAGTTTTAGTATTCAGAGATGGTACACTTATCAGTTCAAGTTACTGATCAGTCTGGACATCATAATGCAGAACCAAAGACTGGTTCTACACCCAGATTTAGTGTCTCTACAGCTAACAATCTGGATGTTAGTAGGCTGATCTTGGAGCATAGACTTTCCGCTGCAGAGGTACAGGATCATAGAATTATAGAAGATTAGGGTTGGAAGAGACCTCAGGAGGTCATCTAGTCCAACCCCCTGCTCTAAGCAAGACCAACCCCAACTACCGGTAAATCATCCCAGCCAGGGCTTTGTCATTCTCATATTCTCATTCCGAGCTTAAAACCTTTAATAAGGCATACTTATGGGGCCCAGTGGAAACAGTTTTCAATATGGGTGTGTCATTATAATTTTACCCATTGGAGGGGTCTGTACCTGTTATTGAGGTAATCTGTTATCATTAAAGCATTCAGATGTCTTGACTAGATCTAGTAAAGTTCACTTAGCACTGATATCTGCCTATTATCCTTCAGTACAGGAACACGCAATTTTCCCCCATGATTTTATTCCTACTGTAACTAGTTTTTTGAAGGGGTTAACACATATTTTTCCATCTGTTAAGGATTTTTCCCTTCTCTGGGACCTAAACATAGTCTTCCTGATGCAGCCTCCATTTGAACATATGTCATCCTGTTCTTTGTATCATTTGTCTATTAATATGGCATTCTTGGTGGCTACTACCTCTGCTTGCAGAATAGCAAAATCCAAACACTGATGGCAGGACCATCTTATACCACCTTTCGTGAGGATAGTTACTCTTCATCCTCATTCCAAATTTTTGCCTAAAATAGTGTCAGACTTTCATTTAAATCAGTTCATTCACTTGCCAGTGTTCTTTCTAAGACCTCACTCATCCGCTGCAAAGGCTAAACTTCATACTTCGGAAGCTTTTAAGCGCGACCTTGTATTACTTCAATAGGACAAAATCATTTCCACAAACCATCAAGACCATTTGTATCTTTTGGTAATAAGTCCAGAGGATATGCTATTTCAACATAGAGACTCTCAAAATGGGTGTCAGACAGCATTAGAAGTGAGTTAACTCCTCTGTCTCGTATCAAAGTACATTCTGCCTTACACCAGGCCCCTTATACTAGGCCTCAAGTCTCAGGCTCTCCCTTTCTACTGCATATGTCATCTTTCATATACTGGATAGCACCTTGATACATGTGAAGAGTATTGCAGCTACTCCACAACCTTGTAAATCAAAAGGCTAAAGCATGCATTCTTAGATTCATCAGTAGGAACATTTTAAGGGAGGGCAGTTATTTTTTGTTAGTAATCTAAACTTGAACTGAGGTCACAGGAAAATGCTGAAAGAATACAGCAGAGTCAAGTAATGTCAGATGAAATTTAAAAAAAATTGAAAAAGTTTGGGTCAGTAAGACTCTCTCTCTCTCTCTCTCTCTCTTTTTTTTTTTTTTAAGAACATGCTTAATAGGAGGTCGTTCAGTGACGTGTTACCAGAATCCCCTAGATCAGCACGGAAGAAAGAGGAGGCCCGTCAAGCAGAATTTGTCCGACTTGGTCAGGTAGGTTTTATGTAGAAAGTATTGGTCAAATTAATTACTCCACTGGCATGTGTGGAGTAAGATTAGGGATGTCTGGCCAAAAACAGGCTTGTGAGATTCCAACTGGTTCTAGCTTATCTGAGGCAGAATGATATAAGCAAATCAAGGTGCTGACTGCATTTGCTGCTGTTAATTTAGTCATGGATCTCATTAAATATATTAGGAGCACTTTCAGGAACAAACCTGTCAGCAGAAAGAGGGAGATGTATTTAATCTGTATTGTGGTAATACAGCATTTAACACTTATCTGAAGTGTTCCCTTTATTTAGTAAAATTATATTATATTATGGGAAATATTTAGAAAAATGGTGATGGTAACTCAAAGCAAAAGAGACCTTGATAATCACACAATTTTTGATTTCTATAGTGTAAAAATGTAGATTCAATTTACTGATTTTGTTTTAATTTTTTAAAATAAATTGACATACAATGTAGTGAAGACGACAAATGTGTTGGAGAAAAACAGAGTTCTCACTCTCTTTGGTTGGGTGCAGCAAAGTCAGATACTTTATTCTCAAGCAATTGTGCATAGAGGGAGAGAGTGCACTAGGACACAGGGTTTCCCCCTCCTAGGCAGGTCTCTCTCTAGAGAAACAATTACAGCAAGCATTTATACCTTTTGTTACATACAATAATGAGCAACAGCTGCATTGTGTTTATACATAGGTCATCCTGATATCTTATTTTTCACATCTATTTAGACTCTAGTCTACATTCCATATTTATCTACACAAGGTTGCAACAACTTCTCACACAGTTCTTTCCCACTCGCCTCACACAATCCTCGCTTCTACAAATCTTGCGTTATTAGGGTTACAGCTAGCCTGACTCTTGCTCACAGAAGAGACTGTTTGCATTGAAATCCCCTTCAAATCCCTGTCAGTTCTTGCTCTACTTCCACAAGTGCTAGGGCAGAAAATTACACTAGCAGTAAGTTAATTAACTAGGCAATAATATAAATGACGGAAGTACAGCTAAATAGGGAATTGAGCAGAATTACATTCACAGAAAGGATAACGATCAGAGGGTGAGTTATTAAGGAAGCTGATTTAAGTAAAAAAGAATAACGATTTTGAGATGCCACTGTGGATTTCTGAAGAAAGAATGAATCAAGGCATATGTGGAACTAGCAGGAAGCAAAGATTTAAATAAATCCAAAATATGACAGGCAGCCTTTTTTTGGTCTGGAAATAATTGGCTTACCTCCTTGGCTTCAGTTGAGGTTCAAAGTTCTCAATAGTGCAGCTGAGGCGGAGAAGTGCAAAGATGTATAGGTATGTATAGGTATTGTGAATTTGGGCATCTCTCAAAATAAATTAGCTACTTGCAATGCTTGCTAAGAATTAGTTTTCCTATCAGTCTTTAAAAGGAAGTTAAAAACATAAGAATAGCCATACTGGGTTAGACCAAAGGTCTATCTAGCCCAGTATCCTGTCTTCCAACAGTGGCCAATGCCAGGTACTCCAGAGGGAATGAACAGAACAGGTAATCATCAAGTGATCCATCCCCTGTCACCCATTCCCAGCTTCTGGCAAACAGAGGCTTGGGACAGCATCCCTGCCCAACCTGGCTAATAGCTAGGGCCCTACCAAATTCACCGCCATGAAAAACGTGCCATGGACCGTGAAATCTGGTGTGCTTTTACCTTATACTATACAGATTTCACAGGGGAGACCAACGTTTCTCAAATTGGGGGTCGTGACCCAAAAAGGAGTTGTAAGGGGATCACAGGGTTATTTGAGGGAGCTCCCAGTATTGCCACCCTTACTTCATCGCTGTCTTGAGAGTTGTGGCCGGAGAGCGGCGGCTGTTGGCTGGGTACCCAGCTCTGAAGGGAGTGCCCTGCCATCAGCAGCACAGAAGTAAGGGTGGCAATACCATACCATGCCACCCTTACTTTTGCACTGCTGCCTTCAGAGCTGGGCAGCCAGAGAGTGGTGGCTACTGACTGAGGGCCCAACTCTGCAGGCAGCAGCGCAGAAGTAAGGGTGGCAATACCATACCATGACATCCTTACTTCTGCGCTGCTGGCGGTGGCGACTCTGCCTTCAGAGCTGGGGTCCCAGCCAGCAGCTGCCACTCTGCAGCTGCTCAGCTCTGAAGGCAGCTCTGCCACCGGCAAGGCAGAAGTAAGGGTAGAAGTACTGCAACCCCTCCTACAATAACCTTGTGACCCCCCCCCACACACACACAACTCCTTTTTTTTGAGTCAGGCCCCTACAGTTACAACACCATGAAATTTCAGATTTGAATAACTGAAATAATGAAATTTGCAATTTTTAAAATCCTATGACTGTGAAATTGACCAAAATGGACAGTGAATTTGGTAGGGCACTACTAATAGCCATTTATGGACCTATCCTTATCTAGTTCTTTTTTTAACTCTGTTATAGTCTTGGCCTTCACAACATCCTCTGGCAAAGAGTTCCACAGACTGATTGTGCGTGGTGTGAAAAAATATTTTAAATAATATTTTAACAAATATTTAAACCTGCTGCCTATTGATTTCATTTGATGACCCCTAGTTCTTGGGTTATGAGAAGGAGTAAATAACACTTTCTTATTTACTTTCTCCACACCATATTCCCCCTTTGTCGTCTCTTTTCCAAGCTGAAAAGTCTCAGTCTTATTAATCTCTCCTCATACGGAAGCCGTTCCATACCCCTAATCAACTTGTTGCCCTTTTCTGAATCTTTTCCAATTCCAATATATCTTTTTTTGAGATGGGGCAACCACATCTGTATGCAGTATTCAAGATGTGGGCGTACCATGGATTTATATAGAGGCAGTATGATATTTTCTGTCTTATTATCTATCCTTTTCTTAATGATTCCCAACATTCTGATTGCTTTTTTGACTGCCGCTGCACATTGAGTGGATGTTTTCAGAGAACTATCCACAATGACTCCAAGATCTTTCTTGAGTGGTAACAGCTAACTTAATCCCCATCATTTTATATGTATAGTTGGGATCATGTTTTCCAATTCCAACATTGAATTTCATCTGCCATTTTGTTGCCCAGTCACCCAGTTTTGAGACATCCTTTTGTATCTCTTCGCAGTCTGCCTGACACTTACCTATCTTGAGTAGTTTTATATCATCTGCAAATTTTTCCACCTCACTGTTTACCCCTTTTTCCAGATCATTTATGAATATGTTGAATAGGACTGGTCCCAGTACAGACCCCTCAGGGACACCACTATTTACCTCTCTCCATTCTGAAAACTGACCATTTATTCCTACCCCTTGTTTCCTATCTTTTAACCAATTACCGATCCATGACACAACTTTCCTTCTTATCCCATGACTGCTTACTTTGCTTAAGAGCCTTTGGTGAGGGACCTTGTCAAAGGCTTTCTGAAAATCTAAGTACGCTATATCCACTGGATCCCCTTTGTCCACATGCTTATTGACCCCCTCAAAAAATTCTAGTAGATTGGTTAGGCATGATTTCCCTCTACAAAAACCATGTTGACTCTTCCCCAACAAATTATGTTCATCTACGTGTCTGACAGTTTTGCTCTTTAGTAGAGTTTCAACCAGTCTGTCTGGTACTGAAGTCAGACTTACCGGCCTGTAATTGCCGGGGTCATGCCTGGAGCCCTTTTTAAAAATTGGCATCACATTAGCTATCCTCCAATCATTTGGTACAGAAGCTCATTTAGATGATAGGTTACAGATGACAGTTAGCAGTTCTGCAATTTCACATTTGAGTTCCTTCAGAACTCTTGGGTGAATACCATCTGGTCCTGATGACTTATTACTGTTTAGTTTATCAATTTGTTGCAAAACCTCCTCTAATGACACCTCAATCTGGGACAGTTCCTCAGATTTGTCACCTAAAAAGAATGGTTCAGGTTTGGGTATCTCCCTCACATCCTCAGCCCTGAAGACTGATGCAAAGAATTCATTTAGTTTCTCCGCAATAGCCTTATCATCCTTAGTGCTCCTTTAGCATCTCGATCGTCCAGTGTCCTACTGATGGTTTAGCACGCATCCTGCTTCTGATGTAGAAGTTATTCCATAAAGAGGAATTTGCTTTCTTCTTTGTGTGCATTATTCAATCACTGTTGGTTCCATTTGACTATACGGTACTGAAACATTGGATTTTGATCTGGTTGTGAAGCTCTTCTAATCATTGACAATATGGAAGGATAAACTAATTCAGATTCTCATTTGTCTTCTCACTGCTACTTTGTGCAACATTGGTATTGTGTTCTGTACTATGAGCTAAGTATTTTTCAAAATCAGCATGCTTCTGTTGACCTGCATCTTGAAAGGTTTGTAATGCTGTTCATGACAAATTTGGGTTATATCATTCCACAAGAATGTGCAAATAGTGTCACTTAATGTCTTGAAATGCACTTTTGAAAATGTGACATCAACTATATAGGGCCAGATTCTCAGCTGGTGTAAAGGGTGTAATTAGCTCATGGACTTAATTTGTGGGTGTGAGGACTTGTTATTATTTAAGGTGTTCTCCATTAATATATTTGCTATGTTAAGTTTTGTTTTTGCCAACAGCAGATATATATTGTCTAAAACCATATAATTTTCCAGCATCTTGTTGAACAGTTTAATCTCTGCTCAAAACACACGGAATGGCTGGTTTTCTTATAAAGAAATTATGTAATGTGGCACAGAAATTCAGAGCTGGATCTATTGTAATTATAGTCTGAAATTGCTTCCCTCCCTTCCCCAATAGTCAGTCTCCATATCTTTAGTATTTATTTATCAATTTGGTGTTACCAATTAAGAACACACTTTAAATGAAATATCTGTCTTGTTTAAGGCACTGAAACTGAAAACCATTGTGAGAGGAGATGCCCTAACTAGTTCAGCAACCACAAGCCTCTATAAAAAGGAGGTGAGTGGACATTTATACATGATAATATGCAAAGTTTGCTCAAAATCTTGGCTTTCCAGGTTCTACTGAATATGGGACTACATTCCAAATCTTATAATGCATATATGTAATTTGATTCAGTAACAGAAGAGAAAACATTGACATATTGATCCATGTATCGGTGCATAATATCAAAATGGTTCTGCAGGAAAGGCCCAGTAAATGGATGGGTATGGAAACTATCTCTGAACTTAAAGCTGGTTTCAGCAATCCTACTTTTGTTTGGATGGAGTAGTAAATGAAAATGCCAGTTGATTTTTGTGTACATTTATGTGATACTTGTAACTTTTGCTTCATGCAAATAAAATTAAATTGCATTGTTGTTTCTAATAAAGAGCCAGATTTTTCCTGGCCATAGTGTGGGTGTGCAGGAGTGGAAAGTGCAAGGAGCACCTCTGTGCACTCTGCACAGAGGCCAGGTGCAGAAGAAGCCCCTGTGCTTGGAGAAATGCAGGGACTGCACAGTCTATGCCCCAGGGACATACAGCATCCTGAAGAGGTTAGAGAGAAGGTGGTGCCATGGTCTGGCCCCTTTCTACACCAGCCCATGAAGCTGGTCAGGTAGAGAAAGCTGAGTCATCTAAAGTGCTGGTACAGCATGTGCACTTCCCCTGCATAATTCCTGCTGGAGCTACTTGGAAGGGCAGTTTTGCACCACCACTAGCACATGCCAGTGCCTAAATGCCACAATCTGGACCATAGAGCATAAGGAAATTCCATATAAATGTTGGTAAACATACATTCTGGATCTGAACGTTATTTCTGAAGCAGAAACACAGAGGAGATGTTTTCAAAGTGTTTCACTGGTTATCTGCTACAGGTCACACTCAGTAGAGTCAAGCTGCTGACCTCCCATACTTCTGGAAATTTACCCCAGATGGTTTATCTTGAAGTGTAAAAACATTCTGAATACCAAGTGCTGTCTCTTCCTGCACCTGCAAGATGTGACCTTTTCCCAAAAGGAGATTCAGTGCCCCAGTCTCACAAATGTAGCTTATATTTATTAATCTCTCAAACTAATTGACAGAGGGAATTTTTGCCTCCCCCGGCAAACAGACCAAAGTCTGATATTTTTAACTCCAAAAGTGCAGCTTTGAGCATTCTGTCCTGAGTTACTTTTCAGCTATTGTACTTTAAATTTTCTCTGTTGATAAACTTTGTATTTCCTAGTGTATTTACCATACACTGCTTATGTCGTTTCACAGCCATGGGAGTCCCAATGTTTCTGCAGTAATTTTCCTCATGAAGTTGTTTGTGCGGATTCTTGGGGCCAGTCCTTGCTAGTTTCTACAGATGTTGGTGTCCTGCTAATAGATGGTTAGTGAATGATCCAGCATTTGTCTGCAGGTCAATATTTTTGTACCTGACAGTTTCAATCTGTGGTGCCTATGAGGATGTTAGCAGCTCTTCACTACTTAAGATAGTTAAAAGTCCACATCTATTACTATATATCCTTACTGTCAGGGCTTTTATAGCTTAACTGCAAAAATTTGCTCTGCACTAAAACTAGGCAAATCAGATCATCTTGGGGGCCCTGTTTTAATGCAGACTTCTGAATATTTTATTGGTTTCAGATGCTGTTTTCTTGACTGTCTGAGAGGACTTTTTATTAAGCCAAATCCAAGCTCAAGGGGTGTCCATGCAGCCTGCTTGTACTTCACAGTCCTTGATGCTTCCACTGAGCCTGAGGCCAAAGGTGGCTGTGTACCATTTATGTAGTCATCCAAGCCTGTTTCCTCCCTAGCACTGATTTTGTGACTCTAACGCCTCTTCCCTAGAATGCCATATAGGGTAGTCATGATTCTGAGGAATGATATTGGGGGTAGTTGGTTCTCAGCAATTTTTCTCAAACTTTCCAAAAACTGTTCCTTTTAGGCTCTGTTTTTGCTATATGATTCACATCAGTGTAACTCCTTCTAAGAAGGAACTGCCATCTTTGGTACTGTATATAAAGTGGCAGTATGCCAGATGCCTCATTTTCACAGAAAAATAACCACGTTTTTATTACAAGAAACAAGATGCTTTAAAATCACTAGTCAGCAAATTGTAGTGTCAAAAATGTGTTCTAATTGGGGGTCATGTTTCCTTTCCAGATGGCCAGTCATCAGTGCAAGTATTTGATAAAACTCTCCAGGTGAAACAGATGCATGTGCTGGAAGCTTTGGACCTTTTGATTACCAGAGCAGACAAAGGTAGGATTCCTTACCTCTTGGTTCCAATATGAATGTGGCTGGCACACTATTACTTTACTCATAGCTCAGTAGAAGGTAACAGTTTATGCACTTGCCCTTTCAGAATGCTATTTCATTTTGTCAGTAATTATCTTTTAAAAAGTTTTTTCCATTTCTACTGTATTTATTCCCAGGTCTCTCACCTTCACCTGCCTTCTTGCTTTCCTACCCAGATGAATTTCTTTGACTATTTCTGATCCAATGGTATGTGAACAAGTTTACTAGTCAGTACTGGTGGAAGACAATGTCCCAATAACTGACGTTATGAGACACTGGCGTTACACTTATACATCACTTTGTTCCCACTTATCATTGGAGCTTCCAGCAGTATGAATATGCAACACCAGATCTATCATACAGCAGAAGCTGCTTTTCCTTCGATGGGGAAATCCTCTTAGTTTTAAGTAATTCCTGCTTGTTGCTGGTATTGTAACTTTTTGGACCAAATCCTGCTTACCTTATTCACGCAAGTAATCCTACTGACTTTAATGAGCAGGAGTCACCATCCTAGTTTACAAGCCGGAAGACTTATTAGAATTGCCCTCCATTCCAATTGCGATGGTCAGGAAACAAGTGAATTCAAGAGTTGAAATGTCTCGGTTTCTGTAGTTCTAATATCTGCCAAAATGCAAAGTTAAAATATTTTCTATAGAATTAAATAGATATTAAAGTGGGAACAAGTTCTTGGCAGTATCTTTTCTACAACTCATTTTGATTTAACTCAGCTATATCATGAAATTTATACATTTACTTATGTTCTGTCAATTATCAGAAGAAAGCCTGTAGTAACAGTGGCTTTTAATCTTGTGACAAAATTCTTACCATGCTCTTCACTCCATAATTTATAATAAATAAATATTAAGGGGATTTGATATAGACAGTGGAGAATGTTTCATACTACAAGTGATTCTATGATTGCATTATACTATACCCTAATGAAAGAAATGTAAAGTTACCAATAGACACTACAGTTCAAAGGCATAAGAGAGTCACAGTTGCCTCTTTAGTATTGTATTTCCATATTGTGAAAGTACATAGAGAGGTGTAACACCAGCTAGGACTTAACAGAGGTAAATCTCTAGTGGTGCTCTGTCATATACATTTAGGAATATTAGAAGCATATCCGTTTGAATGAATTTCTAATGTTAATCTTACTTTGATATAATTTTAGGACATCATAAATTGACCTAGGTATTGCCCTGGTCTCTGTTATTGTGGACTTTATTTCAATTAGCATTCTGCTCTGTTGAAAAAAAGAGTACTTGAGGACAAGAAGAAATCTTTATTTTTAAATTTATAGCTAGCAGTTGTCTTTGTTGCCATGAAAATGACACACACATCTTCCTGTTAAAGTAGCAGTACAGAAAAGTCTACTTCACACTAACCAACATTTGAAAAAATGTCAAGCATCAGAGGGGTAGCTGTGTTAGTCTGGATCTGTAAAAAGCAACAGAGGGTCCTGTGGCACCTTTAAGACTAACAGATGTATTGGAGCATAAGCTTTCATGGGTGAATGCCCACTTTGTCAGACGCATGCGTCACCCACGAAAGCTTATGCTCCAATACATCTGTTAGTCTTAAAGGTGCCACAGGACCCTCTGTTGCATTTGAAAAAATGTTAGTTTCTAGAGGATAGTTAATAGGGTGGGTATGATGGGAAGAAGAGAAGTGGAGACTGTGATTATAGGGGCTAAATAAAGTTTTTGGTTAGTTTTGTGGCATCATTGTTCTGAATAGTTAGTTGAATTTGGTGGTAGTGTGATGGTTGTATAGTATGAGATGCGTAAGTAAAAGAATAAGCTGAGGAGTAGAGCCATCAGGGTGGCAACAATGATTATGTGGTGTTTGGTTAATTCTTGTAGGATTAGTCATTTTGGTATGAATCCTGTTAATGGGGGTAGGCCTGCTAGTGATATAAGAGTACTGTATATACTCGATCATAAGCTGGTTCGTTTATAAGCTGACCCCCTCCCAAGATGGATAAGTAAATATGGAAAATGTTTATAACCCGTTCATAAGCTGACCCTATAATTCAGGGGTCAGCAAACTTTGGCTCGCGGGCCATCAGGATAAGCCGCTGGGGGGCCGAGATGGTTTGTTTACCTCGAGCGTCCGCAGGCACGGAGGGAAACCTAAGTAAACAAAGTGTCCCGGCACGCCAACTGCTTACCCTGACGGGCCGGGACAGCAACTGATGGGGAGAAGCTGGGAGTCAGGGGAGTAACCCCTGTGACCACCCCCCACATGACCCCACCCCTAGCCTGGGACCCCCACACTCTCCCCATCCCATCCCTTCCCACCTTCTCTGGGGAGGGCCAGGGGAGGATGTCTCTGACCTGACTGGAGCTGCTCTGGCAGGCTGGGCTGGGCGGCACAGCTGCAGCATGCTCTGGCGTGGCGCAGCCACAGCCTGCTCTGGGGGGCGGGGCCGACCGGCACAGCTGCAGCCTGCGAGCCCTGGAGCTGCAGCTGCTTTGGAGGCTGGGGGGAGAGCAGCGTGGCCAGAAGCGGAGAGACTCTGGCCCCGCCTCTTCCCTTCTGTCTCTGCTGGCTGTGCTGCCTCTCCTTGCTCCCTCTGTTGGGGGGAGGGGAGGGGCTGTGTCCCACCTCTCCCTCTCTATACCCGTTCATAAGCCGACCCCCTTCGCTGGTGCTTCCCTTTTTTACTAAAAAAATTCGGCTTATGAACGAGTATATACGGTAAATATTATCAGGGTGTTTACGGTTGGAAGTTTTGTTCATTATGTTGTTATGATGGATATTTTGTTTGTTTCTAGAGGTTTAATTATTAAGAATATTGTTTAGGTTATGATAACGTATGTGTAGAATGTGAGTAATATAAGTTTAGTAGATAGAGTGAGGATTGTGGTTATTCATCCTAGGTGGGCAACGGAGGAAAATGCTATGATTTTTCGTAGTTGGGTTTGGTTTAATCTGCCTCATCCACCGACTAGGGTGGATGTTAGCCCTAGTGTTTAACAGGTGGGGTGTGCTTAGGGATTGGGCGGTTATTACTAGTAGGGATAATGGGCTAGTTTTTGTCAAGTGGTTAGGATTAGGGCTGTTGTTGTGATGGTTCCTTGTAGTACTACTGGTAGTCAGAAGTGGAATGGAGCTAGTCCTAGTTTGATAGCTAGGAATGTGGTGAGAATTGTGCATGAGATGTCGTTAGTTGTGTAATGTTTCATTGGCCTAGTGTTCAGGCATTAATAATGCTAGAGAATAGGATTAGTGTTGAAGTGGTTGCTTGTATTAAGAAGTACAGTAACTCCTTATTTAAAGTCGTCCCGGTTAACATTGTTTCGTTGTTACGTTGCTGATCAATTAGGGAACATGCTCGTTTAAAGTTGTGTAATGCTCCCTTCTAACGTCGTTTGGCAGCTGCCTGCTTTATCTACTGCTTGCAGGAAGAGCAGCCCCTTGCAGCTAGCTGGTGGGGGCTTGGAACCAGGGTGGACCAGCAACCCCCTATCAGCTCCCCGCTCCCCTAAGTTCCCTGTGCAGCAGCTGCCTGCAATTCAGCTGTGTCCCTCTCCCCGCCCCCCCCCCCCCCCCCCGCCATGTGCTGCTCCTTGCACCAGCTATGGTCTCAGCAAGCTGATCTAATTAACAAAACAGTGTACTTAAGGGAAATGCGCATATCTCCCTCCATTCCTGCTGCCTTGCAGAGTGAGAGGGTTAACCCTTGAGGGCTCAGCCAATTGCTAGTTCATTATTTAGCAGTAAGGGAAATATCCCACCCTCTGACTCCTCCACCTCAACCAAGCTTCACAATCATCATCACTGTGTTACCAGTATTAAATTGTTTGTTTAAAACTTACACAGTGTGTGTATATATATAATATAGTCTTTTGTCTGGTGAAAAAAATTTCCCTGGAACCTAACCCCCTCATTTACATTAATTCTTATGGGGAAATTGGATTCGCTTAACATCGTTTTGCTTAAAGTCACATTTTTCAGGAACATAACTACAACGTTAAGTGAGGAGTTACTGTATTGGTGGCAGCCTCAATTGCTCGTGGATGGTGTTGTTGGGCAATTAGTGGAATGATGGCTAGCCATCAATTTCTAGTCCAGTTCATGCTAGAATTCAATGGTTGCTGGAGATTGAAGTATAATTAGGCTTGAAGTAATAATTATTCTTGTGTGTGGATTCACTAGTAGAGAAAGGATTTTAACCAACATTTTCGGTATATGAGTCCAAGCTGACTTTACTAGAATATAGTATAATGGAAGTATGGGGAGTTTTGCTCTCTCTAGTATAGGTTCAAATCCTATTTTTCTAAGGAAATGAGAGGTTTTTAGCCTCTATTATTCACCCTATCAAGGTGATCCTTTAATTTCAGGCACGTGTCCTTTGGTATGGGTGGGAGTCCTGAGAAGATCCCTGGTTTGAGAATCAGTCCTGAGAAGGCAATTGGTATTGATATATGTCAAAGGCATAGTGCTAAGGTAATTGGGAAGAGGTTTTTTCATAGGAGGTCATATCGAAATCATGGGTATGAGTCTCGGATTCATAGGAATTCTGCTGAAAGTAGTATGACTTTTGATGATAATGAGAGGGAGAATAATTAAGGTGTGTTGTTAAGGGAGGGTGGGTTGAGGAATAGGATAGCAGTAAGGGTATTTATTATTAGGATGTTGGCTTATTCTGCTAGAAAGAATAGTACGAATGGACCGGCGGCATATTCAACATTGTATCCTGATAGTAATTCGGATTCTCCCTCAATGAGGTTGAATGGTGCTCGATTAGCTTCTGCTCGTGTGGAGGTGTATTAGTGGTCAGGAAGAGAAGATAAGGTATGTTGGTTCTTGTGTGGTTCTAATGTTTGTGTATTAAATGCTCCTGAAAATAGGATTAGAGAAAATAGCATAATTCCGAGGCTTACTTTGTATGAGATGGTTTGGGCTACTACTTGTCAGGCTCCTATTAGGGCATATTTGGAGTTTGAGGCTCACTCTGATCAGAGGTTGGAGTAGACAATGAAGCTGGAGGGGGAAATTAGGAATAGGAGGCCTAAATTAAGTTTAGCTAGTGGGAAAGGTAGTGATAGTGGGAGTCAAATTGATAGGGCTAGGATTGGGGCCAGGGTGAATAGTGCAAGGGATAATCTTAATGGATAGATTGGCTCTTTAATAAATAGTTTTACGCCATCTGCTACTGGTAGTAGTAGTCCATATGGGCCTACGATGTTAGGGTCTTTTCGTAGTTGTATATATCCTAGGTCTTTTCGTTCAACTAGGGTGAAGAAAGCTAAAACATAAGAATGGCCATGCTGGGTCAGACCAAAGGTCCATCCAGCCAAATATCCTGTCTACCGACAGTGGCCAATGCCAGGTGCTCCAGAGGGAGTGAACCTAACAGGTAATGATCAAGTGATCTCTCTCCTGCCATCCATCTCCACCCTCTGACAAACAGAGGCTAGGGACACCATTCTTTACCCATCCTGGCTAATAGCCATTAATGGACTTAACCTCCATGAATTTATCTAGTTCTCTTTTAAACCCTGTTATAGTCCTAGTCTTCACAACCTCCTCAGGCAAGGAGTTCCACAGGTTGACTGTGTGCTGTGCGAAGAAGAACTTCCTTTTATTTGTTTTAAACCTGCTGCCCATTAATTTCATTTGGTGGCCCCTAGTTCTTATATTATGGAAACAAGTAAATAACTTTTCCTTATTCACCTTCTCCACACCACTCATGATTTTATATACCTCTATCATATCCCCCCTTAGTCTCCTCTTGTCCAAACTGAAAAGTCCTTGCCTCTTTAATCTCTCCTCATATGGGACCTGTTCCAAACCCCTAATCATTTTAGTTGCCCTTCTCTGAACCTTTTCTAATGCTAGTATATGTTTTTTGAGATGAGGAGACCACATCTGTATGCAGTATTCAAGATGTGGGTGTACCATGGATTTATATAAAGGCAATAAGATATTCTACGTCTTATTCTCTATTCCTTTTTTAATGATTCCTAACATCCTGTTTGCTTTTTTGACTGCCGCTGCACACTGCGTGGACGTCTTCAGAGAACTATCCACGATGACTCCAAGCTCTCTTTCCTGATTAGTTGTAGCTAAATTAGCCCCCATCATATTGTATGTATAGTTGGGGTTATTTTTTCCAATGTGTATTTCCTTACATTTCTCCACATTAAATTTCATTTGCCATTTTGTTGCCCAATCACTTAGTGTAGTTTTGCTACAGCAATTTGGATTGGGAGTATATATATGAGTGGGGATATTAAACTAGAGGGTAGCATTTTCATAGTTGGAGAGGGGAGTTGAACCCCTAAGTAAAGAGTTTAGGCTTTTTGCATTGATACCTGGCTCTGCCACCCCAACTTGGCCCTTTTTGGGGGGCTTGGTTATTTGTTATTATTATTAAAGTTGATTTCACTAATATAAAGGAAGGCTTGTTTTGAGATATAGGCCTTGTCTTTTTGGTCCTTTTGTACTAGAAAAGACTCAGTTATAGATAGAAACTGACCTAGATTACTCCGGTCTGTGTGCAGAATCAGTCAGTCTCTGGAACTGGTATATCACCAATCGAATCATGCTATTGGCAGTATACCTTCCGGGGAAGCAAAATGTGATTGCAGACTTCCTCCCCAGACATTTTGCAATCGACAACAAGTGGGAGCTCCACGACTTGGTATTGCACAATATTTTCACTCTATGCGGAACCCTAGCCAGAGATATGTTCATCTCTCAGGCAAACAGGAAATGCACCACATATTGCTCCAGAGAAGCCCTAGATCACCTCTCCCAGGGCGACACTCTGTTTCTTCCTTGGTTGGACCAGTTCAGCTATTCCTTCCCTCCGCTACCACTCCTGCTGCAAGTTCTGTGCAAAATCTGGCAGGATACAGTACGGGTCATCCTGATCACCCCTTTCTGGCCAAGACAGTTTTGATTTCCCAACATCCTACACATGTCATCCCGACCTCTGATCATCCTCCCAACATTTCCCAAGCTCCTGACCCGGAGGAACGGCAAGATGAAAGCACCCTGATCCACATCTGCTCCACCTCAGGGCTTGGTATTTGGATGGCCATCATCCTTGGAACATTCATGCTCCACAACCGTGCGGGACATTCTTTCTAATAGCAGAAGGATTCTATTAGAAGATGTTACCTAGCTAAATGGAAATGCTTTTCTTCTTGGGCACTTCAAAGAGGCATTCTCCCAGAAACTGCAGATATTTCTCTCATCTTGGACAATATCCTCTCTTTGAAAACATCAGGCTTGTCCATCAGCTCCTTGTGAGTGCACTTGGCAGCAATCAGTGTATACCATCCACCTTTTCAGGGCTACTTGGTCCTTGCACATCCACTGACCAATAGATTCTGGAAAGGCCTGATCAGAACCTTCCCACCTATTCAGTGGGGCTTAAACCTTGTTCTCTCTGTACTAACAAGGCCCCCCCGTGAACCTTTAGCTTCCTGCTCCATGTCTCTCCTTTCCATGAAGATTGCTTTCCTTGTAGCTGTTACCTCAGCTAGAAGAGTTGGCGAGCTTGGAGCAATGATGGCAGAGCCTTCTTACACTGTATTCCATAAGGATGTTTCTTTTCATCTATACCCCAAATTCACTCCTGAAGTAGTTTCAGAATTTCACTTTAACCAATCGATTCACTTGCCTGTGTTCTTCCCAAAACTGCATATTTCTGCCAAAGAACGAAGACTCCACTCCCTCAATGTTCAGCAGACCTTGGCCTTTTACCTGCAAAAAACAAAACCCATCAGGAAATCCCTGAGACTATTCATCACTATATCAGAAAGAATCAGGGGGTGTGCTATCTCCATCCAGAGAATCTCCAAATGGATCTCTGGCTGCATTCTACTCTGCTATCAGCTATTGAACCTTCCCCAAACCCCCCTGGAATAAGAGTGCATTCCACCAGAGCAGAAGCAACAACTGTAGTATCACTTCCGGAGGTACCCCTCCTTCACATCTGTAAAGCAGCCACATGGGGCTCTGTTCACAGTTTCCAAGACATTATGCATTGGTACAGGACTCCTCTGCCTCCTCTGGAATGGCGGTCCTCAACTCTGCTATCTACATCCTTGCACCTTCCTCCGACTTAAGTACTGCTTGTCAGTCACCCACAGTGGAATATAATAGGATCATCACTTGAAGAAGAAAGGGAGGTTACTGACCTGTAACTGAAGGATCTTCAAGATTCACGGTCCCTATCTGTATTCCACTGCCTGCTCTCCTCCTCCTCTGCTTTGGATCTTATCTGATTCATGGTAGAGAAGGAACTGAGAGGCGATCAGTCCACCCCACCCTTTATCCCCTTGGAGAGAGGCATGAGGTGAACCAGGGTGCATGTGCAGACCAATAGACATAACTTTCAAATTCTTCAGCTCCTGGTGCATGGTGTGCATGTGTAACCCACCATGGAGTACAGATAGGGACTACCCATCTCAAAGAACCTCCAGTTACAGGTCAGTACCTCCCTTTCCAGATAAGGAGTGAGTACAGTATTGTTACCAGGTGCTTTCATTCTGCAATGGAATCAAGGTTTCCCATATGCCTTTCTATCAATTCTCCAAATCCCCAGAGTGATATCCAAAGTCAAATGAGGGCAAGCTGCAAACATTCTTATGACTTTCTACTGTTCAAGACAGTTTTGGCTGGTAGACTTGCTGCATATGTCCATTCAACTGCCTGGACCTGATTTCACAGGTCAGATACTTCATGATCAGATACACTACCCAGACACAAAGTCCCTGCATCTAACAGCCTGGACATTGGTTGCTTAAGTATCATGCATAGGGCCTTCCTCATTTAACCAGACATCCTGATACAGAAGAGGAAGACATCCATCAGAAGAACTTACTTGCCAAAAAAGGAAGAGGTTCTCTATGTGGGCAGCCCAACGTTGCCTGGACCCTAAGGGAGACTATGATATTGAATGTCCTTGACTACTTGGTACATTTAAAACACCCCAACATTTCATACAGCTCTATTGAGGTCCACCTTTCACCAATCTCAGCTTGCCATCTGTCTGTCTGGTTGTGCTCTCACATGACAGTATTGAAGTTCCCAAAGGGTTTATTATATTAACCACCAGCCAGGGAACCTGCTTCCGCCTGGAACATCAACATTGGAGCTGCCCATCATGTTGCTGTGAGGGGATGCCAGGCCTCTGGGTCCCTGGATCTCTGAGTATTTTAAGCCTCTAGAGTCAAAATGGGGTTCTCAGCCACCACTGAGAACAGCCTAGCTCCATCCTATTTGGAACCCCCCTTCAAGTAGTTGAAGGCTGCTATCAAATCCCCCCTCACTCTTTTCTTCTGCAGACTAAATAACCCCAGTTCCCTCAGCCTCTCCTCGTTAGTAATGTGCCCAAGCCCCCTAATCATTTCCGTTGCCCTCCGCTGGACTCTCTCCAATTTGTCCACATCCCTTCTGTAGTGGGGGGACCAAAACTGGACGCAGTACTCCAGGTGTGGCCTCACCAATGCCGAATAGAGGGGAATAATCACTTCCCTCGATCTGCTGGCAATACGCCTACTAATACAGCCCAATATGCCATTGGCCTGCTTGGCAACCAAGGGCACATTGCTGACTCATATCCAGCTTCTCGTCCTCTGTAATCCCCAGGTCCTTTTCTGCAGAGCTGCTGTTTAGCCAGTCAATCCCCAGCCTGTAGCAATGCATGGGATTCTTCCTTCCCATGCACTGCTACCAGGGGGGGAGGGATAGCTCAGTGGTTTGAGCATTGGCCTGCTAAACCCAGGGTTGTGAGTTCAATCCTTGAGGGGGCCACTTAGGGATCTGGGGCAAAATCAGTACTTGGTCTTGCTAGTGAAGGCAGGGGGCTGGACTCGATGACCTTTCAAGGTCCCTTCCAGTTCTAGGAGATGGGATATCTCCATTAATTTATTTATTTATTTATTTTATTTCCTACATGTAGGACTCTGCACTTGTCCTTGTTGAACCTCATCAGATTTCTTTTGGCCCAATCCTCCAATTTGTCTAGGTCACTCTGGACCCTATCCCTACCCTCCAGCATATCTACCTCCCCCCCAGTTTAGTGTCATCTGTGAACTTACTGAGGGTGCAATTCATCCCATCATCCAGATCATTAATAAAGATGTTGAACAAAACCTGCCCCAGGACCGACCCCTGGGACACTCCTCTTGATACCAACTGCCAACTAGACATCGAGCCATTGATCACCACCCGTTGAGCCTGACCATCTAGCCAGCTTTCTATCCACCTTATAGTCCATTCATCCAGCCATATTTCTTTAACTTGCCGGCAAGAATACTGTGGGAGACCATATCAAAAGGTTTGCTAAAGTCAAGATATATCACATCCACCGCTTTCCCCAAATCCACAAAGCCAGTTATCTCATCATAGAAGGCAATCAGGTTGGTCAGGCATGACTTGCCCTTGGTGAATCCATGTTGACTGTTCCTGATCACCTTCCTCTTCTCCAGGTACTTCAAAATGGATTCCTTGAGAACCTGCTCAGTGATTTTGCCAGGGACTGAAGTGAGGCTGACCGGTCTGTAGTTCCCTGGGTCACTATATTTGCCTTTTTCCAATCGTCCGGGAACTCCCCTGGTCGCCACAAATTTTCAAAGATAATGGCCAATGGCTCTGCAATCACATCAGCCAACTCTCTCAGTACCGTTGGATGCATTAGATCTGGACCCATGGACTTGTGCATGTCCAGCTTTTCTAAATAGTCCTTAATCTGTTCTTTCACCACTGCGGCTGCTCACCTCCTCTCCATACTGTGTTGCCCAGTGCAGTAGTCTGGAAGCTGACCTTGTCTGTGAAGACCAGCAAAAAAAGCATTGAGTACTTCAGCTTTTTCCACCTCCCCCCTTCAGTAAGGGTCCCACACTTTCCCTGACCTCCTTGTTGCTAACATACCTGTAGAAACCCTTCTTGTTACCCTTCACATTCCCTGCTAGCTGCAACTCCAGTTGTGCCATGGCCTTCCTGATTATACCCCTGCATGCTCTAGCAATATTTTTTTACTCCTCCGTAGTCATCGGTCCAAATTTCCACTTCTTGTAAGTACAGAGTTAAAGAAACCTCTCCGACAACATAGTTCCTGTTTCTCTGCCTCCTCCCCCACAGAGCCTAGCTACAGGGCTCCCCTCCCTCCCCCAGGCCAGACACCTGCACCCTCTCTCACCCTAGAGCCCAGCTGCGGGGCCCTCCCAACCCAGACACCTGCATCCCTCCCACCCCCAGAGCCCAGCCACAGGGTGCCCCCTTGCCCAGACACCTGCACCCCTCCCCCCCCAGAGCCCAGCCGTGGGGCGCCCCCAGCCCAGACACTATCACCCTCAACTTCTCTAGAGCCCAGGGATCCAGAGGGAGAAATAGCCTGATGCTGGGTTGCGGACTTGTACGGAGTTGCTTGCAGATCACCTCCTTCTTTCAGGGGTGCATCTGCTGGGAACCCTCCAGCCCACTCCCCCTTCCCCCGGCACTGTCTTCTATTTGTGAGCTGGGCTCTGCCTCGTCCAGCGGCCCCTAGTGGCAGCCAGCAGCTGTGCAGTCCATTTTGGGGGTAGAGGGGAGGAAATTCTGCACGCACAACATTAATTTCTGCACAAATTCTGCATGTGCAATGGTGCAGTATTCCCCGAGAAGTACTTTCAAATTCCCAGGGAACTGAGGGAGAAATTCTGCCCTTTATGTGCTTGCATGGGTGCACAGAGGCACAGGATGCATGTACAGCCTCAATGGACACCGCTATTCAAAAGACTCTAGTCTTGCAATCAGGAGGTGCATGCACACCTATAGTGGCATCCATACTGACAACATTTTGAAGAGCCATAATTGCCATAGGGTAAGTAACCATTCTTGTCATTTGCTCCTGTCCCACTGCAAAGTGCAATGGGCCATTTTTTTTTAATGATCTAAAGCTTTTTCCTTTATATACATGATCTTCAAACAGCTTACCTACAAGTGTTGGATACTGAAGATTTTAGCACTGGCAGTGAATGTTGTTTTCATTTCTGCAGTGGGAATATGAATTCTTTGGCATAAATTTGTTTAAATTATCACAAGTTTTAAGTCTTGTTAGGAACAACTCAGTCTGCCCCGGGGAGATTTTCATTCTGTCATGGATCTAGTAAATTTATACTCAGTTTAGTAAATTTAGATTCAGTTGGATTATTCCCACCCAGAGAGCTAAAGCTTCAATCTTGTGTGCTAATTTGCATTAGTTCTTTGTGTGTTGGTTTTCATTGTGTTGTAATAATCCTGGTCTCATTTTCTCACCTTGTTTTCCATTACAGCACCAAGTTCTTACCTTGTTTTCCAGTATAGAACCAGATGCAGGGGAACCTGTGCTATTAATTCAAGAAATCAAAGGATTCCTTCAAAGTGGCTGCTGTGTTCCAGATTTAAGTTCATACCATGACAGATGATACTAATTCTGCTCATCAGCTCAGGAGCTCTCAATCTGGTAGCAGAATTGCATAACCTAAGCAGAATTCATAGGCATTTTTTCCTTCCTAGCATATTTCCATTTATCTCCAAACTAGATTGGAGAGAGTTGCCTCTTATCTTCATAATTGTGGTTGTGAATGTGCAGATTTGACATTTATTCTTTTGGGGAATGTTAGTTCCGTTCTTTATTTTAACTTGCTATTTCCCTGGCTCTCCCCCCGACCTGACAGGGAAGGACTCTCGTCTCCTTGTCTTCAGGATGAGCGCTGTACGAAATGGCATAGAAGCAAAGCAGATGACAAAGAGCAAATATGACTGCAGAGAAAATAAACTTGAGAAAACAAAAGGTGATTTGACTCTCATTTATCAAAAGACCCAATTAAGGCATTGGGCCAGAAGCTGCCAAAGGTCCTATCGGCTCCCCCTGTAGATGTTGCAGCAACTGACCCTTAGTTATTCTCCTCTGGACAGTGGATTGAAATCCTGTGTTAGATTGTATGTGAAAATAAATTTGGACTAATCCCAGTTCCCATTTGTGCACTTCACAAAAATACCACATGACTTGGTAGTTTTTACCAGGGAGAAGTTCTGAAGCAGAATAGATATATTACAAGCAGGATTGAAGGAGTCTGGCAGAGCTATGTATGGAGGCCCAGGACTGGAATAATAGGGCAGTGCTGCAGGTCAGACTTGGTGCATTGGTGGAATTGTATGAGTTCCTAGTACGTGGAATAGTAGGGGAGTTGCACCTTATTCTTGAGTTGTATTGGAAAAGCTGAGAGCATTTCTAGATGGGGAGCAACAGAATTTTATGGGATAGAATTGAGATGCATACTACCCCTGGCACAAGCCTATGCATTTAGTCATTCACTTCCATAAGAAATTATTCATTTGCAAATTTTAGAGGGTGAACAAATAATTAGGTTTCACTTCACAAGGAACTATGTGGAGTTTGTGGGTGTGTTTCTTGAAGGGAATGTTAATACGTGCATTATCTCCTTAGGATGCCATTTGTATGCCATTAATACTCACCACAGCAGTGAACTGAGGATTGTTGTGGCTATTAGGAACAAACTGCTCCTCATCACAAAGAAATACAATCAAGGCAACAGTTTAACCAGTGTCTGTTTGATGTCATCACTGTCTGAATCACCAGTGGAGGAATTCCAGTACATCAGGGTATGCTTGAGACAAATCACTAAAAATACCTTCTCTCACACTTGGTAGGGCTGACACCTGGTTCAGGAGGGGCACACATCTTGCCTTTCTAAACCCAGGATTGGTTCAAGTGAGAGTCCCAACAATGGTGATGGGAAATCCCATTACAGATAATTAAACAAAAATCCTCCACGTTTTTTAACTGGATTCTTGTTCATCATTGAAACATATCTGTGTACAGCCCGTCTGCCCTCTAGCACAGCTCACTGGGCACTACCTGTAGTACAAACTATTTCCAGTGAGAATGTGAAAAGTAGAATAATTCCTTTAATTTCCATCTTAATGTAATGTCATTTACATTACAGGAGATTTGTCTCTCTGACCCTCCAGTGATCATGACTCTGGTGGATGGACCTACTGGAGACAATGACAATATGATCTGTGTAGCATATCGGCATCAGTTTGATTTAGTTAACGAGAGTACTGGGGAGTCCTACAGGTTACATCATGTTGAAGCAAGCAGGGTAAGTTCTCAGCATTAGAACAGAGTTTGCTAGTGTAACCACACCTACCACCATAAAAGTCGATATAGCTATCCCTGAGGCCACAGTGACTTCTACCACCTTCCTTAGAGCACTAGTTTGGGAGGATCTTGGCTTTTTTGCTTTTAATTTAGTTTTCAAGCTGTTATCTCTGCTCCCACTCTGCCTGAGACCTGAGTTCTTTCTAGGGTACCTAATGGTGATTGTCCCCAGGCAATCATAAAGTAAGACATCTCTGACTGGTACTCCTAGACATATCACCAGGTGGGCAAAAGCCTTGCATCTCAGAGTCTGGAATATCACCTTCAGCATAGCTGTAAAGCCTTTTCTTTTCTTCCTCGCTCAAAGGCTTTTCTCCCTTTTAGTACAGGGTGAGAGAGAGAGTATGTGTGTGTGTGGAAACTACCCTTTGTTAGCCATCAATTTCAAATTAAGATTTGCATAAACCAAGACTGAACCAGCTTTCCTTGCCTTCTCAGGTTTGAGGAATAAGCTCCCTCCTGTTCAATTGCCTTTTCCAGTCTTGCATATTCCTCCTGAAGGCCTTTTGTATTCCCCTTAAGGTCTATTTTTAACATAGATTAATGACTGGGTGAGACCTCATCTGGAATACTGCATGCAGTTTTAGTCTCCCATGTTTAAGAAGGATGATTTCAAAGTGGAACAGGTGCAAAGAAGAGCTTCTAGGATGATCAGAGGAATGGAAAAGCTACATTATGAGAGGAGACTGAAGCAGCTTTTCTTGTTTAGCCTAACCATACAAAGGCTGAGGGGAGATATGATTGCTCTCTACAAATACATCAGAGGGATAAAAACCAGGGAGGGAGTCGAGTTATTTAAGTTAAGCACCACTGTTGACACAAGAACAAATAGCTATAAACTGACCATCAACAAATTTAGGCTTGAAATTAGATGAAGATTTGTAACCATCAGAGGGGAGAAGTTCTGGAACAGTCTTCCAAGGGGAGCAATGAGAGCAAAAAAACCCAACTTGTTTTAAGACTGAGCTTGATAAGTTTATGGAGGGAATGGTATGATGAGACTGCCTACAATGGGATGTGGCCCATCTGCGACAGCTAGTAGCAAATATCCCCAATGGCAGAGATGGGGCGGGCCTGGTTGGTCTTGCCCACATGCTCAGGGTCCAGCTGATTGCCATATTTGAGGTCGGGAAGGAATTTCCCCCCAAGTCAGATTGGCAGAGACCCTGGGTTTTTTTACCTTTCTCTGCAGCATGGAGCATGGTCACTTTCTGGTTTAAACTAGATTGTTGGATTCTCTGTAACTTGAAATCCTTTAAATCATGATTTGATGACTTCAGTAACTCAGCCAGAGGTTATTACAGGAGTGGGTGGGTGAGGTTCTTTGCCCTGCGAAGGCCAGGAGTGCAGGCTAGATCAGGGGTGGGCAAACTTTTTGGTCCAAGGGCCTCATCTGGGTATGGACATTTTATGGCAGGCCATGAATGCTCACAAAATTGGGGGTTGGGATGCAGGAGGGGGTGAGGGCTCTGGCTGGGGGGGTGGGCTCTGGGGTGGGGCCAGAAATGAGAAGTTCAGGTTGCAGGAGGGGGCTCTGGGCTGGGGCAGGGGGTTGAGGGAAGGGGGGAGGGCTCAGCTGTAAAAATCATAAACAAAAGAAATAGTATTTTCAATTCACCTCATACAAGTACCGTAGTGTAATCCCTTTATCGTGAAAGCGCAACTTGCAAATGTAGATTTTTTTTGTTACATAACTGCACTCAAAAACAAAATAATGTAAAACTTTAGAGTCTACAAGTTCATTCAGTCCTATTTCTTGTTCAGCCAATCGCTAAGAGAAACAAGTTTATTTACATTTACGGGAGATAATGCTGCCCGCTTCTTATTTACAATGTCACCTGAAAGTGAGAACAGATTTTCGCATGGCACTTTTGTAGCTGGCATTGTAAGGTATTTACATGCCAGATATACTAAACATTCGTATGCCCCTTCATGCTTAGACCACCATTCCAGAGGACATGCTTCCATGCTGATGACGCTTGTTTAAAAAAAAAAGTGTTAATTAAATTTGTGACTGAACTCCTTGGGGGAGAATTGTAAGTCTCCTGCTATGTGTTTTACCTGCATTCTGCCATATATTTCATGTTATAGCAGTCTCGAATAATGACTCAGCACGTTGTTCCTTTTAAGAACTCTTTCACTGCAGATTTGTTAAAATGCAAAGAAGGTACCAATGTGAGATTTCTAAAGATAGCTACAGCACTTGACACAAGATTTAAGAATCTGAAGTGCCTTCCAAAATCTGAGAGGGACGAGGTATGGAGCATGCTTTCAGACGTCTTAAAAGAGCAACACTCCGATGCAGAAACTACAGAACCTGAACCACCAAAAAAGAAAATCAACCTTCTGCTGATGGCATCAGACTCAGATTATGAAAATGAACATGCGTTGGTCTGCACTGCTTTGGATCGTTATTGAGCAGAACCCATCATCAGCATGGACGCATGTCCTCTGGAATGGTGGTTGAAGCATGAAGGGACATATGAATCTTTAGTGTATCTGGCATGTAAATATCTTGCAACGCCAGCTACAACAGTGCCATGCGAACGCCTGTTCTCACTTCCAGGTGACATTGTAAACAAAAAGTGGGCAGCATTATCTCCTACAAATGTAAACAAACTTGTTGTCTGAGCGATTGGCTGAACAAGAAGTAGGACTGAGTGAACTTGTAGGTTGTAAAGTTTTACATTGTTTTATTTTTGAATGCAGTTATTTTTTTGTACATAATTTTACATTTGTAAGTTGAACTTCCATGATAAAGAGATTGCACTGTAAAAATAAAATAAATAATATTTTTCAATTCACTTAATACAAGTACTGTAGTGCAAATATTTATAATAAAAATAAATATAAAGTGAGCACTGTACACTTTGTATTCTGTGTTGTAATTGAAATCAATATATTTGAAAATGTGGAAAATATCCAAAAATATTTATATAAATAGTATTCTATTATTGTTTAACAGCGCGATTAATTTTTTTAATTGCTTGACAGCCCTAATTTTTAAATGTGAAGCTGACAAAGTAAATAGCCTTAAATCAAAAGATCATACCTATATTTACTATTCATTCGCTAATCCATTTGTAAAATGCCTAATTCAAAAGTCTAAATCACCAGATTTTGACTGTAGTAAGTTCTTGAGCAGCATTTTTTTTACTTTGCCTGTCTGTAAATTTCATTTACCATCTATGGAAATATATTTTCATTAATTTGTGTGTATACAGTGAAATAAACATTATCTACATTTACCAATAAAAATTTAATCCTTCTAAATCTATTTATGGGCATTCCAGATACTGAATTTAGTTGCAAAGAATCAGTTGAGGGTTGCAGTCTGAGAATTTCTGATGACCATACTTTATAAAAATTTCCACTTTCTCCAATGTCCATTTTCTCTCATTCCAATAATTCTCAGTTCTTAATTGTAGCCCTATTTTCCAGGGTATCGAAATCTGTTCAGCAATGCTTTATTGTCATATAGGAATTCATTAAACCTGGAACAACTGCCAGATTGGTCTCATTCATGTTTTTAAATGCTAAGATCCCTGAGAGGGAAGATATGGGTGCTTACGGTCTTTCCAGCCTCCCAGTCATGGTGTGCAATTTTGGGTTTTTTTGTTTGGTGTTTTACAAAGTTTCCTTTTAGAGCTGGCATTTTTAGCACTGCATGGTGGCTCAGCCAGATCTGCTGAAATACAGCCTATTTCTTCCTTGAATTCTGGTCCCTATGTGTATTCACTGTTGGTACACATGTGCTCCATATGCCTGAAACTGGATATTTCTAGCAAGTAGCATCCATTGCTCAACGCCTCTGCAGTTGCTTTCCTCGTGGTCCATACCGAAGCTATAAGGGGCGGTGCAGACTGAAGCCTCTCCAAGTCCTTTTTTACCACCACATGGCCTTAGTAGGAATCCTCCAGTGTCCAGAACTGATCCTCATAGGCATTCTTTTCTGTAAATATTTAAAAGTTTTAGTTTTGAGTTAGTTATCGTTAGATAAGTAATTTTTAAGTTAGAATCTCCATCCTGAGAAATCCTCTGTCAGTGCAGGACCTAGATTATGACCGGGCTCCCAGGCTTTAAGAATTGCCTTTTCTTCCCCCACTCCTTTTTGATCAGCGACAACCACCAGTGCTGCCTTTACTGCCTTGAAGAAGCTTATATCTCCACTAAGTGCAGTGTCTACTGCTCTTTTCTCAGACAAACATGGCAGGCGCAAGAACTCCAACTTCAGAAGCACCTAATGGAGCACACTGTGAGGCCTCAATCAGATCCAGGCAAGGTGATCCATCCCTTCTTCCATTCCTTGTAGGCATTTTGCTTTCTCTTAATAATCTGTTTGAGATGCTTGTTCATCCATTTTGGTCTGCAGCCCTTCCCTAAAATGTTTTCCCCTTTGCTTGGGTTTCATAGTTTCATAGCAATCAGGCAAACTTCCTACCGGTTTTCTATCTGAAGCCACATGCAAATAAGGAAGGGCAGCTTCTTCACTCATTGAATGTTAGACGAGCCCTAGTGTTCTACATAGAAAGGACTAGATCATTTGTAAATTCACCCAACTGTTCATAGCAGTAGCTGACAGGATAAAGGGTCTCCCTCTCTCTGCTCAGAGAATTTCATCCTGGATCATGTGTGTTAGGATCAGGCGGGTTTTCTGCCACCAGCTAACCTAACTGCTCACTCCACAAGGTCACAAACATCATCAGTGGCATTCCTAGCACAAATCCCTATTCAGGCATTTGCAGAGCAGAGATTTGGTCATCAGTACACACATTCTCTTCTCATTATGCCATCACTCAACAGTCCAGGGACGATGTTGCAGTCAGCATGTCCATAAACTTTGATCTTACCACCTATGCAACTGCTTGAGGGAGTCTCCTACAGTGGAATGCACATGTGCAGTCATTCAAAGAAGAAAAAACTGTTATTAACCTTCCGTAAATGTTGTTCTTTAAGATGTGTTGCACATGTCCATTCTATGACCTGCCTTCTTCCCCCTCTACATCGGAGCTAACCAAAAAAGAAGGAACTGAGGGGGGTGCAGGGTCAGCTGGGGGCTTTATACTGGTGCTGTGAGCATGCGGCACCAGAGGGGGCTCGAGCCACCCCAACAGATACCACTGAGGGAAAATTTTCTGGCGACTGTGCTTGGGATGTGCATACACCTACAACACATCTCAAAGAACAACAGTTACGAAGGTTAGTAACTGTTTTTTCTAGGGAAGGTCAAGGCCATTCTCCAGCAGCACTGCTTTCCTTCTTTCTTGGACAGACCACCTAAACTATGCATTTCTACCTGTCCCACCGCTTCCTTGAGTATTACAGAAGTTGAGGTGATAAAGCATGAGTCAATTTCATCATGCCCAGATGGACCAGGAGGTTCTAGTTTCCAGTTCTCCTGCACATGTCAGCCTGACCATCAGTTGGCATTAATTCCTTTCCAGACCTCTTGACTCAAGAAAAAGGCAAGATCCGACATCCCAACCCAGAATTCATCATCTCACAGGTTGGTATTTGGATGGGCATCGGATCTAGAATGTTCTTGTTCCCAGAATGTGCAAGTCATCCTTATTAATAGTAGAGTGGACTCTGTGATAAATGAAGGGGGGAAGTAGCTCCCATTTATGGACACCCAGCCAGTGAGTTAGCTATAAAGTCCCTCTTGGTGGCTGTTCTCTGCTTGCTTTACCTGTAAAGGGTAAAAAAGTCTCCCTGGCTAGGTAAAAGAAAGGGACTGGGCACCTGATCAAAAGAGCCAATGGGAGGGCAGGAACTTTTTAAAATGGGGGGGGGGATTCCCTTTGTCTGTTGTTCTCCGGAGAGAGGGGACAGAGCAGGACAGGGCTGAAGCTATGCTGTGAAAAGCTTTAAAACCAGTTATGAAAAAGCATGAAATCATACCTCAACCCTACTTATCTGAAACCCCAAATATGTAAGTAATCAGGGAATGTCCAGGAAGACGCGATTAGGGTTATTTCTTTTATTTCTTATTGGCTTGTGGACTCCTCTGTGCAGGGGGGAGGGATAGCTCAGTGGTTTGAGCATTGGCCTGCTAAACCCAGGGTTGTGAGTTCAATCCTTGAGGGGGCCACTTAGGGATCTGGGGCAAAATCAGTACTTGGTCCTGCTAGTGAAGGCAGGGGGCTGGACTCAATGACCTTTCAAGGTCCCTTCCAGTTCTAGGAGATGGGATATCTCCATTAATTAATTAATACAAAAAATTTAATAAACCCCAGATGGCTTTTTTTGCTTATAACGTTTAAGCTAAACCTCAAGAGAGCTATCTTAATGCTTAATTTTTGTAATTGCTTTTTTTTTTTTAAATCTAGCAAAAGCCTAAGTTCCAGATGTATTTTCTTTCTTTTTGTTTTTAATAAAATTTACCTTTTTTAAGAACAGGATTGGATTTTGGTGTCCTAAAAGGTTTGTGCATGTTGTTTAATTAGCTGATTCATAGATTCATAGATTCTAGGACTGGAAGGGACCTCGAGAGGTCATCGAGTCCAGTCCCCTGCTCGCATGGCAGGACCAAATACTGTCTAGACCATCCCTGATAGACATTTATCTAACCTACTCTTAAATATCTCCAGAGATGGAGATTCCACAACCTCCCTAGGCAATTTATTCCAGTGTTTAACCACCCTGACAGTTAGGAACTTTTTCCTAATGTCCAACCTAGACCTCCCTTGCTGCAGTTTAAGCCCATTGCTTCTTGTTCTATCCTTAGAGGCTAAGGTGAACAAGTTTTCTCCCTCCTCCTTATGACACCCTTTTAGATACCTGAAAACTGCTATCATGTCCCCTCTCAGTCTTCTCTTTTCCAAACTAAACAAACCCAATTCTTTCAGTCTTCCTTCATAGGTCATGTTCTCAAGACCTTTAATCATTCTTGTTGCTCTTCTCTGGACCCTTTCCAATTTCTCCACATCTTTCTTGAAATGCGGTGCCCAAAACTGGACACAATACTCCAGCTGAGGCCTAACCAGAGCAGAGTAGAGCGGAAGAAGGACTTCTCATGTCTTGCTCACAACACACCTGTTAATACATCCCAGAATCATGTTTGCTTTTTTTGCAACAGCATCACACTGTTGACTCATATTTAGCTTGTGTTCCACTATAACCCCTAGATCCCTTTCTGCCGTACTCCTTCCTAGACAGTCTCTTCCCATTCTGTATGTGTGAAACTGATTTTTTCTTCATAAGTGGAGCACTTTGCATTTGTCTTTGTTAAACTTCATCCTATTTAACTCAGATCATTTCTCCAATTTGTCCAGATCATTTTGAATTATGACCCTGTCCTCCAAAGCAGTTGCAATCCCTCCCAGTTTGGTATCATCCGCAAACTTAATAAGCGTACTTTCTATGCCAATATCTAAGTCGTTAATGAAGATATTGAACAGAGCCGGTCCCAAAACAGACCCCTGCGGAACCCCACTCGTTATGCCTTTCCAGCAGAATTGGGAACCATTAATAACAACTCTCTGAGTACGGTTATCCAGCCAGTTATGCACCCACCTTATAGTAGCCCCATCTAAATTGTATTTGCCTAGTTTAGGGGGCAACAGCTAATTTCCTTTGTTTTCTTTCTGAGCTCTTCCCTGGAAGGGGGGTGGAATGGGCTTCCGGGTACCTCACAGGAAGGAATTCCCAAGTGAGCCTTCCTGGGTTCCAAGGAGTTTTTTTGCACTTGGGTGGTGACAGCATCTACCCATCCAAGCTCAGAGAGAAACTGTGACCTTGGGAGTTTAATACCAGCTTGGAGTGGCCAGTATTAATTTTTAGAATCCTTCCGGGCCCCCACCTTCTGCACTCAAAGTGCCAGAGTGGGGAATCAGTCTTAACAGACTCTATGAGAAAATGTTGTCTCGTCAAGTGGAAGCACTTCTCTATCTGGGCCCAGCAGCTCTGTGAGTCTCCTGACTCAGCAAGTATACCTGATATCTCACATTACCTTCTTATGCTCAAGAAGTTTGGCCTTTCCCTTAGCTTCATACAGGTTCACCTAACAGCAATCAGCACATCACCCTCCATCAGACAGCTACACTGCCTTATTCACCCAATCACCTCCAAGTTTTTAAAGGGTTTTAATTAGAACTTTCCCACGAGTAATAAAACCAACCCCTCAATGGGATCTTAATTTAGTGCTTCCAACAGTCACTGTGCCACCCTTTTAACTTGATGCTTTACCAATCTATGAAGATTCCCTATCTTGCTGCTATCATCTCAGCCAGACAAATAAGTGAGTTAGGGGCCCTAATGGCAGACCCTCCTTATACTACATTTCATAAAGACAAGATCTCACTACAACTACACTTGAAATTCACCCTTAAATCAGTTTAGGAATTTCACATAAACCAGAATATGCACTTACCTGTGTTCTTTCTGAAGGCCCACACATCCATCAAAGTAAGGAAACTTCATCTCCATGATGTGAGACAAGCTGTAGCCTTTTATCTACAGAGAACAGAACAAATCAGTCACCTAGGCTGTCTCTGGCAATAAGTAGAACAAGTCCAAAGACAAGCTATTTCCTCCCAGAGGATCTCAAAGTGGATCTCTGGCTGCATTCTACGTTGTTATCTAATGTCTTATCACACACAGGGTATGGGCTCACTCTACAAGAGCAAAGGCAGCCTTAGTAGCATTACTCCAACAAGTACATCTGCTTGACATTTGCCAGGCAGTGATGTAGAGTTCCAACCACACATTCATGAGACATTATGCCTTGGTTCAAGCCTTCTCTGCTGACATATCTTTTGGGATAGCGGTTCTACAAGCAGCCATACCAGCTGCATCCTCGCATCCTCCTTTTCTCTGAGTACTGCTTATCAGTCACTCTCAGTGGAATACACACAGAGACCAGCACTCAAAGAAACAAGGCAATGTAAGTAGTCTTCATAACTGGAGTTCTTCAAGATGTGTGGTCCCTATCTGTATTCCACTACCTGCCCTCATTCCCCTCTACTTCGGATCCTCTCTGATCTGCAGTAAGAGGAACTGGAGAGGCGTCAGTCCGCACCATCCTTTATGCCCTCAGTCTGGAACGTGAGGGGAACAACTACGTAGGCGCAGACAGACACTACTTGCTAGAAATCTCCAGTCTCCAACACATCAGGGCACAGTGGAATACAGATAGGGACTACAGATCTTGAAGAATCTACAGATTTCCAGTTATGAAGGGTAAGTAACTTCCCTTTTCTAAACATTTGTGTTTCCAAATAAATTCTATTACTACATTATGATGTTACTATAGAAAATATTGATTGGAAAACTAATCGAATCCCTTACTAAGAGTGGATTTACAATGAATGCCAAATAAAGGCATAACTACAGAAGGCTACACTTGAAAAGGACAGATTTTGTTCTGAGCTGCAGGAGTGTATCTCCACTGACTCTGGGACAAAGTGTTGCATTTTTCTCAAAAGCAGTTTGTAATAACCTCAGTATCCAGTCTGCCCACTACCCTTACCCATTATCATTGCAGGTTAATTTTGTTGCAGCTATTGATGTATATGAAGATGGTGAAGCTGGTCTACTGTTGTGTTATAACTGTAAGTGTTGTTTTATTTGATCCGGGCAATAGCAAAGGAAGTTTAAAAACATTAATTATATCAGTCTGCTTGTATCAATCCTGTTTATCTGTGGGATATGATTCTACATATTGCTAAATTAGCAGTTTTTGAATATAATTTTCATTATTGTTTTATGACAAGCTGTGCAGAATGTAGAAACATCAGCTACCTGCTTCTATTTTCAGGTGTACAAATTAAATTCCCCAATTTTGGAGAACCACCTCTGGTGTTAATTACTCACCAAAATGTCAGCTCTGAGGTATCCATTATTATAATCGCCTTTCTTTCTTATATGACCCCATTACCAAAGTGTCTGAGCCCCTCACAATCTTTAATGAACCATCCAGTGATTAGGACTCTTGCCTGAGACTTTGATGCAATTCCTTGCTTTACCACAGACTTCCTGTGTAACCTTGGGCAAAACAATTAGGCCCCAACTTTTCAAAAGTATTTAGGCAGTGCTGTGCTCCGCCTACCTGATTTAGGAGCCTAAGTGTCATTTTCAAAAAGGGTTCAGGCACTTATGAGCCTAATCCCATTGACAGTCAATGGAATTTAGGCTCATAACTACCAAAATTCCTTTTGAAAATGAGACTTAGGGTCCTAAATTAGGTAGGCACTGCAACACTGAGTGAAGCAATGCTTAAATACCTTTAAGAAATTGGGCCTTAGTCTCTATGCCCAGTTCACCATCTGTAATGAATGTTATAGCATTTCTTGACAACACAGAGATGTTGTGAGGATAAATACATCAAAAATTGTGAGGTGCTCAAACATTACAGTAATGAAGTCCATATAAGTCCCTGTTAATACAAAAGGCTAGACATGTGAGGGAGTAATGGCATCCTTTCAGACAAAATTCAAGAAGTTCAGTCCAAGTAAATAGAGTAAATAAAAAGAATGGGGATTTGTAAGCTGGTTTTCAGTTTTACTAGAATCCCTGTTGTATCTACTACTCATAGAAAGATGGTGACTTTCTTGATTTCAGCTTTGACTTTGCAGATGTACTGATAATTTTTAAGCATATTATTCCTGGCTTTTATAATTCATAATTGAAAGAAATCCTGCAACTAGGGAAATAGATGGTGATTCATAGTTCACATTGGATAATCACTGCAATAATTATTGCAATAATAATGTTCTTTGAGTAATCAATGAATCCAGATTTAAAAAGCCAGTCAGTGGAGTCCTGCCTCTCTTACTGGCTGACCTATGCTTTTATTCTTTCCTTTTTGCTTTTTAGTATTGGAAAATTACCAGTTTTATGATTAGAAGTAGATACTGTAGAAGCACTTGCTGGTGGAAAAACATGCAGTGCATGAAAACCATGATAGAATTTGAGCCATTGTAAAAATAATACTGTAGTTCCTGAGAGACTGGGTGCACAAGTCATTTGATTAATAAAACCTCTGTGTCTAATATCCCCCAGGCCTCGTATGGAAATTTCCCCTCTCTGTACATTTCAGTCTTTGGGGAGTGTGAACTGTGCTAATGTATGACTGCTTAAAGGGTGTTCTGTGGTGGCTGACAGATACTGTGCCATTGATATCAACTTCAGAACATTTCTTGCCTGTGTCTCTAGCCACAGACAAGTAATGGAGGATCGGGAAACAAGCGAACACATGATTTCATAAAATATTAATGAATTGTAAAATTCTTACAATTGTAAAATAAATTATAAATAGCTTTGACATCAAAGTAGACACTTAAAATCAGATTTTACCACAGATGAGACATGATATAGTATATATTCTATATTACCCCTATTTTTCTCCCTTTAAAAATTGTAGTCAATAAATTCATGTTCTTATGGTTTTAACAGCTGTACAGGAAGATATAATCCAATTTTCTAAGCCATTTTATTTAATATCAATTTGTGTCATTTCTATGTGAGGTAACAGATGTTTTTTGTTACAGATGTCTGCTACTACAGAAAGGTATGCCCCTATAATGGGGGTTCTCCTTTGGTCCAGACATCGGCATCAGACTTCCACTTTAGTTGGAACCAGGTTCCTTATGCTATTGGTAAGAAAAGACTGTAGTAACCTAGTAGGATGGTTTAACATCTTCATTTGGTTTGGAATTGTACTTGGCCCCTACGGGAGAAGCAGTGGGTGTTACAGAAATGCAGCCATGTCACACTCAGTCTAGGGCTGTGCCAGTTCACCTAGATTTTTGCATTGACAGTTTAGAAAAACAAGGAGCCTTTGGCAGATTCTTTCCATGCAGAAACAAAATTCTGAGATCATTGGCTTTTTTTTCTTGTTCTCCTCAGCCCATTCATTTCCTTCTATTTGCTCTATTTCTATTTCTATTCATTTGCTCTATTTGAGAGATTCCATCTACATCCTACTAAATGTGGAGAGTCAGGCAGTCACACAGGCTTTATGCAGTTGGACATCCATGAGCGTTTTAGAGGCTGTTTAAAAACTTCTAAAATATTTACACTAGAGAGCGGAGATGTTAGAGGAGGTCAGATTTTCAGGAAACTTCTAGAATCTTTTAAAAGCTCTAGGTTCTTTTGTAAAACATCTGACACAAATATATGTTCATAATTGTTCTCAGTAATAGCAGCCCTTGTTCCCTTGCAGTTTGTGCTTTCCCTTATATCCTGGCCTTCACTACTGATTCCATAGAGATACGATTAGTGGTGAATGGGAACCTAGTCCACACAGCTGTGGTGCCTGAACTTCAACTTGTTGCATCAAGGGTAAGACATAGGAAAACTGTACTGGGCCCCTGTGTGAGGTCTCATTACAATGTGTATGTGCAGTTCCTGGTAACACAGACTTCTGGGTGTGCAAGCATAGAATGGAGACAATCACCTTCAGAATAGTCTATTAAAATCACAAAAATAGTTGATCCTACATGAGCAAGTTAGGTTGCAGATTATTTATGTAATTTGAAACAGTATATATAGATGTATGATCTTAAAGAAGCACAGGACTGCACATTTTATTGGCTGCAGTGACCATACATATTCCTTTTTTGAGTATAAATCTCAAATCCAAGCGCAGCACTATCATTTATAGGAGTACTTGTAGCACCTTAGAGACTAACACATTTTTTTGAGCATAAGCTTTCGTGGGCTACAGCCACAAGTACTCCAGTTCTTTTTGCGGATACAGACTAGCACGGCTGCTACTCTGAAAACTATCATTTATATTACCATTGCTCACCCAGAGATGCTCCTTTTCCAATGTCTTTCCCAGTTTCTTTCATTTTACATAGTTAGGAATACTCCTTTCTCTTTTCCACTTGACATTCCTCTGACTGAATAAAGAGTAAAGGGGTTTGGTGAGTCACCAGATGTGAGTGCATGGAGTAAGTGCGAATAGGCCAACTTCATCCCTGGGTAATTCCATGATTTCAAGGATGAAGATGGCTCAGTGAGTTTTGAGCTTAGCCCTTATATATGCACCTGGAAAAAGGAGGGAGAATTCTCTATTTGTAATGAGGAGCAGTGATAGTAAAGGAAAGATTAGGCTACATTTTTTAACTTCATATGAACACAAGTTGGTTATTGAGCCAAACCCTTGGACTCTGGTCCAGTTCCTCAGTTGTATTTGAGGAGCACACAGCAAACCTGGGAGGGCAGGAGTGTGCCAATATGGTTCGGTGCTGTTTTTGACCTTCTCCCATTCCTGGAGCCATCTGGGCTGGTCACCTTTGCCCTTCAGGCTACTCTAATGTGCATTGTCTAATGTGCATTGATTGCCAACAGGGCTAAGGGCCCAGTCAGGAATTGACAGCCCTCTGGAAAGCCCAGGCCATGCTACCTTCTGTAACTGCAAGTTGGGGGATCATGTAGGAGCTGGCTGCTCTGCCAACTGTATACCACCAGAGGATTCTTTTACTCTGGGGTGATCCTCCCAGGGCCAGCTCCAGATGTCTTTAAGGCCTTTCCATTGGCAAATCAGCATACAGTGGCTGCACCATTTAAAGGACAACTCTTTGGGCACAGTCTCAATGCTAAACTGGGAAGTCTTGCTGTGCTAACAATGTGTTATTTGTCATTTCAGTCAGATATTTATTTTAAAGCTACTGCAACAGTAAGTGGATCATCCAATAGCAGTTCCAAGGAAACCAGTTCAAACAGTTCTCCTCAGACTCCAACAGCTCATGAAATGCCAGAATTTCCTTCTTCCTCAGCGGAAGGTAAAGTATTGTTGGGGCTGGTTGTGTGTTGGCTTTGAATCACTCTGGCAATTATCACATTTCCAATACCTCTGGGCTTTTGGTTTCGTGAATTTGGAGATGGTGAAAGATTTTGGATTGACAGCCCTTGTGGCTGAAGACCGAAATTTTCTATTCATCCATAGAAGTGGCTTTGCAAGCTTGCTCTACTTCACCTCCTGCCAATATCCCTCAGCACTGCTCTGGAGGGACCTTTCCTAGGAGGAGGAGGAGGAGAAGGAGAATCCAGTTTCAATGGCCTGCTGAATCTTTGACAACTATTTTTCAGGGATAAGACTGCAAACAAAGATGCCAGTTATGATGGAGGGAGGTTCAGAAAAGAGACAGTTACCTACTAAGAATTGAACTGAGACACCCTCCCAACACCCAGCTCTTTTCACCACCGGAGTATTACAGTTCCTTTATGAATGAAAATAGTAATTAGGCAGCCCCAGCCCCAAAGAGCTTGCAATATCACTTTGGATATGACAGGATCAGTGGAGTAACAAACAGTAGGGGGGATAAATATGAAATGACAAGGGCCTAATAACAAGATCACACACTGTATACCAGTGGTTCTCAACTAGGGGTACAAGTACCCCTGGGGGTACGCAGAGGTCTTCCAGAGGGTACATCAACTCATCTAGACATTTGCCTAGCTTTACAACAGGCTATGTAAAAAGCACTAGCAAAGTCAAACTAAAATTTCATGCAGACAATGACTTGGTTATACTACTCTATGTATTATGCACTGAAATGTAAGTACAATATTTATATCACAGTTGATTTATTTTATAATTACATGGTAAAATGAGAAAGTAAGCAATTTTTCAGTAATAGTGTGCCGTGACACTTTTGTGTTTTTATGTCTGATTTTTGTAAGCAAGTAGTTTTTAAGTGAGGTGAAACTTGGGAGTACTCAAGACAAATCAGGCTTTTGAAAGAGGTACAGTAGTCCTGGAAAGGTTGAGAGCCACTGCTGTACATCTCTCTGGCTCAGTTAAATATGCTACTGCTGCTATATAGCTGTGATAGAAAAAAACAGGGAAAGTAATAATTTTAGTTCTTCTTCGAGTGCTTGCTCATGTCCATTCCATGTTAGGCGTGTGTGCTCGCCACATGCACCAGTGCCACAAGTTTTTCCCTCAGTGGTATCCGTAGGGGACTGGGTCTGGCGCCCACTGGAGCGGCGCTCTTATGCCGCGGTATAAGGGGCGCCGCTGGCTCCCCCCACCCTCCGTTCCTTCTTACCACCAGTGATGGTGCTAGTACATTCCTTTGCTTCAGCAAACCTTTTTCTTCTGTAGAATTGTTCGTTGCAAACCTTTCTATTGTACATAGTTATATCAACTAGTATTAGTTCCCTTAGTGTGTTTTAGTTAGTTTTAGTTGTCCCAGACGGGACTTAGGCTTGGGACGGAGCATGCCCCGCTCCCTGGGCTTTAAGAACTGCGACTGCTGTAAGAAACCCATGCCCATCAGTGACCCCCCAACACCAGTTGTTTAAGGTGTTTGGGAGAATCTCATGTCAGCAACAGGTGTCGAATCTGCAAGAGCTTTAAGCCTCGCACTAAGAAAGAGCGGGACATCCGACTTGAAGCACTCCTTATGGAGTCGGCGCTGACACCAGCACCGGGGCAGCAGAGATCGGACTCTGCACCCAGCACCGTGGCGTCAGTGCGGAGCGGCCCGTGGGTACCATCATCAGACAGATGACAATCCACCTCCCCGGCACCAACCAATAAAAAGAGGAAGACCGGGAGAGGTCAGTCTCCTGCTCGCAAGGGCAAGGAGAGGGAAGGAGGCGAGCCTAGACACAACGAACGGTGGCTCATTGCCTCCAAGTGGGAGTGAGGCCCCAGCTTCAGTTGAGCAGGTTAGCCCATCCCAGGATGTGCCAGCCACCCCGGACAGCAGCATGGCAGTCCAGCACCTGGCAATGCCGTCGACCCCAGAGGCCCTACAGGCAGCACAGGATATCTTGTCCCTCCCGGTGCTGCCCACACCGGCGACTGCAGCTCCCAAATCAAGGGGTAAGCCTGCCCTTGTACCACCCCCTCAGTCCCCATCAATGCAGTACCGCTCACCATGTCAGGGAGCATCCCACCAGTGCTCGCCCGCACAGAGCCACCACGTCTCGGACATAGGGCTACATACCAATTGGAGCCCTCGGCACAGGTCTCCGGACTCCGGCCATCACTCTGCAGGATCAAAGCCTCAATCACCGGTAATATGGCATAGACCTACTGAGGCACGTTCATCCCCGCGACCCCAGTCCCAGGAGTGTTGCTCGCCTTTGGATTGCTGCCGCTGTAGTGGTAACCTCCGTCAGGACTCTCGGTACCTGTCACTGACCTATAGCCAGAGTTGCTATACCAGCGTCGACGCTTGTCATCGCGGCGTTGGTCACTCTCTTGCTCCCGCTTCCGCTCTATAGGCCGAAACCGATTGGGAACTGCTCGGTGTAGATCGCCGTGGTACTGTCGTGGATCCGCCAAATGCTGACGCCAGTCACCAGGATCTCGACACGGTGGATCGTCTCCCGCATACAGATCCCACTTGGAGTGTGGCGGTGGACACAGCCGGGACCAAGACGCCTGGTCGGCCTTGGTGTGGTCCCGAGCTCCGGAACATGGCCCTCCATCCCTGGGCTCGGAGTTGGACCAAGAACCCACTGGCGACACCGGTTCTCCCTGTGGCAGAGTCAGCACTACCATGACCACAGGGTCAATGGCCCATGCTGTGGCACCCTTGGAACCTGTGGGGTTCACGCAGCTGCCCCAAAGGCATAAGTCAGTGTCAGGAGTCTCTGACAAGTCCTCTGCCATGGTCTCCCGTCCACCTGAGACGGAGGCTGCCGTGCCTGTGACCCCCCCCCCCCCATGTCCAACAGATGGGGGAAGAAGGCCATGCCAAGCAGGTCACAGAGGTGGTGACTCTTGCTGCACCTACATCCTCTTCCTCATCTCTCCGATGAGGCCATCGGGACCCCATCATGGGACCCCCGGACGATACCACAGCTCATCAGGTATCTTTTGAGGAGGGTAGCCTCGAACTTGGGACTAGAAATCGAGGAGCTAAAGGAGCTCTTGGACACTCTCTTCAACATCTTCAGCTCCGTAGCACCTGCTAGAATCATGCTGCCAGTACATGACGGGAAGGCCAAGATTACCAAGGCCCTCTGGCAGACTCCTGCATCAATACCCCCAATTTCCAAGTGGGTGGAGCGCAAGTACTATGTGCTTGCTAAAGGGTATGAATACCTGTATACCCACTGTCAAGGCTGTAACCCCACTTTGAACTTTAGGGTACAAGAGTACGGGCCTGCATGAGGACTTCTAAGCTTAACTACCAGCTTAGTTCTGGTCCACTGCCACCATTCCCTACCCTGGGAAGCTTTTAGAAACCTCTCACCAATTCCCTGGTGAATACAGATCCAAACTCCTTGGATCTTAAACAAGGAGAAATTGACCCTTCCCCCCTCCTTCCTTTCACCAACTCCTGGTGAATACAGATCCAAACCCCCTTGGATCTTAAAACAAGGAGAAATTTACCCTTCCCCCCTCCTTCCTTTCACCAACTCCTGGTGAATACAGATCCAAACCCCCTTGGATCTTAAAACAAGGAGAAATCAATCAGGTTCTTAAAAAGAAGGCTTTTAATTAAAGAAAAAGGTAAAAATCATCTCTGTAAAATCAGTATGGAAAATAACTTTACAGGGTAATCAAACTTAAAGAGCTCAGAGGACCCCCCTCTGTCTTAGGTTCAAAGTACAGCAAACAAAGATAAACACTCTAGTAAAAGGTACATTTACAAGTTGAGAAAATAAAGTAAAACTAAGACGCCTTGCCTGGCTTTTTACTTACAGGTTTGAAATAAGAGAGACTTGTTTAGAAAGATGGGGAGAACCTGGATTGATGTCTGGTCCCTCTCAGTCCCAAGAGCGAACAACCCCTTAAAACAAAGAGCACACACAAAAGCCTTTCCCCCCCCCAAGATTTGAAAGTATCTTGTCCCTTTATTGGTCCTTTGGGTCAGGTGTCAGCCAGGTTACCCGAGCTTCTTAACCCTTTACAGGTAAAAGGATTTTGGAGTCTCTGGCCAGGAGGGATTTTAGTACTGTACACAGGAGAGCTGTTACCCTTCCCTTTATAGTTATGACACGCCCCCCAAATCACAGATAGTGTTGGACGTTCGGTTCCACACTGGCTGTGATTTCTTCCTGGAGTTCTAGGAGAAAACAGAGTTAACAAGACACATGTACCTTTAGACATACTACTGATTATATAAAAACTAACAATATGTTTCATTCCAAGAACAATTGTTAACCAGTTAACTCTGGGAAACTTTCCCGGGAGAGTGCATCAGCCACTTTTTTAGAAGCTCCTGAAATGTGTTGTATTTCAAAATCAAAATCTTGGAGAGCTAAACTCCACCGAAGAAGTTTTTTGTTATTTCCCTTGGCGGTATGAAGCCACTGTAGCGCAGCATGGTCTGTTTGTAGTTGGAAACGCCGTCCCCAAACATATGGGCGTAGCTTTTCCAGCGTGTACACAATGGCGTAGCATTCCTTTTCGCTGATTGACCAGTGGCTTTCCCTCTCAGACAGTTTCTTGCTGAGAAACACGACAGGATGGAATTCTTGATCCGGTCCTTCCTGCATTAAAACTGCTCCCACGCCTTGCTCGGACGCATCTGTGGTTACTAGGAACGGTCTGTCAAAGTCTGGGGCCCTTAGCACAGGGTCAGACATGAGTGTTGCCTTAAGCTGGTTAAAGGCCTTTTGACACTCATCAGTCCACTGAACTGCATTTGGCTGTTTCTTTCTGGTTAGGTCTGTCAGCGGGGCGGCGATTTGGCTGTAGTGTGGTACAAATCGCCTATAATATCCGGCCAAGCCTAAGAAGGATTGGACCTGTTTCTTTGACTTTGGAACCGGCCACTTTTGGATAGCATCCACTTTGGCCTGTAGGGGATTTATAGCTCCTTGACCCACCTGGTGCCCCAGGTACGTCACTCTGTTTTAGCCTATTTGACACTTTTTAGCCTTAACAGTTAGTCCTGCCTGCCGGATGCGCTCGAAGACTTTTTCCAGGTGCTCCAGGTGTTCTGTCCATGAATCAGAAAAAATGGCCACATCATCGAGGTAGGCAACTGCAGATTCTCCCAATCCCGCTAAGAGACCATCTACAAGTCTTTGGAAGGTGGCGGGTGCATTTCGCAACCCGAAAGAGAGTACATTGAATTCATACACCCCTGCCTGGGTGACGAAGGCGGACCTTTCCTTAGCGGGTTCATCTAGTGGTACTTGCCAGTACCCCTTGGTTAAGTCTAAAGTAGAGATGAATTGGGCATGTCCCAATTTCTCCAATAGCTCATCTGTGCGTGGCATTGGATAGTTGTCAGGACGAGTTACAGCATTTAGCTTACGGTAGTCCACGCAAAAGCGTATTTCCCTATCTGGTTTGGGAACTAGAACCACTGGAGATGCCTATGCACTATTAGAGGGGCGGATTATACCCATCTGTAGCATGTCCTGGATCTCCCTTTGTATAGCAGTTTGGGCATGAGGTGACTCCCGGTAGGGTGGGGTTCTAATTGGGTGAGCATTACCTGTGTCAATGGAGTGGTATGCCCGTTCGGTCCGTCCTGGAGTGGCTGAGAAAATCGGTGCAAAGCTTGTACACAGCTCCTTGATCTGCTGTCGCTGCAGACGTCCCAGGGTCGTGGAGAGGTTCACCTCTTCCACGCCACCATTCCTTTTTCCTTCGTAGTAGACACCTGCAGGCCACTCCGCGTCATCAGTTTCCTGGGCTGTAAACTGGCAAACGTTTAATTCTCTGGAATAAAAGGGCTTAAGAGAATTAACATGGTATACCTTAGGCTTTATGTTGGAGGTGGGGGAGGCTATGAGATAGTTAACAGCTCCTAGGCACTCCTGGACCGTGAATGGTCCTTCCCACGACGCTTCCATTTTATGGGCCTGGAGCGCCTTTAAGACCATGACTTGGTCTCCTACTTTGAAGGACCGTTCTCTGGAATGTTTATCAAACCAGGCCTTTTGCTCTTCCTGAGCATCCTTTAGGTTTTCTTTAGCAAGGGCTAAAGAGTGTCGGAGGGTTCTTTGTAGGTTGCTTACAAAGTCTAGAATGTTAGTTCCTGGAGAAGGCGTAAACCCCTCCCATTGCTGCTTCACCAACTGTAATGGCCCCTTAACCTCGCAGCCATACACAAGTTCAAATGGTGAAAACCCTAAACTGGGATGTGGTACAGCCCTGTAGGCAAAAAGCAACTGCTGCAACACTAGGTCCCAATCATTGGAGTGTTCATTTACAAATTTATGTATCATGGCCCCCAAAGTTCCATTAAACCTCTCCACCAGACCATTGGTTTGATGGTGATGAGGGGTGGCAACCAAATGATTCACCCCATGAGCTTCCCACAGGTTTTTCATGTTCCCTGCCAGGAAATTAGTTCCCGAATCTGTAAGGATGTCGGAGGGCTAACCTACCCTGGCAAAAATGTCTGCTAATGCCTGGCACACAGTTTTAGCCCTGGTGTTGCTTAAGGGTACAGCTTCCGGCCATCGGGTAGCAAAATCCATGAAAGTCAGTACGTACTGCTTTCCTCTGGGTGTCTTCTTTGGGAAAGGACCCAGAATATCCACAGCTACTCGCTGAAATGGGACCTCAATTATGGGTAGTGGCTGGAGAGGGGCTTTAACCTGGTCTTGGGGCTTTCCCACTCGTTGGCACACCTCACAAGACCGGACATAATTAGCAACGTCCTTGCCCATTCCCTCCCAGTGGAAGGACTTCCCCAACCGGTCTTTGGTTCTGTTCACCCCAGAATGGCCACTGGGATGATCATGGGCTAAGCTCAAGAGCTTTACCCGATACTTAGTGGGAACTACCAACTGTCTTTGAGGATGCCAGTCTTCCTGGTGCCCACCAGAAAGAGTCTCCTTGTATAAAAGTCCTTGTTCTACAACAAACCGGGATCGGTTAGAAGAGCTGAGAGGCGGTGGGGTGCTCCGTGCCGCCGCCCAAGCTTTCTGAAGGCTGTCATCTGCTTCCTGCTCGGCCTGGAACTGTTCCCTTGATGCTGGAGACATCAGTTCCTCCTTGGACTGTGGACTGGGGCTTGGTCCCTCTGGAAGCGATGCAGGTGCTGGGGCTGTTTCCATTGATTGTGAACCGCTGTCCGCTGGTGCACTATGTGGTATTTCAGGCTCTGGCTGAGCCTCTTGGGTAGGGTTATCTGCTGCTTCCGCCAGTTCAGGCTCGCTGGTGCCCTCTGGCATTGGAGTTGTAGACGGGTTTGCAAGCGCTGGACTCAGTGCTGGCAATGGTTCTGGTGCTGGTTGCGTTGCCAGTTCCGGTTCTGGGACTGGCTTTGGCTGGGTCTCTGGGATTGGATCCACTACGGCTGTTGCAGTCGTTGGCAGGGGATCCGGTTCCACCACCTGGTTTTGGGTCTCCGGTAACACAGACGGGGCCCTGGTGGACGGCTCAGGAACAGGGATGGGGGTGAAAGCTTGCTTAGCCTGGCTGCGGCTGACTATTCCCACCCTCTTGGCTAGCGTCACATGGTTGGCCAAGTCTTCCCCCAGCAGCATGGGGATGGGATAATTGTCATAGACTGCAAAAGTCCACATTCCTGACCAGCCCTTGTACTGGACATGCAACTTGGCTGTAGGCAAGGTTACAGACTGTGACACGAAGGGTTGAATTGTCACTGTAGCCTCCGGGTTGATGAGTTTGGGGTCCACTAGGGATTAGTGGATAGTTGACACTTGTGCCCCAGTGTCCCTCGAAGCGATAACCTTCTTTCCGCCCACTCTCAAGGTTTCCCTTCACTCCGAGGGTATGAGAGAGGCATCTGGGTCTGGGGAATCTTTGGTGTGATTGTGGTGTAATGAACTGTAATCGGTTGGGGTTCTTGGGGCAGTGAGCCTTTATATGTCCCAGTTCATTACATTTAAAACATCGCCCTGCTAAGGTATCACCGGGGCGATGTTGGTTGATGGAGACTGGTGTGGTGAGAAGGCGTCTGGGGTTTCCCTTGGGATGTGGGTGGGGCCTTGGGTTGTCCCCGGTGGTAAGGTTTTGTTTCGGCTTGCCCCTTCTGATATTCGCTCCAACTGCTACTAGCTTTTTTCTTTTCTGTCACCTCCACCCATTTGGCTCCAATCTCCCCCGCCTCGGTTACAGTTTTGGGCTTCCCATCTAGGATGTACCTTTCTATTTCCTCAGGAACACCCTCTAAAAACTGCTCCATTTGCAATAGGAAGGGCAACTCTTCCGTAGATTTAACATTTGCTCCTGATATCCAGGCATCCCAATTTTTCCCAATGTGGTAGGCATGTCGGGTAAATGACACATCGGGTTTCCACCTTAGGGCTCTGAACCGCCGACGGGCATGCTCAGGTGTTAGCCCCATTCTGATTCTGGCCTTGTTTTTAAAAAGTTCATAACTGTTCATGTGTTCCTTAGGCATTTCAGCCGCCACCTCTGCTAAGGGTCCACTGAGCTGCGACCTCAGCTCTACCATGTACTGGGTTGGAGTGATGCTGTATCCAAGGCAGGTCCTTTCAAAATTTTCTAAGAAGGCCTCAGCATCATCGCCTGCCTTGTAGGTGGGGAATTTCCTGGGATGGGAAGTGGTACCTGGAGAGGAGTTGCTAGGATGGTCTGATGCATCCTGCTTAGCACTTGCTACTTCCAGTTCATGCTTCCTTTCTTTTTCTCTCGCCTCCTCTTTGGCTTTTTCCAGCTCCATCTCTCTCTTGTGGGCCTCCTCTTTGGCTTTTTCCAGCTCCATCTCTGTCTTGTGGGCCTCCTCTTTTGCTTTCTCTTCTCTTTCATGGGCCTCCTCTTTGGCTTTTTCTTCTCTTTTATGGGCCTCCTCTTCAGCTTCTTTCTCGAGTTTTTTAATTTGAAGCAGTCTCTGATGTTTTTTCTCATTTTCTTCTGCTTCTAGTCTGGCCAGTTCTATTTTGTTAGCTACTTCTTTGGTAGTCATTTTCCTGTTTTCTTGTGCTGGGTCACACCCCTCTGCAGTTGACTGAAACTGGGATGTACTCAGCTCTGGCTGCTGCTGAGTTAACAGAGACTTTCTAACTAGCTACTCACGAGGATGTAAAAAGAAAAAAAAAACAATTCAGCTTGTAAATTGCCTTTGCCAGTCAAAGTTTGCTCACTGATTGAACCCTTCTCTTAACAAAGCCCCTTGTTAAAAAAACTTAACACCTCTGCCTTCAGGCAAGGAGAGATAAGATATGCATCTACCTTCAGCTCTGCTCCCAAGCAGCTAGAAGGAAAAAAAAATCTCTTACTGGCTTTTGGGTTTAAAACGATCTCCACCACTCTGCCACCATGTCAAGGCTGTATCCCCACTTTGAACTTTAGGGTACAAGAGTAGATTTAGATTTTAGTACTGTACACAGGAGAGCTGTTACCCTTCCCTTTATAGTTATGACACCCACCCTTCCCTGAACTCGCTAGTAGCATCTGCTGTCAATGAGCGGGAAAGACAGGGACAACTGGAGGCTATTCCCAAAAATCAGGAGGCGAAAAAGTTGGACATTTTTGGGAGAAAGGTTTATTCGTCATCGAGCCTACAGCTGAGGGTGGTGAATCATCAGGCTCTACTGGGCCGTTATGATTTTAACATTTGGCAGTCGATGGCCAAATTTGTTGACTCCCTTCCGGATGACCCCAGGAAGGAACCCCGGGCCATCCTGGAAGAGGGGCAGGGATTGGCGAGGGCAGCACTTGCAGGTGGCTTTGGACGTGGCTAACTACGGCACGGACCATGGCCTCAGCCATAACCATGAGAAGGGCGGTGTAGCTGTCAGCGGAGGTCCAACAGTCCATCCAGGACCTCCTTTTCGACGGCCAAATTCTGTTTGCGGAGAAAACAGACGATAAGCTGCACGGGTTAAAGGACTCGCGCACCACACTCAAGACCCTGGGCCTGTACCTAGGGCAGCAAAGAAAGCATTTTAAGCTGCAGCCTCCCCATCAGCAGCGTAGCCAGCCTAAGCAGGAGCCTTTCCAGAAGAAGGGCAAGGGCTACAAATGCCGTCAGGGCCAACAGCCCTCTACCTTGACACAGGCTAGCTCTTCCCGCTCCGAGCAGGGGTCGAAATGGGCATTTTGAGGATGCGCCCGAGGACGACATTCCAGCCACTGTCCTGGATCCTGCCCCCTTCCGTTTCTCCAACTGACTTTCATTTTTCCTTCCAGCCTGGATGTCTATAACGTCGGATTGTTGGGTCCTCAATACTGTGGCGCAGGGCTATACCCTCCAGTTTGTTTCTGTCCCCCTTCCCATCCTCCCTCCCCGTCCCTCTTCAGGGACCCCTCTCACGAGAGTCTACTGCATCAGGAGGTGCAAGGCCTACTGCAGGCGGGGGCCTTGGAAGAAGTCCCCCTAGACCTTTGGGGCAAGGAGTTCTACTCCGGTTACCTTTCTGATCTTGAAGGCTAAAGGGGGCCTAAGGCCCATCCTGGACCTGTGAAGCCTCAACAAGTATCTCAAGAAGTTGAGGTTACGCATGGTTTCCCTGGCCTCCATCATCCCCTCCCCGGATCCGGGAGACTGGTATGCTGCCCTTGACTTGAAGGACGCGTACTTTGGTATAGCGATCTTTCAAGGACACAGACGCTTCCTCTGCTTCACGGTGGGATCCGCACACTACCAGTTCACAGTGCTCCCCTTCGGCCTGGCTACGGTACCAAGGGTGTTTACAAAATGCATGTTGGTGGTGGCGGCTCACCTCAGACGTTCAGGTATCCTGAGCTACCCGTATCTGGACGACTGGCTGGTCAAGGATCATTCCAGAGCCCAGGTCCAGGGTGCCGTCGCGATGCTGTTGACCACGTGCAGGAGACTAGGCCTGTTGATAAACGAGGAAAAATCAACATTAGTCCTTGTACAAAAGATAGAGTTTATTGGGACAGTCCTCAACTCCACCAGAGCGAAGGCATTTCTGCTGCATGACAGGTTCCAGACGATGAGGGACCTCATTGCCAGAGCCTCTGTGTTTCCTCTCATGACAGCCAGGGTCTGCCTACAGCTGCTGGGCCATATGGTGGTGTGCACGTACATCATCCGCCATGCGAGGCTCCAAATGTGACCCTTACAGCAGTGGCTGGCTACGGACTATGGCCTGTCCAGGGATCACATGGACAAGGTCATCACCATCCCATCAGAGGTACTCACCGAGCTGCAGTGATGGACCGACCCCGGAACAGTCTTCGATGGAGTCCCGTTCAACAGCCTGCGACCTTCGGTGTCGCTGATATCGAATGCCTTGGACCTCGTCTGGAGAGCACAAGGTACGTGGTCCACAGAGGAGATGACGTTGCATATAAATGTCAAAGAGCTCAGGTCAGTTCGCCTGGCCTGTGGCTTGTTCCTTCTGTAGTTATCCAGCTAAGTGGTTCGAGTGCTGATGGACAACCCGGTCTTGATGTTTTACATCAACCGGCAAGGGGGAGCGCGCTTGTCTGCCCTTTGTCAAGAGGCACTCCACCTATGAGATTTCTGCATCCAGCATGCGATCCATCTGGAGGCGTATCACCTTCCTGGCGTCAGGAACACGCTGGAAGATTGCCTCAGCAGGTCCTTCTTTTCTCACCACGAGTGGTCGCTCCACTCAGGAGTGTTCCAGATGCTCTTGCAGAGGTGGGGAACTCCCCGAGTAGACCTGTTCTCCACCAAGCAGAACAGGAAATATCAGTTTTGCTCCCTGCAGGGCCTTGGCAAAGGCGCTCTTTCAGATGCCTTTCTCCTGTCCTGGTTGGGAGACCTGATGTATGCGTTCCCACCCATCCCGCTCGTCAGCAGAGGGATAAGGCTCGAGTCATTGTGATCGGTCCGGTGTGGCCGTGCCAGCATTGGTTTGGCACGCTATTGGATCTGGTAGTAGCCCCCAGTAGCCCCTGCCCGACCGACCAGACCTTCTCTCGCAAGACCACGGTGGCCTCCTGCACCCCAACCTTGCCTCCCTCCACCTCATGGTGTGGATGCTACATGGTTGAACCCAGAGGAGCAAGCCTGCTCCAGGGAGGTGCAGCAGTCCTTCTGGGAAGTAGAAAACCCTCCACTAGGGCGACTTACCTGGCTAAGTGGACGAGGTTCTCCCACTGAGCATCTGAATGTAGCATCTCCCCAACGCACTCTTCGCTGCAGTCAATCTTGGAATACCTGCTCCTCCTGAAAAATCAGGGCCTGGCCCTCTTGTCTATCAAGGTTCATCTAGGTGCCATCTCAGCTTTTCATCCACCGATCCAGGGTAGATCGATGTTCTTGCATGAGATGTCTGTCAGGTTCCTGAAAGGCCTCAAAAGGCTCCTCCCTGCTGTTAGAGATCCTGTCCCACAGTGGGATCTCAATCTGGTTCTCTTCAGACTCACGGGTCTGCCCTTTGAGCCCTTGGGCTCTTGTTCCCTTTCTCACCTATCGTGGAAAGTTGCCTTCCTTGTGGCAATGACATCGGCTAGATGGAACTGCCATATACGGTTTTCTATAAAGACAAGGTACAGCTGTGACCCCAGCTGGCCTTCCTGCCGAAGGTGGTGTCTTCCTTCCATATCAAAAAGGAAATCTTCTTCCCGGTGTTCTGTCCTAAGCCGCACAAGACGAATGAGGAGAGGCGGCTGGACGTCCAACTTGCCTTAGCGTTTTACCTGGAGCATATCAAGCCCTTTTGCAGGTTGACACAGCTCTTCATTGCTTCAGTGGACAGGATGAAGGGCCTGCCAGTGTCCTCTCAGAGGATTTCCAATTGGATCACTTCCTACATCCAGACCTGTTATGAGTTGGCGCAGGTTCAGCCGCCGCCGTTAGTGAAGGCCCACTCGACGAGAGCGCAACGTGGTCTTCAGTTCACACGTTCATGGCACACTAAACCATCAGCCAGCAGGCAAGGGACGACGCTTGATTAGGCAGAGCTGTTACAGGCTACACATCCATGAACTCCTACTCACCTCTGTTGGTACTTCTTGGGAGTCAACATGGAATGGACATGAGCAAGTACTTGAAGAAGAAAAGACAGTTACCTTTTCCGTAACTGGTGTTCTTCGAGATGTGTTGCTCATGTCCATTCCATGACCCGCCCTCCTTCCCCACTGTTGGCAAGAGGGAATAGAGGGTGGGAGGAGCCGGCGGTGCCCCTTATACTGCAGCATATGTGTGCCGCTCCAGGGGGCGCCAGAGCCGGTCCCCTGCGGATACCACTGAGGGAAAAACTTCTGGCACCGGTGCATGTGGTGAGCACACACATTTAACATGGAATGGACATGAGCGACATATCTCGAAAAATGCCAGTTATGGAAAAGATAACTGTCCTTTGTTTAAAAAGGCACCTAATACTTATTGAATAGTAAAAGCTGTCCTAGAAAATTATGAAAAAAGTCAAATATCCTTTAGTTTCCCAGAAAAAAATATTTAAAAGCCATACTTTAGATTATTTGAAATCCACACTCCACTGCACTGTAGATATTATAAAGCCAACATTGTAAGATCAATGAGGTAGTCTTGCTCAGGAGTGGGCTGGGCAGCATGACAAGACCATAACGTTTTTCAGAAAGCAAGGTCATGGCCTTGTGGGTTAAAGCATTGGCCTAGGACTCAAGAAAGCTGGGTTCAGTTACTGCCTTGACCACAGACTCCCTGTGTGACCTACAGTAAGTCATCTCATCTCTGTGTGCAGCAGTTCCCCATCTGTAGAATGGTATAATGATACTACTCTGTCTTGCCTATTCACACGGTTGGCTCTTTGGGGCAAGGATGGTGTCTTGCTATGTGTGTGTGTACAGCTTCCAGTATCATGGGGCCCTAATCTTGGTTGAGGCCAGTAGGTGCTGTAAAAAATAAATTAGTAAAAAATAAATTGTACCTCCCAGTTTTTGTAGTAGGAGTCATACCCTTGACAAATATGCAGCATTAATTATTGTAGGCCTCACAAAAGAAGTGTCTCCTAAGGAGGGATTTGATTCTGGAGAGTGTGGTGGCATGGTGAACCAAAATGGAATCATAGAACTGGAAGGGACCTCGAGAGGTGATCTAGTTCAGTTCCCTGCAGTCAAGGCAGGACTAAGTATTATCTAGACCATCCCTGACAGGTGTTTGTCCAACCTGCTTTTAAAAATCCCCAATGATGGAGATTCCACAATCTCCCTAGGCAATTTATTCCAGTGCTTAAAAACTCTTAACCTCTGAGGGTAGGACAAGAAGCAATGGGCTTAAATTGCAGCAAGGGCGGTTTAGGTTGGACATTAGAAAAAACTTCCTGTCAGAGTGGATAAGCACTGGAATAAATTGCCTAGGGAGGTTGTGGAATCTCCATCATTGGGGATTTTTAAGAGCAGGTTGTGGACAAACACTTGTCAGGGATGGTCTAGATTAGTGGTTCTCAACCTTTTTGCCATTGTGGGCCGCATCCAATACTACCAGTATGGCCCTAAGGATGTCACATGGGTTGCAGCTCTGTGCTGATTGGGCCGCAGGTTGAGAACCACTGGTCTAGATAATACTTAGTCCTGCCACGAGTACAGGGAACTGGACTAGATAGCCTCTCAAGGTCCCTTCAGGTGCTACAATTCTATAATTTGTTACCCATGTGGTTATTTAAAGGTTGTAATCAAGTCATCCCTTAACCTTCTCTTTGTTAAGCTAAATAGATTGAGGGAATCTATTCCTTGAGTCATAAGGAATGTTTTCTAATCCTTTAATCATTCTCATGGCTCTTCTCTGAACCCTCTCTCCAATTTATCAACATCCTTCTTGAATTGTGGGAACCGGAACTGGACACGATATTCCAGCAGTGGTTGCACCAGTGCCAAATGCTGAGGTAAAATAACTTCTCTGTTCCTACTGGGGTTCCCCTGTTTATGCATACCAGGATTGCATTAGCTCTTTTGGGTCCTGTGCCACATTGGGAGCTTATGCTCAGATGATTATCCACCAGGACCCCCAAATCTTTTTCAGAGTCACTGCTTCTCAGGATAGTGTCACCTGTCCTGTAAGTATTGCCTACATTCTTTCGCATAACAAGAACCCAATGACTAGAAACTGAAGCCATACAAATTCATATTAGAAACAAGGCACACATTTTTAATTATGAGAGCAATTAACCATTAGAACAAACTACCAAGAGAAGTGGTGGATTCTCCATCTTCATGTCTTCAAATCAAGACTGGATGCCTTTCTGGAAGATGTGCTTTATTTAAACACAAGTTATTGGGCTCATTACAGGTGTAACTGGATGAAGTGTAATGGCCTGTGATATACAGTTGGTCAGACTACGGGAGTGTAAAATGAGGGAAGATATGAGCACTCAGCACACAATCGAGATGTTGAAAACAAAATTAATCAAGGAGCCAAAGGATATGAAAAGAAGAAATTATTGAATTGCCTATATACTAATGTGAGGAGCCTGGGAACAAACAAGAGGAATTGGAATTGCTCATTTATCAGCATAAATTTGATGTACTGTAGTTGTATTACTGAAACTTGGTGGGATGATTCAGACATCTGGAATGTTAAAATCAGTGGTTATAACCCATTTATGAAGGACTGAGTGGGCAAAAGGGGAGAGGGAGTAAAACTCTGTCAAACATTAACTGTTTCCAAGTCACTGATAACTCAGAAGAAAATTATCTTGGTTATGTCTCAGTATCCTAACACAGAGGTTCTTAACCTTTGTCCTTCTGAGGCTCCCCCAACATGCTATAAAAATTCCACGGCCCACCCATGCCACAAGTGTTTTTCAGTAGATTAAAAGCCAGGGCCAGCATTAGGGGGTAGCAAGGAAAGCAATTGCCCAGGGCCTCGTGCACGCCACAGGGGGCCCCACAAAGCTAAGTTGCTCAGGCTTTGGCTTTAGCCTGGGGAGGAGAGGCTTGGGCTTCAGCTTCAGCCGTGAGCAGCATGGCTCAGAATTCGGCTTTCTGCCCTGTGTCCTGGTGAGTCTAATGCTGGCCCTGTTTTGGCAGACCCCCTAAAACCTGCTCACGGCCCCTCAGGGGGCCCTGTATCCCTGGTTGAGAACTGCTGTCCTAACAGATAAAGCACAAGATGGGGTACTAGTTGATGTCTGCTACAGACCCCCCCATATCACACTCGGGAACAGGATGACTGACTCTTTACACATCTATCTATAATGTGTAGGGGGGGAAAGCTGTGATCATGGGAGACTTCATTTTGTGACCTATGCTAGGGGTCTCATGCTGTTGATACTAAAACATCCTTAGAATTTCTAAACATTGTGGATGACAGTTTCCTAATTCAAAAATAGTTGCAGCCAACACAGGGAAATTCTATATTAGACCTCGTTTTGACAGATAAAGAGGACCTGGTCACAGAACTAAAAATTAATGGTAACTTAGCTACAAGTGATCTTGACTTGATCACATTTATAATGTACAAACAGAATAAAGTTTAGACCAGACAGATATATATCTGATGCTTTTAAAAAGGCCCAGTTTTGCAAGGCTGAAAACAATTAGCCAAATCAGCTATGAGGAAGAATTTAATCAGAAAAATGTGTATGATAATTAGGAATTGTTTTAAAACACATTACTAGATGCCCCAAAACCGACAATCCAGGAAGAAAACATTGGTTAAAAAAACAACCTGTTCTTCTTCGAGTGCTTGCTCATGTGTATTCCACAGTAGGTGTGCGTGTGCGCCACGTGCACTGGTGCCGGAAGTTTTTCCCTTAGCAGTACCCATGGGGGGGAGCACCCCCCACGACCCCTGGAGTGGTGCCTCTATGTCACGCTATAAGGGGAACCGCGCGCTCTCCCCACCCTCAGTTCCTTCTTGCCGCCAGTGAAGGTGCGTCGGAACTTCTTGCTCCAGCTCTGCTGCAGCCTTTCCAGTTGATCTTAGTGGTACCTTTAGCTAGTTATTAGTAGCTCGTAGAAAGTAGTTTTTCAGTTGTTAGAGTGGGCCCGGGGCATGCCCCGAGCCCCAGGCTTCAAGTCGTGCGACTCCTGTCGCCGTTTCATGCCAAGGAGTGATCCGTATGCCGAGTGTCTCTGCTGCTTGGGCGAAACTCACATGAGTGAACGCTGCAAGATCTGCAGGTCTTTTAAGCCACGAACTAAGAAGGAGAGGGACATCAGACTTCGCGCTCTCCTCATGGAATCGGCGCTGGCTCCAACTCCAGTACGCCGAGCGGAGCCTCCTCCCCCAGTTGGCACCACTCCCCTTCCAAGAAGCAAAGGAAGAGCTTGACTTCGCAGCAGTGCCGAGAGAAGGGAGGGGAAGAGGCTGGTCCCGCGTTGGGCAGCCCTTGGTCCCCCCCCCGGGCTCGAAACCTCCGACTCGTGCTGAGCGGAGTAGCCCGGCAGTGTCTACACGCGCCTCTCCTGCGGTCCGGATCCCATTGATGCCGGAGGCTCTACAGGCCGCTTGAGACATTTTGAGGTTGCTGGTGCCCGGGGCACCGCCGGTGGCAGGCCCCCGGTCCCGAGGCAAACCGCCGCTGGGTGCTCGACAGGCCTACCCAGTACGGCACAGCTCTCACTCCAAAGACTGCTCTCCACCTTGTTCAGCACGCAGCAACATGTCCACTCGCAGCTCGCGTCCACCACCCTCGACGCCAGCTAGGTTACCCGGTTCGGTGCCATCCGGGCAGGAGTCTCGGGGCCCCTCCACGCCACGCAGCAGCGGGCGCAGGCACCGAGATAGGCGTTGAAGGCGCTACTCTTCACAACGCAGCTATCATAGCCGGTCTCGGCGCGACCGACGTCGACGCTCCCGCTCGAGCTCCTGCTCTGTCAGACATCACACACAGGGCTCCCGACATGCATCATCAGCACCATGGCACTGCAGCGCCAGGCGCCGAAGCGAATCTCAGAGCAGTACTTCCGGGGGGTACCGGTCTGAGGTCCCGGTCCCGTGGAAGACGGCACCGTAGGCACCGTCGCTCCCACCACTCCTATGGTACCGTTCGGTCGGTGGTGATCTCGGCCTTGGCACCCAGCCGCCCCTCTCTGGGCCGTACCGATCAGCCGGACCAGATAGTGCCACCTGGCCCACAGCATGGACAGTGGTAAGGGGCCCCATGGCAGGGACAATTGTGTCAATGGGCACCATGGCCGCCAATGCCCACCCAGGTGGAAACCCGCTTGGTGGCTGGGGCGTCCGAGGCCCCATCGGCCTCACTGTCTAGGCCAAGGGACAAATCGACAGATCATGAGTTGTTGGCTCCACGCCCGGACTCCGACCTGGGGGTTGATCCCCCGGCACCAGTTGCGGCCCACAGCCCCGTGCCAGCCTCCTCTCCCGCACCGGATGATACCATCACGGCACCGCCACCCTCTGCTCCACAGGAAGACTTCAGGGCGCATCAAGACCTGTAAAGTGGGTGGCGTTGAGCCTCCAGTTGCAGGCCAAGGAGATGGAGGTCCCGTCCGATTCCCTCTTCAATATACTGTCCCCCTCGGTGCTGGGCCGTGTGGCTTTACCCCTTCACCAAGGAGTAGCCAACATCTCCAACGCCCTGTGGTTAACTCCTGCCTCTCTGGCCCCGATTTCCAAGAAGGCTGAGAGGAAGTATTTTGTGCCGGCCAAGAACCACGAATACCTATACTCTCACCCGGCACCTAACTCTGGTGGCGGAATCGGTGAACACCAGGAGTGGCAGGGCCACCCCGCGCCCACCACCAAGAATAAAGACGCCAGGGAACTAGACTCTTTTGGTAGGAAACTTTACTCCTCTTCGAGTTTCTAGCTCAGGGTGGCCAACCATCAGGCCTTACTGAGCCGATATGATTTTAATTTATGGGAGTCCCTGCCAAAGTTCGAGCCACTCCTCCCAGAGCGGGATAGGAAGGACTTTAAGGCATTGGTGGACGAGGGGGGCGACAGCAGCCAAAGCAGCCCTGCAGGCGGCGGCAGATACGGTGGCTCGCTCGATGTCCTCCGCGATCTCCATGCGCAGGGCGTCGTGGCTCCTCCTGTCTGGGCTTTCGGCGGAGGCCCAGTCCCTCATGCAGGACCTGCCGTTCAATGGGAAGGCCCTATTCGCCGAACAGACAGACGCCAGGCTGCATGGGATGAAAGACTCTCGTACCACCCTGCAGACCGTGGGCCTCTACGTCCCTCCATCTAAGGACAAGGCCAAACCGCAGACGTCAGCTCAGACTGCACAGAGCAGATATGAGCCCCCTTACAAGAGGCTGAGAGACCAAAAGCGCCGGCCTCAACGACAGTCCCGCTCTGCCCCACTGCCTGGGCCCTCTAAGGGCAAGAGGCAGGGAAAGAGGCGGTTTTGACTATTTGCAGGGGGGCACCAAGGCAGTTGCCATGGAAACCTCCTTACCAATAAAGTTTGTGTTCGGCAACCATTTATCTGCCTTCCATGGGGAATGGTCACAAATAACCTTGGACTGCTGGGTCCTCAACACCATTTCCAAGGGCTACACGTTGCAGTTCAGTTCACCCCCACCAAACCACCCCTTATCCCTGGTGGGCTCGGGGGAGATTGTAGGGAGCTCTGGAGCAGGGGAGGCAGTGGGGGAGGGGAGTTGTCTGGCACAAAGGGGGGGCTCTCTGGAGAGGGGTGACAGGCACAGGGACCGTTGGGGATCTCTCAGGGGGGTTGAGGGTTGTATGGGTCTCTGTGGGGCGGGGGGGGAGTGATGGACAGAGCCAGCCACACCCCGGGTCTGCTCTGCGGGGGGCTGTTGCTATAGCCCCCTCAGGAAGCTCCCTCTGTACTGTGTATTTTATGCCAGCCCCGGGGTGTCCATCGCTGCTCCTTTCCCCCCGCCCACGGCTCCATCTGTCTGTCCCCACAACCCCCCGGCTGTGTCTGTGTGCTCTGACAGTGACAGACTCCTGGGGCTCTTTCTGCCTGCAGCTCCCTCCCCGTCCCTGCTGTGGAGGCATGGCCAGGCAGCTGTGGCGTCGGTCCCTGCAGCTCCCGGCCAATGGGCTGCAAGCCGGATCAGCGCTGGGGCCTCTCCGCAGCATGCAGCGACTCCGGGGACGGGGGGAGCTGCTTGAGGGGAGGCAGGGGAGCTGCCCCCGAGGTGAGAGCGCCCCACGTTGCCGTCCCATGGCACAGGGTCCCCCAAAGCTCGGGGCCTGGGGCCCAAACATTGGTGGAGCTGGACCCACCTTCATGAATATTGATGGAGAATGGGCACCACGGGCCCATATAACTCGCTGCCTATGGTTCTTCAAGATGTGTGGTCCCTGTCTGGATTCCAATCGCAAGTGTGCATGTGTGCCATGCGCCGGAGCCGGTACTGTTCATAGTACTGTCCGTTGACCTGCATGTGCATTGTGTGTCGACCTCATGTCGCGTCCGAGGTGTTAAAAAGCCATGTGGGTCAACGCTGCTCCAGTTCCCTCTAACGCTGCAGTAGTGAGGGAAGTGGAGGGGTTGAAGGGTGGATATAGAATCCAGATAGGGAGCATACATCTCGAAGAACCTTCAGTTACAGTAAGCAACTTTCTCTTCTTCTTTGAGTGATGGTCCCTATGTGGATTCCAGTCGTGGAAGAGTAGCAAGCAGTAATCAGCGTGGAGGCAGGTGCGAGGGCTCGACAGTAGTTAGTGTGCAAAACTGCTTGCCCAATGGCAATGTCTGTCAATGCAGCCGGGACAATAGCATAATGCATGGCAAAAGTGTGGACGGAGGACCAGGTGGCCGCATAACAGATGTCCTGCCACGGAACGTCTGCGAGGAGGGCCGACGTAGTGGCTTGAGCTTGCGTGGAATGAGCCATGACCCCAGATGGCGGGGGAACATCGGAAAGAGTGTAGCAGTCAGAAATACAGCAGCAGATCCAGCGGGAGATACATGGAGAGGAGAGGGTGCAATAGCCACAACGAGGTGTGGGGAGGCACGAAAGGAACAGGTATGGTGGAGGTAGAATGCAAGCAGTCTATGAACATCCAAGGAGTGGAGCACATCGTGCTGATGTGCCGGGGAGGCATGTGGTTTAGACTAAAATGTGAGGAGATGCACACATTGGTTGAGGTGGAATGGGGCTGCCACTTTGGTAAGGAATTTGGGGGGGGCGGAGGTGGAGGGAGACTTTGTCCTTATGGAAGATAGTAAAAGGGGAACCACCATCATAGCGTTTGCTCATGCGACATGCAGAGATAATGGCCATGGGAAGATGACCTTAATGGAAAGATGTGCAAGGGAACACGTAGCAAAGGGTTCTAAGGGTGGTTTACTGAGGGTAGACAGAACTAAATTAAGGTACGGGGGTGGAGTTGGCTTATGGATGGGTGGAAAGACATTAAGGAGGCTGCAGAGGAAGCAGATGGTAGTCAGATGGGTAAAGATGGAGAAACCATCTATCTGAGGGATAAAGGCACTAAGTGCTGCCAGGTGGACACAAACTGAGGAATGGGCGAGTCCAGATTGTTGGAGGTGGAGGAGGTAGTCCAAAATGACAGGGATGGAAATGTCATTCTAGGAATAGCTGTGGTCACGGGACCAGATGGTGAAGCGACGCCATTTCGCCTCATAGGACATTCTAGTGGATGGTCATTGATCATGAGTGAGGATGTTGCAGATGGGAGCGGAGTATGCCATGTCTACATTCAAGCCCCATCCAAATACCTGGCTGTTAGGTGAAGCGGACCTGGATTAGGCTGTTGCATGGGGCCATGGGCTTGGGTTAGCAGATTGGGGAGGTTGGGAAGGCGGATTGGGGGGCAGGCGAAGAGGAGAAGAAGGTCTGTAAATCAATACTGCTGGGCCCAAGCAGGGGCCACAAGGAGGACCTTCACCAGATCCAGATGTATTTTGTGCAGGACTTGGAGCAGTAGGGGGATGGGCAGTGAGGCATAACAGAGCTCGTTGGTCCATGGAAGGAGAGGGGCATCACCCTGAGAGTCTGGGCCAAGAACCCCTTTGGAGCAGAAGAGGGGTAGCTTGTCGTTGTCTGCTGTAGCAAAGAGGTCCCAGTAGGGTGTGTTCCATTGGCGAGAGACTGAGTGGAGCATGGGATCGTGGAGTTCCCACTCATGGTTGGCGTGGAAAGAGCAGCTGAGGGTGTCTGCAAGGGAGTTGCTGGTACTGGGGAGGTGTACTGCTTGGAGAGTGACGCTGTGTTTGAGGCACCAATACCACAGAAGAATGGCTTCCGCACAGTGGGAGGGAGAACGGGCCCCCCCTTGCTTGTTGACATACAAGACCATCGCCATGTTGTCGGAGAGTAGTTGGACATGATGGGCGCAGAGAAATGGCAGAAGGGCTTGGCAGGCTAGGTGAACAACACGGTAAAGTGTGAAGACAATGATGTGCATTCTGGCTTCCCTGTGTGGCCATAGGCCTTGAGCCACGTGTCCTTTGACATGAGCACCCCAACCTACTACGGAAGCATCTGTAGTCAGGGCAGTGAGTGGCACTGGAGGCATGAAGGGGACACCCATCAGCATGGAGGAAGAGGTGCACCATCACGTGGGGGAGACGAGGACAGGAGGAAGAAGGACCCTCTTGGTGAGAGGAACCTTTTAAGGATTGTATGTTGAGTGGAGGCAGTGTTGGAGACTGCGCATATGGAGGCTTATGAAGGGTGTCACCACAGTGCAAGCCGCCATGTGACCTAGGAGCGAGAGGCATTGCCTGACATAAGTGCACGGTTGGCGGCGAATGCAAGCGGTGAGAGAGGTGAGTGTGGCAAAGCGCTCTGATAGCAGGAATGTGCTGGCCACTACAGAGTCGAGATGGCTCCTATGAAGATGAGGCTGCAAGTGGGGATAAGGACCAACTTTTCCTCATTGATGAAGACTCCAAGATCAGTCAGCAATATCCAGAGAGCGTGGAGTGTGAGAGGGTGCAACAAAGAGCCAGTCATCGAGGTACAGAAAAAGGGAATGACCCAGACGGCGCATGTAGGCTGCAATGACGGCGAAGACCTGGGTAAATACCTTGGGTGCCGTAGCAATGTCAAAGGGGGGAGGACCTTTAATTGGTAATGAGAATCACCTACGACGAAGCGAAGAAATGTGCAGTGGGTGGAATGAATGTCGATATGAAAATACGCATCCTTTATATCAAGATCCGCGAACCAGGCTCCTTTGAGGAGACACAGAAGTATCAGGGGGAGTGTAACCATCTGGAAGCAGAACTTGTGGATAAATTAGTTGAGCAATCGGAGGTCCAGGATAGGGCAAATGCTACCCCTTTCTTCAGTATGAGGCAATAGGGGGACTAAAAACAATGGCCGCGATAGCGGTGCGAGACTGGCTCTATAGCACTCTTTGCAGAAGGGCATTTGCTTCCTGGTGGAAGAAGTGGTATTGGGAGGGGTCCAAAGTGCAACCACTGGAAGAGTGGCGGTGAGGAAAGGAAGAAACTCTGAGGTAGCCCCGGCGGACAATATCCAACACCCCGATTGGTGGTAATTGAGGCCCAGGAGTGGGCAAAAAGGGTAAGGCGGCTGCCAAAGATGACATGAGGCGTAGTCGGTGGGTTGGAGGAAAGTTTGCAGTTCTCTGTACAGGAGTCAAAAGTTTTGACCAGGGGTGCGATGGGCAAACATGGAGGCAGCTGAGATAGAAGCTGAAGATTGTTGCAGACGCTGGGAGCAAGGTCGGCGACGAGGGTGTTTGGGTTGGTGCTGGGGGTAAGGCTGGTAAGCCTGGTAGGTGGTTTGGTGAGGGCAGGAGGAAGACAAGTTTTGACAATGTGTGGAGTCTGGGGTGTAGAGGCCTAGGGAGTGGCAGGTGGCTCTAGAGCCCTTGAGGGAGTGAAGGGATTCATCTGTTTTATCACTGAATAGTTTGTTGTTGTCGAAGGGAAGATCCTGCAAAGTTGTTTGGACTTCCATCTGACAACCGCTTGACTGAAGCCATGAGTCACCATGAAGTACCATCCCCGGGGGCCAGTGACTGGGAAACGGTGTTGGCGGCATCCACTGTGCCCTCATCAACTAGAGATTGGAATTCCAGCTGCTTATCCGGGAGGAGGAATTCAATTAATTGGGCCAGTGTTGCGTGTGAGTGGGAATCAGACTTGGCCAGTATGGCTTCGTAACTGGTAATGCAGAATTGTCGTCCTGCTGAGGAATAGACCTTATACCCAATAAGGTCAAGTTTTTTGGCTGCACGATCCAGTGGGGTAGAGCGGAGGTGGTGGTGTTGGGCGTGCTCCATGGCCACTTGGACTACCAAGGAGTTACGGAGTGGGTGTTGGAAAAGGAAGTCCATACCCTTGATTGGCACAAAGTAGCAACGTTCCACTGTCTTCAGGGTAGGTGTACATGATGCCAGCTGGAGAATGACATTAGGGATGGGCAGGGCATTGTGAGTGGAGCCTGGAGGCTGAAGGATATCCAGGAATTGATCCTGAGGGTCCTGGATGTCCTCTATGGGCAGATTGTGATCATTGGCCATGCATCGCAAGAAGGCTTGATATTAGACATGGTCATCTGTCGGAGAGCGGCTGGGGAGGGTATGAGAGTATCATCCAGGGTGGAGGAGGCACTGGTGTTGACCGATGGTGCCAGCGGTTCCAGAGGCGCCATTGGTGCGGGCAGGTCCAGTGGAATGGAGGCATCCGCAGGAGGGTCATAGGTTGCAGTAGTCGACAGAGAACGTTGGTGATGCATCCACCATTGGTATGGGTCCCAAGCTGCCCAATAGGGCCAGGCGTATGGGTCGCTTGGAACCGATGGTTCCCTTGGATAGGTGAACCACGGATCCGCAAAGTGCCCATAAGGTGAAGGATAGGGTGGTCCTCTAGTATCCGGGCTGTATGAGCGGACAGGAGAGAAAGGCAGTCCACCTCGGAGGACCAGTCCAAGCCCAAAGATGGTTCCAGCAGAGGCAGAGCCATCGGAGCAGTGCGTTGGAGAGCCCACAAACAGCAGCAGCAGCTCAGCCGTGGGTGTTAATGGGGACAGGCATCCTAGTGTGCGCAGGGCCGGGTGGGAGACCCCCCAACGGTCCTGGCAGAGTGGACGGTGACGGTGGTGAAGGCTGAAGTGCCGCCTGGTCAAAGTTGTCATCGCAGGAACAGGGTGCCAAGACTTATGCTCCAAGCGGGACTTCTTAACTGGAGGGCCTCCTCTTCTGCACGCAACTTTTCACCTGACCTGGCACAGCTCAGGGAGGAAACGCTGTCCTTCGGAGCAGTCCCCATCGGGGATCTGCCCTTGTGTCCATGCGAGTGCTTCTTATGAGCCTGGTGCTTGGAAAGATGTGGTGGTGCCACTGGTGCTGGGTAGAATGGGCCTGGAGCGGAGCTGACCGCCAGGCGGAATGGCGGTCCGTTGGTGCCGGTTCCTATGGAGGGCGTGGGTGCATAGCCCCCTCCATTAGGAATTTGCGGAGATGAAGCTCACAAGCTTCCTGAGTTCTAGGCGGGAAGGAGCAGCAGATGGAGAAGCATGTAGCTACGTGAGCTTCACCCAGACAGTATAGGCACCTTCGGTGTTCTGGGAATTCCTACAGCTAATTCCTAACTAAACTAACTACGAGGTAAGGGAAAATGAAGACGGACAACTACTCTATAACTAACTATATACAATATACCATCGGAGACTGTAATTTTTGAAAGAATAGCAATGAAGATACAGAAATGAGGGTTCTGACTATGGCAGCTGTAAGAGGGAACTGGAGTGTCGTCGACCCGCACAGCTTCTTAAAGCCTTGGACGCGCCATGCGGTGGATGCACATGCGAATCAACAGACACTAATATGAACAGGTCCGGCGCATGGCACGCATGCCCATCCGTGATTGGAATCCACATAGGGACCATCACTCGAAGAAGAACTTATAGCACAGTTTCAGAGTTATAAAATACCAGTAACATTATTAGTTTAAGCAATGCTACCAAAGAAAGCAGGGCTACAAAGGGGTACACATGTCCCTGTGAAGTTACTGCCCAGTTGCTCATAGTGGAACTCTGATGGTAACATTGAAAAGAGGAGCTTGCATTCCCATTGTCTTCAACTTGCATATAAACTATTTTAACAAAGGGAACAGCAATCCCTGTTTTCCCCTCATCTTGTGCTCTGTATCAATAAAATGCTGTCGTCACTCCACTATAAAATCTACTCTGCTAACAGCATCCGCTGTCTAGTTCCAGTGTACTTTTATGTCCAATCGTCTGTTTATTTAGATGGTAAGCGCTGCAGGTAAATGGCCATGTCTTTGTTATGACCAGCTGAACATGTTGTCACCACTCAGGTGATAAAAAATAATGTGTCAAATTATTATTACTGTGAAAATATGAAAATCTCTTTCTGGTTGTTTTTTCTGTGTTTTAGGTGAAGTTCAGTATAAAAACTTATACAAAATTCCTCTGAGTAACCTGGCTGGGAGGAGCATTGAACGACCTCTGAAGTCACCATTAGTCCCCAAGGCCATCATCACCTCAATGTCTAGTGTTACTGCCTCAGCTCCTGTCAGTCACTCATTATCTTTGTCTCGTATGGAAATTAAAGAAATTGCAAGCAGGACACGCAAAGAACTGCTGGGTAAAGACTCTTTATTGATACAATCAATTCCCAATTATACTACCTGGAGTCTCTGTCACCCATTTAGATTTCTGGAGTGACATATAGCAGAAAATATTACAAAAATAAAATGTCAGCTGGCGAAAAAACAGCCTCTTTGTGAAAAGGCTACATGCTTTAAAGAAAACATAAAATACTTTGGTAATCTGGTGTCTTATTAGCTAATGCACACAATAGGTCTGTACTCTAACCCAGTCATAACGTAGCCAATGTCTGAAGCCAGTGAAGGGTATTGTATCTATAACAGCCCCATGAATGTTTAATCTCTTTTCTGAAAACTAAGTCTTTTATTCCTTTATTGAGGCCTCTTGGATGAGAAAGTTCCCAAATCAGAAGTAGCACAGAAGCAAAAGAAGGTTCCTCGAAAACCATCAGACCACAAGCAGGAAGCAATAAGGTCAACAAGCAGTGACAGGTAAAGAGGAGGATTTAAAAAAGAATCACACTAAATTACAGGGTAAAATCCTTGGGTCCTGACCCTCAGTGGGGCTGCTGGGTTGTACTGTAATACTAATGATGATTTTAAACTATAAACCGTTTAAAAAAATTGCCCATAACACTGCCCCGGTAGTGTCAGAACTGGGACCAGTAATAATTTTGGCTAAGGATTGTCAATATTTTCATATCATCTTTGGTTTCTAGGTGTGTATAGCCTTTTTGAATTATATCTGGCTGTATACCTAGGAACCAAATCATGGACCTATGAACAAAACCAGACTAAATGGGCCTTGATAAGGTAACTACCATGTTTGGGCCTCCCTCAGAAGGATTTTGGCAAACAGATTTGCAGATTATGGATTCACTGGTGTGACAGTGTCAGGCCAGACAGCTACAGGAGAGTGCAGGAAGGAAGGTATTAGCCTCAGGATAAGCAGGTCCCTCTTCCCCTGGTAACTGAGCAGGGGTTACTCCAGGTTAATTAGGACACCTGGAGTCAATTAAAAACCTGCCAGAATGGGTTAAAAGCCTTCCCCCACTGCCAGTCAGGGGGGTGATAGGTGTTGTGAGAGTGAAGGCGAGCTGAGCGGTGCGGAAGCTGACAAGGACCAGGGAGAACCCCACAGGTATAGAGATTGGAGAGAAACCCTACCCTAAGCAGGAGCTAAGGACCCTTCGAGGGCCAAAGACCTGAAAAAAAGGACCCTGCCGAGGGGAGAGACTGAGCCGTGCGTTTGGTGTGGTGCTGCCATGCCCAGAAGGATTACCAGAGACTAGGGGCTCTCCCTACCCCGGCAGGACAGTCGGGAGGAACCCTGCCCAAGCAAAGTGGGGACAATAAGCCAAGGGGTGTGGGGAAGTAACCCAGGGAAGCTAGCAGATTTCCTGGAAACTGGCAGCGTGAGGCTGCTACTTGTTGGGTCCCTAGGTTGGGGCCCGGAGTAGAGGGTGGGACCAGCCCCCCCCCCCTCTTTTCCTCTCACTGGATGTCCACCGAGGAGGCCAGAAGCCCCAGTGAAGCAGTGAGGGCCTAGTAGGCCCAGAAATGGGAAGGCCGCTTGGAGACAGAATTTCCCCACCCACCATAAACTGAGCGGGGGGGATTCTGAGAGAGGAGACGCTATCCTGACCCACCACTAGAAAGAAGCGCGGAACCTCACCAAGGTGGAGAAGAAGCCCTGTTCCCTCTTTTCCACAGTACTTGCTGCGTATATAGAATTTCTGTAAACTGCCTCCCCCTCAGCCCTCCCGCTCCCTGCAATACTCAGTGCACTATGGAATCTACACTTGAGAAGAGAAAAGGCAGGATTTGGCCCAGACATGACAGACTGGTGATTTTTTTCATTAACACAATTTTAAATTACAGAGAATAAAAGTAAATTGATTTAAATATTTTGACTAGAAATGACAATATAAAATATTTGTTTGAGATGCCATCCATGAACAATAACTGCTAGGGATATTTGATTGTCTATAAACTTGATATTTGTGTGCATTTTCTGTTGTCCAGGTTGGTGGGAATATGAGAGAATACTCTGAAAAATCAGAGTTAAAAAGAGCGGGGTCAAACTATTCCGAGGTCATAGATCTGTCTTCAAACTAACCTGGTTGCACCCAGGGATAACTGTTCTGCTTTGATCTAAGTGTTTTCACAGGGATTTTGCCTTCCTTCCTGCAGGATAATTTCAAGCTCTTTTGAAAGCAGTTCTGAAGGGCGTCACCTTTCCACTAGTTCAGATCCTGATACTGCAGCAAACCGGGAGGAGAGCCCACCATCTAGCAGTCCATTTCATCTCACTACTTCATTTGATGAAGACATCATTGACTTGAAGTGAAGACAATCTTGAGTCCCTTATTTTCTCCTTTTCCTTTTCTTATGACTCTGAAGGCCTTATAGCAATGTCACAACACTGCTTTTAGTGATAACATATGGCTGGAAATAGAGTATACTGGTGAATATTCTCTACAGAACCCAATTGGGTGAAGCTTTTTTGCCATCTTTATGTTTACCTTTCTCAGTTAAAGAACCAGTGGTTTGTATTGTAGCAAGGTGGTAGATATCAATGGTAGTTTTAGGATGATAATTTTAAGTAAATAAAAGGATTCATTTTTATTCTCTCTGAACTTCTTATGTTTGGAGTACGTGAATGAGAGTAACACTTAGCTGTGTTATTTGCAGCCGCTGATATTACAAATTGTTTCATAGCACAGTGTGTCATGTAGAAAGATTATCTTTATAATGAAAATTAATTTATTCCAATTTTTTTAAAAGATAAAAACAAACTTGTGACAAAGTTCTTTTCAGCCAGGATCATCTGTCCCTGAAGTGGTACCGTTCTGTTATAATGTTTACTGAAGAACCAAGGATATTCTATGAAGATCAGGTAAGATAAAGCATAAATTTCTAACAGTGAGAGTAAATTACAGAGAATAAAGTGAATGTTTTTCTAAAAGTTCTGCTCTAGGAATTATTTTGTGTAAGTTAAATGGCCTGTGTTATACAGGAGGTCAGACTAGATGATCACAGTGGTCCCTTCAGGCCTTGGAATCTATGAATAAGATACAAATATGCTTTCTTAGCTCTCATCTTTCCATGTATATTTTTTCTGAGAGGGACCCGAAAACATGATTTGGAGTAAAAATTCCAGAATGCGGAGAATTTTGTAGAAAAATATGAACTTTCAAATTATTCCTCTAAAAATTGAAAATCAAAGATAAAGGAAGAAAGAGATGCGTCAGGCTAACAAAGCAACTGGAATATTATCCCTGTTATGTATCTGCAGACTTCTTGAAAACACAGTATGTAGGAGCCAGCATCTGATTTTGCATTCCATTTTCTAGCAATGTTTTGACTTGCAGATGAACCTCCTGTTAACATGCAGGCATCTGTATATGTTGCTATTTGCTTGTGCATTAACTGTTTAAATGATAAAATTTTAGACTGCTCCAAATAGCTACATTTTGCTGAGTGAATCCAGGCTGAAATTTCACTGAACAGCTAGGTTTTTGTGGTGAAATAGTAACAACAAACCTTTTGATGTATGAAGGACAGATTTCACCTACAAAATGATTCTTGAGACCTTTCCTGCATTTTCTGTATGCCAAAAAATCAATTTGCAACAAAAATCAAAATGTTTTGCTTTTTCATGAAAATGTGATGTTTTCCTCCTTTTTTACTTTAAGATGTTAGCTCTGTTTACAAGTTATTTCTTAGAAATAGTTCAGCATCTTCATTATTTTAGGGATGGCATGCTGGTGTCATAGTTTGTTTCCTTCTTAGTATGAACAGCTGAAAACTTGTGTCTTTTAAATGAGTGTATCTGAATATAATCCAGTTTCCTGTCTAGTACTCTATTACTAACCTTTTACTAGTATAGGCAGCTGCTAATTGCTCCACCAAGAAAATATTAATTAACTTCATTTAAAGGATCATTTTTTATTCTCAGCTGTAACAGCTGATCAAGGAAAGAAGCAATATTTTCAGCTGCAATCATTCTTTCATTAGAAGAAAGTATTTTAACCAGTGATTAGTATTACCGTATTTTTAAACCAGTAAATCTGTGTGTTGTAATTCTAAGAAAAAGCATGTAAGCTGAAATTGTTTGCCAGAGATTTCAACTCTTGTGAGAAAGCACTCCACAATCACTAGAAAGAACTTATACACCCTATACCATTTACCAGTTCAGTTCTGGTTGAAAAATGAAGCTGAAAGATGCCAAGAGTGGCACTTACTTTTGATGGAGTCTGGGGCCTGTTCTGTTGTGTTAGTTGTACGTGCATATGCTCATGGGTTTTTTGGAGCCCATACTCATGTTGCAAACTCAGGCTTTAGTTAAAATAAAATTTAACTGGAAATTTTGTTTTGGTTTGTCAAAATATCAAATTGTAAATTGAAATAGCTCATGGAACTGTTCTCTTCTTCTGATATTCTAGCAGAGTCCACACAACTCAGCATATAAAAATTAGCATTGGCTAGAGCCTGAAGCTGCTGAGGGAGCTAAAAGGGCATATTGAAGGGACTTAGCAAAGAGCTGCATAATCAGTAGGGCTGTCAAGTGATTAAAAAAATTAATTGCAATTAATCATGCGATTAAAAAAAATTAATCGTGCAATTAATCGCACGGTTAAACAATAATAGAATACCATTTATTTAAATATTTTTGGATGTTTTCTACATTTTCAAATATATTGATTTCAATTACAACACAGAATACAAAGTATACAGTGCTCACTTTATATTTATTTTTTATTACAAATATTTGCACTGTAAAAAAACAAAAGAAAGTATTTTTAAATCACCTAATACAAGTAATCTAGTGCAGTCTCTTTATCGTGAAAGTTGAACTTACAAATGTAGAATTATGTACAAAAAAACTGGATTCAAAAATAAAACAATGTAAAATGTTAGAACCTGAAAGTGAGACCAGGCATACGCATGGCACTGTTATAGCCGGCATCGCAAGATATTTACGTGCCAGATGCGCTAAAGATTCATATGTCCCTTCATGCTTCAGCCACCATTCCAGGGGACATGTGTCCATGCTGATGGAGGGTTCTGTTCGATAACAATCCAAAGCAGTGCGGACTGACGCATGTTCATTTTCATTATCTGAGTCAGATGCCACCAGCAGAAGGTTGATTTTCTTTTTTGATCATTTGGGTTCTGTAGTTTCCACATCAGAGTGTTGCTCTTTTAAGACTTCTGAAAGCATGCTCCACACCTTGTCCCACTCAGATTTTGGAAGCCACTTCAGATTCTTAAACCTCAGGTTGAGTGCTGTAGCTATCTTTAGAAATCTCACATTGGTACCTTCTTTGCGTTTTGTCAAATCCATAGTGAAAGTGTTCTTAAAATGAACATGTGCTGGGTCATCGTCCGAGACTGTTCTAACATGAAATATATGGCAGAATGCGGGTAAAACAGAGCAAGGGATATACAATTCTCCCCCAAGGAGTTCAGTCACAAATGTAATGACTGCATTATTTTTTTAATGAGAGTCATTAGCATGGAAGCATGTCCTCTGGAATGGTGGCCGAAGCATGAAGGGGAATATGAATGTTTAGCATATCTGGCACGTAAATACCTTGCAATGCTATCTACAAAAGTGCCATGCAAATGCCTGTTCTTACTTTCTGATGACGTAAATAAGAAGAGGGCATCAGTATCTACTGTAAATGTAAACAAACTTGTTTGTCTTAGTGATTGATTGAACAAGAAGTAGGACTGAGTGAACTTGTAGGCTCTGAAGTTTTACATTATTTTGTTTTTGAGTGAAGTTATGTAACAAAAAAAATCTACATTTGTAAGTTGCACTTTCACGACAAAGAGATTGCACTATAGTACTTATATGAGGTGAATTGAAAAATACTATTTCTTTTGTTTATGATTTTTACAGTGCAAATATTTGTAATAAATATAATATACACTTTGATTTCAATTACAACACAATACAATATATATGAAAAGGTAGAAAAACATGCAAAATATTTAATAAATTTCAATTGGCATTCTATTGTTTAACAGTGCGATTAAAACTGCGATTAATTGAGATTAATTTTTTAGTTAATCGTGTGAGTTAACTGCGATTAATTGACAACCCTAATAATCAGTGCAGGAAAGGCCTCAGGAATGGAGAAATGAGAGAACGTGGCAGGAGCTGAGTATATGATATACAGGAAAGCTCAGAGGCACATGTTTATGGTTACCTCTGTAGCGGTGGGACTGTAAGAAATTATTCTAGTCAGATACTCAGGAAAACAGCCCTTTTCTGTGAGCCTAATCACAGTAGCAACAACACATTTTCCAAGCTATATCTATCTACACAGTCATAGAATTCTGAAGTCTGTCGGTAATGGCAGCATCAGGTGGCTCCCAGATAATATCACCAAGCAAGATAAGAAGGGCTGAGAGGAGCACAGACAGAAGTTGAATATTGAAGGAGACAAAGTCATACTGGCAATAAGGTGCAGATTTTTTAATAATTATGGTAATTAATTGATCAAACAACCTACTGAGGGATGTGGTGGCTTCTCCATCACTTGGTGGCTTTAAATCAAGATTGGACATATTTCTAAAAGATATGCTTTAGCTTCACCAGAAGTTATTGAGTTTGATGCAGGAATCATTGGGTGAAATTCTATAGCTTGCGTAATGCAGGAAGTCATAATAGTCTTTTCTGCCCTTAAAAATCTATGAATTGTATAATTCTGATAGCACCAGATCACAGGAAAATGACCTGCATTTGCCCAGGAAATGTGGACTGAGTGCCCTAACAAGTATCTCTTGTCTATAATTTCTGTGATTCAGTGATTAATCAGTGTGTCTTGGCAAATGTAGGAAGAACAGCAAAATAGCCAAGGGGAGCCAAAAAAGGGCAGGTGTGATCAGATAGGCTGTGTGGGGCACAGAGTGTGTATCCACATATCCAGGAGAGAGTGTGTGTGTGTGTGTGCGCGCGTGTGCAAGAGAGCACACACGGGAATATGGGGGAGAGTTATAATGTCAAATAGTTGGCTGTCCATAGCCAGTATCCTAGATCCTTCCCAATCAGGTTACAGGCCAGTATTTGAAATAGAAATAGCATTGGAGATGCTGATGGATGATCTCTTGCCCCTCATGGATAAATGGCAAATGTCCATGCACATAGGATACTCTGCTGCCTGAGAGAGGTGTCAGGGGCTCCAGAGAAACGAAAATGGCTTCTTTGAGGGATGTAGTGATGGGCAACTGCACTTGTGCCACCTGGACCCTCACTTATGAAGCTTTCTCCCTTTGCCTTTTTAGTATTTACATGCAACTGCTGAGAATTTGCAAGATGTTTTGAGTGCAAATTTTAGCACTATACAACTAAGCCAACTCCTCCTGCCTGTGACAACCTGATACCCAGCTGTCTAAGTGCCTGGCCAAGACCAGCACATGAATGAGAAAAAGCTGGTTGAAATTACACCCTAGCAAGACTGGGATTATGCTGGTAGGTAGAGGGGAACAATTGAAAAACCAAAGCACTGTCTCCATCAGTGGAGGCATGCCCTGTGTAGCTCAAAAGCTTGTCTCGCTCACCAACAAAAGTTGGTCCAATAAAAGATATTACCTCACCCACCTTGTCTCTCAAATGATCAAGACAGATCACAGCTGAAGGGCTCTTTCAGGCTCCTGGCTGATGCTGAACTCTCCCTTGAGTATCTGCAAGAAACTTACTTTGCCCCCTGGGACTGGCAATGGGACTGCAGCACATCCTGGCCAATAGAATTAGCCTTGCTCATACACATAGTCATTACTACTTCACTTGTTTTATAGGAATATAACTTACATGAGTTGAAAGCACAAAGCCTGAAAAAAATATAGTTGGTCAGAATACAGCTGTGTCTTACCTCAGCAGCCTGGGTTACTCAGAGCAAATCATCACTGCATTCCACTTACTCCACAGGCTCCCTATAGAATGTTGAGTCATATTTAAGGACAGCTACTTAAGGGACCTTGACTACCCTTGTCAGCTCTGCTCCTCAGGAACAATGGAACTATGCCCACCTCATGGAGCAAGCTCCTGTGTGATGAGGCAGGCCTTTCCCACGGCTGGCCAAAGAATTTGTGCCTTACTCCTGGGGGAATTTTGCACCACTACACAATGCAGAATTTTGCAGAAATTAATGGTGGGCGTGCAGAATTCCCCCCCCCCTCCCGAAATGGGCAGCAGAGATATTGGCCACCACTAGGGGCCACTAGACCCCGTAGAGCCCACCTCACAAATAGAAGACAAGGCTGGGGGGTGAGGGGAGAAAACTGGAGGGTTCCCAGCAGCTGCAGTGCCCAGCATGTCCTGAAAGGAGGAGGTTGGGGGTGCACAGGAAACTCAGAATCAGGCTGTTTTCCCCTCTGGATCCCTGGACTCTAGGAGGGTGGGGTCTGCCAGTGTCTAGGCGGGGGGAGGGCCCCACAGCTGGCCTCTGAGGGGGTAGGAGGTGTGTGTCTGGGCTGGGGGGGCAGCTGAGCTCTGGGGGGGAAGGGGTTTGAGTGTCTGGGCTGGGGGCCCCAGGCTGTAGTTGGTCTTTGGGAGGCAGGAAGTGTGAGTGTCTGGCCCCCCTGCTGGGCTTTGGGGGGAGAGGGGAAGAGAAGCAGGAACTGGGTTGTCATAGGGGTTTCTTTAACTCTCTACTCCTGGGGGATTTTTTGTGTGTGTCTGTATTATTACAGACATACCTGCTGACAGGTATTTTGAAATAAATTACCAAAATAATTGAAAGTGGTGTGATTATATAATGTTATTTTGAAACATAAAATTTGAAGAATTTTGCATAATTTTAAAACATTGTGCACAGAATTTTTAATTTTTTGCTGCAGAATTCCTTCAGGAGTAGTGCCTGCAGGAACTTTAGAATGGTGGCACTTTACCACTTTGGAAGCCAAATGAAAATTCACTTCTGTCCTGTAGCGTTCTTTCGTGGCAACTCACGTTGTGTTTAAATTAATATAAAACAAAGCAAAAGAAAAAAAAAAACTGTGGGGAATGAAGGCCCACATTTGTTTTTAAACTTTGGAAGGGGGGGGACAAATACCAGCATGCTGGAAAGAGTGCAAGAACCTAAGTAGAATGCAGTACATGTATAGTCAACCTTTGTCGCTCCATTTGAGGTGAGGGACTTGAAGTTTTGCTTCTCACAACTTACAGAGGCTCCGTACTTCTACAGAGACTAGGGATAAATGTGTTTGTTGTTAGAGAGAGAGAGAGAGTGTGTGTGTGTATGTACGTACGCGCATGAATATATTATAGGGTGACCAGACAGCAAATGTGAAAAATCAGGACAGGTGGTGGGGGGTAATAGGAGCCTATATAAGAAAAAGACCCAAAAAATCGGGACTGTCCCTATAAAATCAGGACATCTGCTCACCCTAATATAATAGCTGAAAGCTCATGTTACCACATGATTATGGCACTTGGACCAAGTAATCCTCCATCTATGTAAGCTCCCTCATACAACCAGTGAAACTGTTGCATGCAAAATTAGCTATAAAAGCAGTGATTGGTCAATTTACCTCTGATACCATAATGGTCTAGGATTCCTGGCACAGCATAGATAAGTTTTACTATAGTTGTACCCAGCATGGATGTAATTTGTAAAGTCAAAATGACTGAGAACTTAAAAATTGGATGGCAACAGCCTGCTAATACGACTGATGACTGAACCTGATGATATTCTGAACAAAAAGAGCCCTCAACCATGCTTGTAGCTGATTTCATCGCTTCATACTGACTCGGCCAGTCTGATGTCAGCTTTTTTTAGAGAGCTCTGCCTTAGGGCAGGGTGTGGTATACATGGCGTTACGAACCCTCAAGGGCAGGATTTGCCCACCTTGCTGTTCCAAGTGCATGTTCCCTGGATTTATGTCAGCCTGTAGTCTGCCTTTTGGGTAACTGTAATGTCCTCTTAAATTGTTGTAGCCCCGTTGGTCCCAGGATAGTAGAGACACAAGGTGGCTGAGGTAATATCTTTTATTGGACCAACTTGAAGTTACTACCTCACCCACCTTGGTTCTCTAAGGCCCTCTCAAGTCCATCATTGAGGTCAGGTATGCTTGGCCATTCTAAAGACTTGCGCTGCCTTGCTAATTATTCCCTTTCAGTAGCATGAAGCAAAATGCTTCTAAAGAGCAACACGATCTTTTGATAGCTTGTAGCTCACTAGTCTGCCTCATGCCATACTGGGCACAATCATTTGGCTGGAATACATTTTGGAAAACACACTCAAGTTTATTAACACTGTCCATCAAAAGCCAGGTTTAGACTCCTCCTTATAAGACAGGAAATTAAAAATCATGTGTTGGCACATACATTTATAATGATATTTAAAGGATAGTCCTTTCCCCTTTCATTGTGTTCTTACATCATGTTTGTAGCTTTCTGTGAGAATGAACAAGAAATTGAAAATGAATAGTGCTGTGATTTGGTGTGGTAGTTAATACACCCAGCATTTGCCACTTTAGCTAAAGAAATCTTTTCTCACTGCCCTTCTGGTGCTGGTGAATAAGCTCTTATGGATTTTGTTTTGTGATGGGATAAATTTGACCTTGAGACATTTGGATTTCATTTCTAAGATACAGGAAATTCTGGTGTTTGAGTCTGCAGCAAATGTCTTTACTAGCAGCCAGGTTACTAAATGTATTTTTAGTATTGTGACAGTACAGCACTGCACCTGTGCCAGCCTGTATAATGCATGTCTGCTTTGCCCTAGTCCTACTAGTGACATTCAAATGACCAACGGCAGCCTTTATCTGTGTAAATGTGAATTCATGACAATACTACGAGCCTTGAGGAAAAAAGAAACCAGGAATATTTTTGCACATGTATTTACTGCCTCTTGTTTAAGTATTTATCTAGTTGAATGGAAGAATTTAGGATTCTAAGGTTTGTACAAAGCAGTTTGTGTCAACCCTGATTTTTGTTTTATTGAAGTGCTTGAATGTTAGCAGTGGGTTATGTACCTCAATGATTATGTACTGTTAGACTGTTGCTGAACCTTTGTGATCTAAAAATTAACTACCACCAAGTGTCTTAAAATCTATTGTATTGCCACTGTTTTTAATTGCAAGTAATGTATATGTACCATGTTTTGAATGTAGCCTGTAAAGAAAGGGAACCATTACTATAATAACTAAAGCTGTTTTAAGTGCAATAGGCCATTGTTGTGAAGGAGCAGCAGGTACTTTTTTGTTCATTGAGATGCAATAAATATTTATGAAATTTGACATGAGCCTGTTGTTTCTTTGGTATTTACTAATGAATCATTAGACCAATGAAGCACTGAACAGTGCTTTTCTTTCCTTTCCAAAGGTGGTAGTTTCTCCAAGTTCTGACTCACGTTGTTCATTCTTCTGTAGTCTGGAAGGAGTGGTGCTATTCTCATGAGGGGCAGCTTTGGATCACTGTTTTCCCTGTTTAAATGTTTCTGGGATTTTTTCTCTTAAGAGATGTTATTAGTCACTTCAGAGGAGAAGACATGTATCAGCAGGGTTTGAACAGAAGCCCTTCCTGCATTGAAGGGCTTCTAAAGTAATAATCTTTGTTCTCCCCCACCTCTTCACTGGCAGGGTTCTGCACAGGGAGATGTCTCTGCCTTGGCACCCCTCATTCCCAGACTCAGGGACACCCCCCCTTTTTGTGTGTGTGTGTGTCTGTCTAAGTCTTATTTCAGATAGTCTGCGTAAACTCATTCATATTTTGCATTAGTCAAGTTCTGTTTCCATTTCTCCTGTCACGTTGTTTACAGAGTTGCTCCTTTCTGTTTGTATCATGCTTCTGTTTTCATTTCTAGTTTGTGGCCACAAATACTATATTTGGTCATTTTGCTTGGTTTTGCACATTTTACTGACTCTGCTAATGTACAGTTCTTTGCGGAGAGCTGCAGTTGTAGGCTTTGCTGATGGATTTGATCCCTTTGTGATATGGATGTTTTCCCCTTTTATTGCTAGCAGAAACCAACTTTCTGGCCCACCCAGCAATTGGCTGTACTGCTAAAGAATTTCCAATCCAGTCTTACTTCCCTATCAAGTTTTTAACTCACTGATTTTTACTTTAGTCACACACTGAACATTCATAGCATCCTGGTACATGTGTACAGCTCTCACTCCAGTCTCACTCAGCCAGCATTTTCTTATTTTCAGAAATGATTTAGCAGGCCTTCAGCCTGACCCTCCTCTCAGTTACTCCTGATTTGTACCAGTCTAATGCCCTTGAAGTCAGTAATTACACTGGTGTTAATGAAAGGAGACCTGGGCCCTTTACCTTTTAATTAAGGTCTTCACTGAAAATACGTGCCTGTTCGCCCATGCTTTTCCAGGTGCAGGTAAAGGAACATTGCCCATTGAGACACATTTGAGCTCTTAGATGCAGATTGGGTTGGAAGGTCTCCAAAGGCTGTGTTTTTAAGACCTGTTTAAAATGGATTTAGTGTGCTGGGTTAATATGTGTTTTTAAAATTAGGAAAAGTGCTTGAAATAGAAAATTGATGCATACATTTTATATATTAGTCAGACTGACTCTAGAGTAATGCTGCAATGTGTGTTTAACACTATGTAACAACCTGAATGCTTCCTTGAGGTGGAATCCTGAACTATGGGAAAGGGACTATGTCTACCTCAGTTTGTACAGTGCCAATGGTGCCCTAATAACTAATGTAATAGAAATAGTAACTTTTGAGTGAAGAGTTGCTAAGAGGCTTATAAAGGTGACATTTGTAGATAGCAACACTAGTTTTGGCTTTTGTTAGCTACATACAGCCTTGACATGCTGCTGAGACTGTTATAGTATTATTTGTATTGCCATAGCAAATGGAAATGTGTACTTTTATTTCTGGGAAATAGTTAAACAGAGATGTGGCCAGCTTATCTGCCTGGCTCAGCAATAGGGCCTGTCCCCTACTCAATATTCAGCCATAGTTTCCCCCCGCTTCCCCCCCCCCCCCCCCCGGTCTTAAATTTCTCTCTGCCCATGTATAGTAGGGGCCTGCATATGCAACATTTGTTTGCAACTTAAGTATATGAACATTCTGTGCCTTCAATGCTTTCATGGTTTCAGAAGGAAAACTAGATTTCTGCTCAGACAGGGACTGTATGTTTAAAAGGAATGGGTGAAATTAAATGAGTCTGTTTGAAGTGGAGGCTGACAGGTGCAATGCACCTGATCTTTGAAGGCATTTCTGTGCAGCAGTCAAGTGGGAAGCTCTGGTATTATAGATTTGGCACAGTAGCCTTGTGCCTGATGACCTCATTCAAGGCAAAGAAAGATACTGAATTACCTTCTGTGCCATTAGGTCCTCTCTGCCTCTGCTCTCCATGGTGTGAATAAGATACAGGCAGAACCTACTGCCTGAGACCACTGCAACTTTTTTTTTAATCTAGCAGAAAATTGGTAGAGATGGCATTGTTTGAGCACAGGACATGGAGGGCTGAGGTCTACTCCTGGCTTGAACACAGATTCACTGTGTGACAGTGAACAAGTGCAGTAACATTTCTGTGCCTTCAGTTTTCCCATTTATAAAATAGGGCTGATACTTAACTGAGATTTTTTACTTTATACTACAGTCATCCGTCCATATCAGCCATTCCACATCTGGAGCAAAAGTGTCACTAGTACTACTTCTGTGTCCCTCTATCTAGCTACTCTGTTCTGTCCCACCAATGAGTAAAGACCTCTTCAGTGTCATTGCTATCTGGCTGTTTCTCAGGCTTTTATAAGACTGTTTGCAGAGCTAAGTAACTCTGACAGCGAGTCTACTTATATGTACCTCTGATTAGAGAAATTGTTAATCTGTTTCTCAAAATCTAGTTGTGTAATCTAGACACTACTACAAAATATTTTCTTTGTGCTTTCCCAGAATGACAGGAGACTCTTATGTCCTCCTTTTGAAAAGTAGTGAAATGGTCATCTAATGGAAATATCTCCTATCACTGTCAACTAAGATTGTTTTACATTACCTTAAAGAAATTTGTCAGTTACGTTCTTGTAAAAAGTGTTCAGTAAGCTACTTAGACAATCAATAATAGTAAATGTTATGGAAGCAGAATAGAGTATAAACAGCAGCTGTTAAGAAAGTACTACATCAAGTAACTTAAATGTGTATAGTTCAAGTAGCATAGGTTTAAGTAGCGACAATGCTGGGTGGGGCTAGTCTTGATTATAGGGTTCTAGTCACAATGGCCAACTGTATTGAGATGGAAGTCTCCCACACAAGAGAAGTAAATATTTTGTAAATACAGCCACAGTCTCATAACTGAAGAGCTGATTAGGGTATCTGAATTTTACAGTGCCATTCTGATGTATAGTAAATATTTTTTTCCAAGGCCCAGAAGCTTTTTCAGCAGTTTGGCAAACTGAGCAGAAGCAACGCACCTTCCATTGTCTGGTCAAATGTTAACACCGCTGAAGATATTTATTTGAAATTTTAAAATGCTCTGTTTTAGCCTGCTTTTCCCACAAGATTACAACTAAATATCATGATATATTTCCCCGCGGTGCTCAAACCCCCTCCTGACATTAGGGCTCTTGGAGGGTGTTCAGCAATTTATCAAGCATACAGACATCTGAAGAGGGCTGATGGCTGGTGCATTAATTGCAGGACTTGTACTCACCAGTGGCCTGGACTTTGTTCAATAGTCAGGCCACTACCCATACAAGCACAGGTGAAGACAGTGGAAGAATCAAAATAGGGTATGAAGTTAATGCAGTTCAGGCAATAGTAGGTTTCATTTGTACTACATACACTGTGCTAAACACCGGGCCAGGGAAGAGGGGATTCCTTCCAATCCCTAACACAAAGGACTGGCTCATGCAATAAGAGACAGAATGAACAGCATACCAGCTAATCCATTAAAAGCAGTTATTCAGCCTTCATCACTAATCTACAGTAGGTAAAGGGAACATTGGAAAGAGAAAAACAGTGACAGCCCAAATGAAGCTCCAAGGCCTGGGAAAAGGAGAGAATAACTTATGTATCACAGTGAATTAGCACCACCTGCTGCTTTGTAAACCTGAAAGAAGCTGAATGCGTACATGCATATGAGAACAATGTTTTGGTTCTCCACCATGCAATTCCGATTTTTGCCAAAGTTAACAAAATTGATTAGAAGTTGATTTAAACCATGTTTAACCACATCATGAATTCAGGTGCAGCCTACTAATCCAGAGGATGTTTCTTGGAAAAGTTTAGGCAATAACACTAACAGTAACCTAATAGGAAAACTTTCCTACAGGGTAAAGAACCTCAGGTCGCAGGTGATCTTCGGAAGTGAGCCTCTATTTGTTCCAATGTCCTTCCTTTTGTTTCAGGCACATACAGGACAGTAAAAATTACATTTAGAATACAGAAGACAGAGAAAAGCCAGAAAGTGCCATAGGAAGTCAGGAAGCCCTGAAAGAAAAAGAAAATTATTATTATGAGAAAAAACAAAGCTGCATAGGACTACTTGCAATACCTCATTACCAGGGAAGAGCATAGCTTAGTGATTTGCCAACAGCATTGTTTATCAACTTTCACCATGAATCAGAAGGGGTAAGGCTCATAATTGGGGTTACCCGGTGCTTACTGTAAGATCATGAAATTCCTTGGTTATTAAAAAAGCCATAAACCAGTTTGTTAAGACACAGGCACCGCTGGAAATTCCTCTAGCTTTAAGTGGGAATATTTCAGACATCACCAGCCACGGAATGGGACCCCAACCAAGGGCAAAACCTGAAATTGAAAACAAAGGTGAAAAGTAAACTTGTTTTGCATTTAAAGAAGCAAGTGGTGAATGATGCCAAAGCCTGTTCTGTGATAAATGTTAATTCTACCCCAACTCTAACTACTGTCCTGTCAGACTGCTGTAGAGGGAACATTTCACTTAGAAAGCAGTACTGAAGTGCACACTCCAAAACTGGTATATACTTGTTGCAACAATACCCAAAAATTATTAACCCCACCATCTGATAACACGCTTCGATAAATGAGAGGGTTTTTTTTGTTACCTCTCTCTGAAGTGGAGGTTTCTTCAAACTAAATCTACATTTTTAACTTCAATTGCCCTGCACTAACCTAAAAGTTACCTCACTTTGACTGGTGCAGGAAGAAAAAATGCTTCTGGTTACTGGTTGTGGACACAGTTTAAAATAGATATATAGATAGACAGATCTATCTATCTAAGTGCAATATCTAAGAATGTGGTCCAGGCTGATTAATCCATATCCTACACCCTTTCAGGAGTCCCTGCTGAGTGTAGTACAGACTGCAGGAGCAGAGCCTTATAGCTTGATCCCCAAGAAGTGTTGTGCTTTCACAACTCTTAGCGGAGTCAACAGAGGTCACAGGTGATCAGTACTATTGTAAGGCCATACTCAAGAACTTCTGAGGTACACAGTACTCCTGTCTCAAGTGCTTTTATAGTTGCGGACAATTTTTTTTGCATAGCCCAGGACTACAATGGCAGACCACTCACCAGTGATGAACAGTCCCAAGCTCACTACAGCTAACCATGCTAGGTTGTTTTCTGCTCCTACAGATGCTGAATTTAGTGTAGTCAATAAGTCAGGTTGTGATGAATTCTGAGGGTTTGGAAGGATCACTTTACAGTACAGCCCAAATGCTGCAGTGCTGATAGCCATAATGACCCCTGCAAAAGTGAAGAAGAACCAACTGCAGATTTATTGCCACTTGGAAAAGATTTGTATCCGAGAGACCAGAATTGGTAAATTAAATACAAAAAAAACAAGCCTCTTATGGAAGTTCCTCACATCTGTGCTTTGCCCACAATGATTGTATAAGAATAGCATCCTTAGAAACTACCTCTGGAACTATTTGGTACAGGATGACTCAAGTGAGAGATCACCAAAAATAAATAAAATAAAATAGTATCTAGAATTACAATAACCTCAGCAATCACTGTGAATATACATACAATTACAGGATTCAAATATACTGTATACATATATGCATGTTAGAGTAAATTAATCCTGCTTGATATAATTAATACTACCAAACCTACTTGTGAAATAGGCACAAGTAAACAAGAAGTGTTCACTAATTTCAGAAGACAATGGTACTTAAGAAAGAAAGAAAGAAATACATTGCACTGGAGAGTTTTTCTAAGTTGTGATCAACTTTTCTTCTAAATCACCAGACTAAGTCTACAGAAGTTAAGTTTTAAAATAAACCACTTAATTGCATAATTACAAACCTTCATGCAGTAGGCAAGCTAGGATATTTTTGGTATTCTAAACAATATTGTTCTTAAAGGAGGACATTTACCAACAGAAACTATCTTTAAGCTTTTGCATATCTGACCCAAGTTTGGAATGTTAAAATGCAGGCAAGTTTTTGCATGATGAAAGACACTTTTGTCATTGTCCCAGCCTTTAAATAAAAAGGCCTCACAAAGAGTTTAGAAACTCATTATACTGCTTCTGGAGTTTACGTTCTCAGTTATTAACTGGCAACATGGAAGCAGGATTCCTACAATGTAGGATACAGTGGCAAGTTAAGGGCACAAAGCAGAGACAAAAAGATGCAGGACACTGGAGAAGTCTGGACCTAGGTCTTTAACTCCTTCAGTCACATTCTCCAAAGAGACAGATTCTTAAGTATGGTTTGGAAAAGACAAAAAATAGCGTCTAGACGTTCCCTCATCCATTCACATTGATTCAAACCAGCCATCTCATATGTATTTTATATTTTAAGATAGATTTTTTTTTCTTTACCTGAAATAGAAAGCAGTACTTTTCGCCCAGTTTTATCTATAATAAGTGCAGCCACAGCTGTGAAAAACACTTGTATGGAACCCACAACAACAGAGGCCATTCTGCTGTCCTGAAAGAAAGAGAAAAAAGAAATCTGTAGAAACAATGTCATGGTGTTCAGTAAGTGATTAGGATTTTCCAGTAATGCTGCAGGTAGAAAAGAAATAGCATATTTTGTATTGCTAATTTGTATGCAGTATTGATATCTTGGTCTGATCTCTGTATTAACTAACATGCTGTGCTTCTGCACAGTACCTTTCATATGAGGATCTCAAAATGCTTTTCAAGCATTAAGCCTCACCAGGTAAGTTACTCCTGGGGGGATTCTGCACCACAAAATTAAAAATTCTACAACTCTCTTTTACAGTTAAAGTGCAGCTTGCAGAGCCCACACGACCCCTCACCCCATTCTCTGCCTACCAGACTGATTGGGGGGGGGGGGGGGGGGAGGGGAGAGAGCTCAGGGCTTCTCCCCTGTGGAGGGGTGGTGGGGCTAAGGGCTTCTTCTGCCCAGCAGGGATGGGAGTCTTGGGGTTTCAACCCCATGGGGTGCGCCCGCCAGGGCTCGGTGCTTCATCTGAAGCCCGGAGGCCCCCCTCCCTGCAGGGCAGAAGCCCTTAGCCCCACCACTCCGCCGTGGGGTTGAAGCCCCAAGCACTGGCAGGCACACCCCAGCTCTTGAACGTCTGAAGATCATCATATGCGCTCAGAGGGTCAGTAAGTTTGGCCACCACTACTGTATATCATCCTGCTACCATAAGGTTCTGAATGGCCATACTGTGCGGATGAGAAGTTCCTAGGTAGCCATGGATTATAACATTATGGCTCCATTACATGACTTTGGTAAAGTCAGAAGCAACTAACAGGAATGTCAAGGATAGAACCCCAGATGTCCAACTCACAACCACTGCTCTTATTAATATACATGAAGGCTCAATTTTATTCATTTCATTCAGAAAACTAACACAAGATTGTTATTAGCAGCTGATTCTCTCACAAGCCTCTGTCACTGCTATACCTGTGGATGACCTGGAGATTATGCAAGAAACACAAGGGAAATTGAGGCAGTGGAGGATGAATGCAGGAAAGGGGGGAAAAGAAAAAACAACAACTATTTTTAAATAGTTTGATTCTAACATGCAGAGCATATCTTTGTCAGTTAAACTGAAAACTGACACCAGACAGAAGCACTTCGCATGATGCATTAACTTAAAAATAGCATTTAATTATGACTAGTAAAATGTCCTGATCTTTCTGTAGAGATCCACTCCAGCAATTATTCCTCTCCATTGCTGTACTTTAGCTTTCACCTGACACAGCAATTTTACTTCCTCTGAAGCACACAATAGTAACCACGGTGAGAGAGATTCTGCGTGGACCTATGACCAAGTGGGCTTTGGCACCTTATACTACATTTCCTGGAAATGGAGGCAAAGTTGCTGACCAGCAGTCTAATATATATTATTTTCCTTGAAGAAACTGTTAATAATAAAACTAACCAACCAGAACAAGGACAGTCAGATGCCTGCATACAAACAAAACCACAGAGACTTAACATTTTTCCATCACTCCAACAGATTCACCAAATTCATATATGGTTTCTGTTTGGTACTCTGTACTCAAGTGTAACATCCGGCTAAACTGCATTTATCTATTATATTTTAGAAAGATGAAGTGAACAATGTTTACCTTAAAATTAGCTTCTTCAAAGATAGTTTCTGCATAAAACATAATTGCATTAATCCCTGTTACTTGCTGGAAGAACATCAGTGCCACACCAATAAGAAATGGCTTGTAGACAGATGGATTCTTAAATTCAGCAACACTTAGTCTGTGCTATAAAGAAGACATAGGCAAAGATTCAGTGACAATTATTTGATTTGCATAACTGAATGAAGAAGTGCTACCACCGAGATTCAGATCTATCATAAGACCATATTGTGATGCTGCATATAAGAAAGGTGGCCATTTATATTACTGTTGTTAACACTGTTGTACAATTTCCATAAATCTTGTACAAAGAATGTCATGTAAGGTAGCAAATAATAACTTTTCCATTGATAAGTATGATTATCCTGTTTATAAGCATGTATCATCTTTGTATCTGAAGTTATGAATATTGGCTATGTGTTGTAGTCTGCCAAATAACTGCCTAGTCCTGATGTAAATCTGTGTGCTGAGGGCCCATCAGGGACACTCTATTCTCCCAATGGGCCATTG